>NC_056731.1:339460588-339760588 GCF_019279795.1 Protopterus annectens | reverse complement strand
ATTTCACTCAGTAATGCACCACATATGCAGACTAAAAGTGCCACAAATACTAGTTTTGCCTATCAAATCCTTGAAAGACATGTTAGAATATGTATTATGAATGCATGAGAGCAGGCAAACAAATGATGCTATAGGAACTACATGTTTCATCAATACAAAAGAAAAGTTGGCCCCACTTTATTTTTTCTCAAAAAAGGAATAAGCAAAGACTTGGTATTCTGACCTACAAAGGCTATTATCTACAATTATAGAGGATAACCCACATGAACTACTTCCTTTGACAAACAGAAGACAACAAAAATGCACAAAAAAAATCCTCACAATGTTGAGGTCATTCATGTACTTGGGGTAAAAAGATATAAGGTCCCAAGTAATATTACAAATTCTAGCATTAGTGAGGCAAGTTACCATCGATCTGTCCTGGGCACAGCTTGGTGAGTGGAGCTTTGGTATGTCTGACAATACAGTCGCCTATAGCTAGAACACTGGCTTGGCGTCTGTATGTGGCTAAATCCTATGCATACCTTATGGATATAGGCACATAGTTTTAGTGGCTCATGAGGAGACACAGTACAACTGGTACAGGTGTGTGAAGGGATGTGCAAGTGCACATTTGTGGCTAAGGGTTAGCTTGGGGAGACTTCTGTTTACACTTTACTCCACCCTCATTAGGCCATTTATTGAATAAAATGCCCCCTTTGGCATGTATCTGTCCAGAAAAATGCAACAAGTGGAACGCTCCAGACACACCTTACTAAAAGGATACAAGTCCTAAGCAACATGTCCTAAGTGGACAGCCTCAAAGCCCTATCACTATACTTGACATCATACAGACTGTTAAGAGGTAACCACCGTCTGACATACAAAGCATTCTCTGAGCCATTATTGATAGAATTACTACACATCAGCAAGTCAATCTGCATCAGAAATTCTCGTTCTAGGGATCTACACGTCTTCTGCAACATCAACAGAATGGTTTGGATAGACAAGTATATTTCACAGAAGAAAATGCTGCTATGGAACAGACTCCTCCTCACACAAAACAAAGTTCATCCCTGTTCATTTTCAAATGCAGCTTAGATCTATGGATGGGAAACATAAAATTTACCCCATGACTGCCCCCTGTACTACTAATGGACAGATGCTGCTCCTAACTTTATCCCATGCAAGGTTGCCCTCAAATTATCCATGGTATTATCCAAGTTATTCTCATTAGGGGTGGGTAAGACCAAACTCTAACCAAGAGGGATAGGTTAAATAGGGAAATTAGCTAGGCTTAAAATAGCCAAGAAGGGCAGCTAGCATAGTACTTACCTACGAACCTATGCGAGCTTAGTGTTGGCTGGTAATGATGTGCAGGTAGACTGTTTATTGACAGCTGTGGGCCCTGAAAAAATTAGCCTTCAGTCTACACAAATATATATACACAAGTAGATTCTGTAATTGGAAGGATAAGTGTTTGTCAGTGACAGACGGCACTTACTGCCTTGCATCAGAATTTCTACGGCAAGGAAGACAACAACAAATTGAGTAAAACCAGACGGAGATTACATGGATACCAGGTCCAGAGTTAGTAAAGTGTGTGGCAGATGTACCTCTGAACCTGCAGGCACCGAAAATGTAGACAAAACCTCTGGAAAAGTAGGTATATCCAGCTAAAAATCTGGACAGCAAATTACCATGGAATTTGCTTAATAACTCCTCCCCTTCTACTGAGATTATGGGATATAACTACTCAAAAAACAACTTTAAAGGGTCTAAAAAACAGAACAAAATAATGCAGAATATAACCAGAATAATCATGCTTTATTCAAATTCCCCGACTACACAGCAATGAGCTGAAAGTAACTCAATATACAAAATGTTTTACTCAGATTAAGCTTGCCAGCTGGCTCACAAACAGGACCCAGGAAGTCAGGATTGGTGACACCAGATCACTAAGAGATCGGTCACCACTGAGATACCTCAGGGCTTCCTGCATGGGCCACTCTTATTTGGTGTTCTTGGAGGTAAAGGCTTATGTCAAGTGTCTTTGGCTGACCAAGTCTGCAGATGACTGCAAATCGGGAGCTATCATGGATCCCCCTTCATACCACAATCATCTTACAAGAGTGTCTAACAGACAAATGACTGGTGTCAGTCATGGACTAAAACTTAATGCCAAGAAATGCATTACAGTGCCTTTTGGGAAAACTGCCACCCAGGCTAATTACTGCATTGATTAGACACCCTTAAGGGCTGGCCCAGTAGTCAGGGATCATATGTGACAGTAATCTGGCATTTGACCCACATGTGGTCATAGTAGTAAGAAAATCATTCTATGTGACCAAACTTTAAGGGCATGACACTGAGGTCCAAGGAAGTCATAGTGCCACTTTACTCGGCCCTCATCAGACTCTTCATAGAGTACAATGCTCTCTTCGGAATATACCTGACCAAACATGTGCAACAGTTAGAATACCCGCAAAGGTTCCTTACTAGGAGAATCTAGGGTATAAACACATTGTCCTATATGAACTGCCTTACAGCCCTATGTCTACACACCATCTCCTACAGGTTACTGGCAAGCAGACTATGGTTGCACATCCGCAAAATGAACAGCATGAGGAACCACAAAATCCAAGAATTTAAATTTTGTTTATGATGTCTGTGTCTCAGACGATCCCCATGCTCTGGATCAGGCTCCCCTCATCCATGTCAAGCAGTCCATCCCTAACACTATTCAAGTGTAACCTTAACCGATGGATGGGAAATCAGAAATTCACTCCAGTTCTGGTCCCAATGACTCTGATAAACAGTAATGCCAAAATTAACATACCCTGCCACATATGTACAAACTTAACTGACAGAGCCCCTCCTAATAAATGCCCATGATGCATAGGTACACAACAGAGTTGGGTTGGATGGCATGACTAGGCTTACAAAGGCTCTGGTGGTCATTAGCCTAGTATATACCTATGAACGTATGGGGAAAAAATTGATCACACGATGGTTAAGGCAACCACTACTCTGAAAAAACAGACAGCTAAAGAAAGCAAACTGATCACTCTTCTAGGTAAGTTAAAGAATTAAAATCTAACAATCTAGTACAGCTACCTTTATTCTATAGCTATTTATCACCCTAAAACTATCTAGATGCTTACACCTTTCTTTAAATCCTTCAGTACTTCCTTTTTTTTTTTTATTTCCACATTTCCCCTGCCAATGATCCCACAATATTTTTTCCAATTTAAAACTTTCTCCTCCAGAAATGAATTTATCTCATACTGAATGACATAGGTTATGCAGCAAATGCTCTGTAGTTTTCACTGCTAGTATCTCCCTACAGTTTTACGTCCAGAGAATGTGCCTTACTAGAATCAGTTAAATTGCATATAATGACTTCAACAAACTGAATTTTAGTTTAGCTGTCAGTGATTTTATATACATATATAAATATATACAAACACAGGGTCTATATTAAAATCTCTAAGTCTGACAATATCGAATATGATATTGTCAACACGAGAATACCGAAAGCGCACAGCATCGAACGTTTAAATGGAAAATCTCCGTAGGGGGGAGATTTCCATTTACTTCAATGCAGTGCATTCTCGAAGTTGCTATATTTAAGTGGAGGGGTATGGGGGCGCAGGGGGCTTGCCCCCTGCCTACACACTAGTTAGTTTTTTTTTTTTTTTTTTTTAATTTAATATATATTTTTTTGGTTTGATGGTTTAAGACTTTGATCACTAAAGTTCGGTCATAAATGATTCAAAGTTTTAAACCTTCGAGATTATAATATAGACCCACAAACATATACACTGCAATACTATATAAACTGGTAAACATGCAACACCCCAGTGAACAAAAAGTGAGCTTTTACCCATGTAACACTCTCAAAACCTACAGGCAGCTATCACTTGTCATCTTACAAGACCATTGAAGCAACACCTCTCACTGGTGAATTAACATTGATGACAGCTTTCACACCCCTCAAAAGTGTAGAAGGAATGTGGACTTTTTAAAGACTATAGCTTTGTATGCCAAATTTCAAATCTTCTACATTGGAAGGCAATGCAAATGGACCATGAAAGCTTTTTACCAAACAGCAATAGATCACAATAACTAATTTCAAAAGAAGCAAATACACTGATTTCAAAGACCATCCAAAATACCAGTGACAAAGCTTCACCACTGTAAACAAGAGAAAAAAGTGACTAGGATATGCTGTTTTACAGTGACCAATTTGAATTTTGAGAAGACAGACTGAAAAATAAAATCACATCAGAATGGCAGTCCCGACGACAACCCTTTTGAGGTATACAAACGAGGATAACAAGAGGTGAAAATAAAAACAGCACTTGGAAGCTCTAAATGCTAAGATGAATGACATACACAAACTCTATCAAGCATTCTAACTTGCCTCCAGTTGTTAGGAACATGTTTGGTCCTGGAACTAAACTGATTCCTTTGGGGGCATCTGAGATCACTTCATGGTTTACAAATATTTTTTTTTTTTGTAAAAAGTTATTGGAAGGCAGGCTGTACTCTATAGAAATGATCTGTTTATTTTGACTGGGAGGTTGAAAGTTCAGTTCCAAATGTTCTGCTTGCTTTTCAAATACATCAGATTTTGGAATGAAAATCACAGATTTTTTATTCTAGCAGGCCTAATAGATACAAATCTCTTCTTGGTATTAGACACCACCTTTGTCCTTGACTTTAAGTACATTCCTACCCTTGCCCTGGTTTCTTTAAATGACACATACTCAAAAACAGCCCACTGACACACTCAGTGAGGATGCCATTCTAAGTACTCATTTCCCTCTGAGGAAGAATCCAAACCTGCTTTTATGCTTAATCTGCTCTGACAGCATAGGTATAAGCAGGCTACTGCATACCCCCTTGACACTGCAGAAAAAGATCTTTCACTTAACTTCTACAATATTAAACTGGGAATAAAACTGCAATTCTCAGAATGCCGCTACAACGTGCAGCATGACTTGTTCTGGGAAAAAGAAGCTGATGAGGGGGAGAAAATGTTGTTTTGTCTGGCAGTTCCTCTCCTCACTCACTGACCTATCCTGCCTTTGTTCCAGTTTTCTTCAAGACATGAAACTTATGTCCCTCCTTTAAAAACAGCACTGCAGACTATGATGTGAAGTCAA
Organism: Protopterus annectens; assembly: GCF_019279795.1. NCBI lineage: Eukaryota > Metazoa > Chordata > Ceratodontiformes > Protopteridae > Protopterus > Protopterus annectens. The sequence goes on along the minus strand of NC_056731.1, from coordinate 339,755,438 downwards.
CCAATTTGACAAATAGGTCACGGTGTGCTACTTTCCAATGATACTTAGCCCAGGAGGACATGCTAGATGCTGCCTGCATGCCTAATCCTAAAGACATCAGAGAGAGGCTAGCAGAAGTATCAGGCATCACTACCAAAAACAAGATAACTGCCCTCTGACTGAAGCATCCTTAAGCCCATGGGATATAGCCAGAGTTATTTTTCATCCTGAAGTCCTTTCTGAGACCTCTCTCTCCTTCAAACTCATTATGGGGGTATGTAATTTTGCATTTCTTCCTCTATAAAAATTGTCATGTATATACAAAAGTTATGCACGTGCCATAATGCAGATCCATATTGTCTTATTTTCTTCCGATTTAATATATGGCACTTTATACCAGAGTACTGGACCAGAGAGCTTGGACACCGTCCTTACCTACAATTCAGATAGGGTTTGCTAATTGATTCCAACTGGTCACAAATAATGGAGAAAAGGAGAACATTTACAGAAAAAACACTACACAAAAAAAGTGGAGCAATGGTCAGACAGGGTACAGACAATGTCTGGTTGATCCCTAGAATAACGAAACAATTTGGAAGGGGGAAGGAAGGTGGGGAGTTGAACCAGATGAAAATAAGACAACACTGATCTAACATTATGGTAAGCATACAACTTTCATATCCAATGTTTTCGTCTGATTTCAATATGTGGGACAGATTTCCACGCTACCCAAAATGGACCTGGGTGGACTCAATGAAGGGTATTCCAGAGTACAGTAGAGCCAAAAGACGTGCGAGTCCTAGACTGCACATCTAGCTTTCAATGAGATACAAAGGTATTAGCTGAAGACTAAGTCGCTAAAGCACATAACATCACTGAAAGCCATGCGTTTAGCTAATGCCGTTTAAGTTGCCATTACTCTGGTGGAATGAGCCTTAGGTTTAGATTGTGCACTTTTGCTTACAAATAAATGAAATGCGATCTGTTAACCATTTTGAAGGTCCAACTTTAGACAAACCTAGTGCAGGCTTTGTTATGGAAAAATATACAACCAATCAGTCTGGCATTCTGAAGTCCTCAGTACAGTGTAGACAGAAACTAGGTTCCCTACGGACATCTAAGGTACATGCCTGATACTCTCCTTTGTTAGCAAAGTTTGGAAGAAATACTGGCAAACAACTTTTTGGTTCAGCTTACATTCTGAAGCCACCATAGCAAGAAAGGAGGGGCTGGTCCTCTGTGAAACCCTGTTCTTATGAAAAATTAGGAATAGAGGTTTGCATGAAAATGCCTGTAATTTTGGCACACATTTTGCTGATGTAATGGCAACCTATAAGACAGTCTTCCAAGAAAGGATCTTTAGGTCTGATGAAGCTGCATGATTCAAAGGGTTTTTGGGTTAAGGATCGAAGTAAAATTGTTAAAATCCCAAGGAGGGAATAGATCACAAATTGGGAGGGTTTCAATAAGAATGCTTCTCTACGAAATACCTTGGTCACTTTAAGAGAAGGAATAGAGGCATTAAGTCCTATATGAATATCTGAAATGGCAGCTACCTGAACATTTAACTGCAGAGCCTGCCATAAAAACTTCAAAAAGAAACTCCAAAATCACTAGTAAAGGGGATGAAAAGGAGTCAAATCCCTTTGAAGAAGCCCAAGAAAGAATAGTTAAGTAAAATCGTACCATTACCATAGACGTCGTCCTCTTCCATGTTGCAGTATTCATACCCTTTGGGTTATCCTCTGCTTAGCAACCTGAACATCTGGCCAGTATACAAAAACTTTAGTCACCGCAAGGTACATGGGATGTCTGATGTTGGCCTAAGGGTGCGTCGGCCATAAACGTGATGTCTGCAATGTACCTTTCCTCAGAACTGCACACCCCAATCTGACCCCAGTCTCAAGACAGTTGCACAAGTCCTGTGTCATCCAAGAAGGCATATAGGGGGGTAAGAGGGAGGGACAGAATACTGCAACATGAAAAAGAAGGACATTTATGCTTATGGTAAAATTTTACACAACTATTCTGTCTCCTTCTATTCTCATGTTGCAGTATTCATAACCTTTGGTTGAATGCCAAAGCTCAAAGGGAAGAGGAGGAGGACGGTATGGAACTGTTTTCCAAGAATCCATGCAGGATTCCTCTAGCAAACCCTGCTCTAGACCTGGAAATATGGTCCGTTTTGTATTGTTTGGTGAAGGTATGGACAGATGTCCAGGTAGCTGCCTCGAGAATGGAGGCAGTGTGCAGCCCTTTGAAGAAGCCTCCAGATGAGGCAGTGGCTCTAGTGAAGTGGGCTTTAATTTTTGAGGTTAGACATTTGCCATGGTAGGTGTAACAAAAGGAGATGGCCCTGGAAATCCAGGCAGAAATGGTCTGTTTTGTCACCACTTTTCCCAGAGCTCTGGGGTGAAAGCAGACAAACAAGTGCTCTGATCTCTTAAGGGACTTGGTCTTGTCAAGGTAGAATCTTAGTAGCCTCTGAACATCAAAGGAATCTAGGACCATCTCACTGTCATTCTGGGGATGTGGAAAAAAGGTGGGGAGGTGACTACATTGATTCAGTGACAGCTCACTGACTACTTTAGGCAGGAAGGATGGGTTGTTCCTTAGGGTCACTCTATCCTTAAGGAAGATTAGAAAAGGTGGGGTGGCTATGAGGGCCTGGAGCTATGACACTCTCCTGGCCCATGTCAGGGTCACCAACAGCACAGTCTTCCTGGCCGATGTCAGGGCCACCAACAGCACAGTCTTCCTGGCCGATGTCAGGGCCACCAACAGCACAGTCTTCCAAGTGCAATAATTTAGAGGGGCTTTTGATGCTGGTTCAAGAGGGGCAACCATGAGCTTCTCTAAAACGTAGTTCAGGTCCCGTGGGGGTCGAACTGGCCTGGTGGAGGTGGGGGGGCTGAGGTGCAGTACTCCCTTAAGGAATAACTTCACTGGAACTCGAGAGGCAAGAGAAGGGTCAAGAGGCAGACAAGCCAAAACAGCAGTTAGGTGGGCCTTAACAGAAGAATATGCCAGCTTTGCTTGCAACAATTCAAACAAGTAGGACAGCACTAAAGGGAACTCTAATTGTAATGGGTCTAGCTGTGTCTGAAGACAGCAAATGGAGAATCTTTTCCATTTGGACAAACAAGATCTCCTAGTATTGGGTTTCCTGGCTTCCTGCAGGACATAGGTTCATAGGTTAGTACTAGGCTAACTGCCCTTGTTGGCCATTTTAAGCCTAGCCAACTCCCACATGTGAGAATCAAACCCTGCTCTGTGTGTCAATAAGGTGAACACCTTAACCATTATTCCAAACTCCCACATTAAACACGTCTTCAGTGTAAAGGTGTCTGAAAGGGATCAAAACCATCATCGACAGGGTTAGGTTCAGCGATTCCAAGTGAGGATAGATTAGAGATCCCTTGTCCTGTATGAGAAGGCCAGGCATCCATTGCCTTTGCTAGGACACTGGGTGCCCTGGTACAAAAGAGTGGAAGCTGTCTGTTCAAAAGGGAGGCAAACAGATCTATCTGTGGTGTACCCCACTTGTGGACTATGTCCAGGAACACGTTCCTGTGAAGCTCCATTTATGGGATTGTGGCATGGACCTACTCAAGGTGTCTACCTGAGTGTTCTGAGCTGAAGGAATATAGACTGCCTGCAGGGTGACTCCATGTTGGGCCACCAGTTTCTAGGCCTGGAGTGCAAGTTTGCACAGCAAGTGAGATTTTCCTCCCCCTTGTTTGTTCACATACCAGAAAACTGCAGTGTTAACTCTGAACAACTTCAGGGGGCCTTGCTTTATAATGTGTTGGAAGGCCCACACGGCAAGGATAATAGCCCTCACTTCGCTGAAGTTGATGTGCTCCAGCTTGAATGGGCCTGTCCATGTGCCTTGCACCTTCAAGCTGCCCATAGCAGCTCTCCAGCCCAGGTATGAGGAATCTGTGTACATCTCCTGGACTGGGGTGAGGGGTTGCAATGGAAATCCTGAGTTGAATGAGACTTGATACAACCACCAAAGGATCTCCTTCCTTAGGCATGGTAGGAAGGAAATGTGTCCATGTGAACCTCAAGTACCACTGAAGTTTTCTCATGTGGAGTCTTGCCAGTGGCAACATGGATATAGTGGATGCCATATGTCCTAGGAGTCCAAGATTCAGTCTTATTGTCATAGCAATGGTGTGGATGACAAACAACAGATATTGCTTCAGGCATTCCACATTTTGGGGTAGAAGGAATGTCCTCATAACATCTGTCCTTATTCTGCACCCCAGGAAAATTTGGTCCTGGAAGGGGTATATTTTGGACTTGGGGAAAATTATGTTGAACCTCAGGACTGCAGGACGGAGATGACTATTTGGAGAAGGAAGTGGAGCAATCTGACAGGATCAGGAAGTCATCCAGGTTTGGAAAAATCTGAATCCTTTGAACCCTGCAATAGGCTACCACTGGAGCCAGACACTCTGTGAATACCCTTGGAGCAGTACATAGTTCAAAGGTCAAGGCAGAGGAACTGAAAGTGTGAGGAACCCACACAGAAAGATTAGTTGTGTAAAACCTTACCATAACCACAGATGTCCTTCTCTTCCATGTTGCAGTATTCCCTCTTGTGGGATCCTTCGCCTCAAGCGACCCGAACGTCCGGCTCCTATGCAAAAGATTACGTCTGGTAACTGTAAGGTGCGTAGGACGTCACACGCAGGGCTATAAACGTGACATCTGCATGCACAGATCTCAGAACTGACTGCCCAGTCAGACAACAGTTTAAGGAGAACAGGGATGATGCCATCCAGAGAAGGAAAAGTTCTTCATTAGCACTCAAGAAAAATCTTGATGAGTGGATGGGAAATAGGAAATACACCCCGGGGATCACTTCTGTGTGTCTGCTCGACAGTGGCACAGAAAAATAACTTTCTTGGGTGGCGTAAGCCAGGGAACCTTGTTGGCTAGGCTTATGTAGGCCCTTGGGCCGATAGCCTAGTATCTACCTATGAACCTATGAAAATGTCATGAAGGGGGACAGGAGGGAGGGCAGAAATACTGGAACATGGAAGAGAAGGACATCTATGGTTATGGTAATATTTTACGCAACTAATCTATGTCCTTCTATTGTCATGTTGCAGAATTCTCACTTGTGGGAGAGTACCACAGCTCAAGCAGAAGAAAGGGTGGAGGAAGAGGTAGCAGTCTCCAGGACACCTTGGAGGATGGCCCTTGCAAATCCTGCTCTGGTGATGATGTCCAACTTGTAATGCTTGGTGAAGGTATGTCCAGAGGACCATGTGGCTACCTCTAGAATGGCAGCTGTATCCAGGCCCTTAAGGAAAGCCCCAGAGAGGCCACTGCTCTAGTAGAATGGGCTTTTACAGAGTGGGGTAAGTCTTTGCCATGGAAAGAGTAACAAGAAGTTAATAGTCTTGCACATCCAGGAGGATATAGTCTTGCACATCCAGGAGGAGATAGTCCGTCTCATGCAGCTTTCTCCAGGGTCCTGGGGTGGAATAATACAAAGAGCTGATTGGACCTTCTAATGTTCTTAAGTCTTCTCCAGATAAAATCTTAGTTGCCTGTGGACATCAAGGGAGTGAAGCACTCTCTCACTGTCATTTTGTGGAGAAGGGAAAAAGGTGGGTAAGTGAATAGACTGGTTGAAAGAGAGTTCAATCACACTTTGGGCATGAAAGAGGGGTTGGTACGAAAAGTTACCCTCTCGTTGTGTAAGACAGTGTAGGGTGGAGAGACCATGAGTGCTTGCAATTCAGAGACTCTCCTAGCTGAAGTAAGGGCTAACAAGACAGTCTTCCAGGTACACATCTGTAAAGAAGCAGAAGGTGCTGGTTCAAAGGGGGTAGTGGTAAGTTTTTCCAGTACATAGTTCAAGTCCCAAGGAGGGGGGATTGGTTTTCTGGGTTGTCTGATATGGTGGACCCTCTTCAGGAAAAGTATGACTTCCAACCTGGAAAGTAGTGGTGGGTCCATAAGTAAAGCAGGCTGAAATGGCAGATAAGTGCACTTTCACTGAAGAGTATGAAAGTTCTGATTTAAGAAGCTCACACACACACAGGCTAGGACTAGAGGGACATCTGCTTTGAAGGGATCTAGTTGCCTTTGATGACACCAAGTGGAGAACCTTTTCCATTTTGAAACATAGGATCTCCTGGTAGTGGGTTTCCTGGCCTCCTGCAGGACAGAAAGCACGTCCTCTGAATAAAGGTGTCTGAAAGGGATCAGGAGTTTATCACCCACAAAGTTAAGGCTAAGGGTTTTCAGGTGTGGGTGAATGAGGGACCCATTCTGCTGTGTAAGCAGGTCCACCTTGTGAGGCAACCTGTGGTGACTACCCTTGGCAAGAGATAGAAGGGGGAACCAATGCTGCCTTGGCCAATAAGGAGTCACCAGCACAATTTTTGGTTGTCCTTCTGGATTTTTAGCAGGGCCTTCTGAATGAGGGTGAAGGGGGGGGGGAGGCATAAAGGAACATCCCCTTCCAAGAAATCAAAAAGGCATCCGCTCTCCAAGCTAGTGGGGAGGGGATTCTGGAGCAAAAAAGCTGAAATTGTCTGTCATGAGGGGAGGCAAACAGATCTGTGGGGTGCCCCCATCGGTGGACAATATCCAAGAACACATCTCTGTGTAACATCTACTCGTGATGTTGAGAGAAAGATCTGCTGAGGGCATCTGCCTGATGGTTGTCTTGAGAAAGAGAATGTAGACCACCTGCAAAGTGACATTGTACTGGGTTGCTAACTCCCATGCTTGTGTTGCAAGCCTGCACAGCAAGTAGGATCAGGTCTCCCTCCCCCCTTGATGACGGTACCACATCACAGTTGTGTTGTCTGTGAAGATTTGTAGGGGGCTTGCCTGCATCAGTGGAAGGAAGGTCTTTAGGGCTAGGAGGAAAGTGGTAATTTCCCTCACACTGATGTGCTTTTTATGGAGGGAGGGCTCCCACTGAGCCTGAATCTTGAGACCGTTCACAGTGGCCCCCCACCCTAAATCCGAGGCATCTGTGTGCATGAATTACACTGGTTTGGTGGGTTGGAGAGGGAGGCCTGGATTCTGGCTTATTTGATGAATCCACAACCTCAACTCTGACTTTAGGCAGGGTAGGAAGGGCACCTGGAATTCCAAGGAGTGATTTGTGTTGGGACCAGACATTTTTTTATGTACCACTGGAATTATCTCATGTGTAGCCTGGCCATGGGGAACATAGGAAGAGTAAAGTACAGTTTTGTACCTACCATAAATGTAGATGTTCGAGGATCCACATTGCTGCAGTCCTAACTATTGGGTAGTCCGCTGTCCAGTCGGCCCGAATACCAGAGTATATGGCTGACGTCGGTCAGGGCGCATTAGACTGACGTCAGTACGTCAGGGTACTAATGCGCATGACCGACGTCATATCCTCAGTCTTTTCTTGCCCCAGATGTCAGAAGACCCTGAAAAGACAAGGCCCCAAAATATCTGCACCAAAAAGATGTACATTATGTACAAAAATATACACAGAAATTTCAGCAGATTGCCTCTCATACACAACCATCCCTAAGCACAGAGGGAAGGAGGGAGGGTAAATTGGACTGCAGCAATGTGGATCCTCGAACATCTACATTTATGGTAGGTACAAAACTGTACTATGTTCTTCATTCCACATTGCTGCAGTCCTAACTATTGGGTAGAATCCCAAAGCAGAGGTAAGGGAGGCTGGCAAATCATAAAGAAGCAGGAGCTGACAACATGCCTTGCAAAATAGCTGTGGCAAAACCAGCCCTAGACTTAGAGTAGAGAGGAAGATGATAATGCTTAGAGAAAGTATGCACTGAACTCCAAGTAGCTGCCTCCAAAATATCCTTAGTTGCCACCCCCCTTAGAAATGCTGTTGAAGTGGCAGTAGCCCTAGTGGAATGAGGCCTAATCCCAGCTGGAATCTCCTTGCCATGATGGGAATAACAAAATGCAATGCAAAACCCAATCCACCTAGAAATAGTCTGTTTTGACACAGGCTTGCCCTGTGAACTCAAAGCAAAAGAAACAAACAACTGCTGAGACTGCCTAAAATCCTTAGTCCTGCTTAAATAATAACGCAATTGCCTGTGTACATCTAAAGTGTGCAAAATCTTTTCCCCTTTATTTTGGGGATCTGCATAAAAAGTAGGCAAATGAATAGTTTGGTTTAAAGCCACACTAGAAACCACCTTAGGCATAAAGGAAGGATTAGTACGTAATGATACCCTGTCCTTATGGAAAATCAAAAAAGGCTCTACTGCCATAAGGGCCTGCAACTCAGACACCCTTCTTGCAGAAGTAATAGCCAACAGAAAAGCAGTCTTCCATGACAAGTATTTCAATTCAGCAGTAGCTGCAGGCTCAAAAGGTTGTAGAGTAAGTTTCTCCAACACAAAATTGAGATCCCAAGCAGGAGTAGGAGCTCTACGTGGGGGTCTTATATTCTTTGCCCCTCTAAGAAACTGCTTGAACAAAGGATGTGAAAACAATGGTGGGTCACAATCATAGTGAGCTGAAATTGCTGCAGCATGAATCTTAATGGAAGAGAAGGACAAACCTTTGTCCAATAACTCAGTAAGATATTGAAGAGCCACACTCAAATTAGGCTCAGAAATCTCCAAATTCTTTGCTGCAGTCCAAAATAAAAATCTCTTCCATTTTTCTGCGTACACTTTCCTTGTACTAGGTCTTCTAGCTTCCATAATCACATTTAAAACTTGTTGAGGAAGTTGAGACCTGCTGTCTTTCAAAACAGAATATGCCAGGCTGTTAGATGAAGAGAGTGAAGCTTGACATTGAGCAGGTGGCCTTCCTTCTGAGACAACAGATGTGGAATCAAGGGTAAAGGCCATGGAGGCTTCTTTACTAGACTCCTCAGTAATGGGTACCAGTGCTGCGAGGCCAATCTGGAGCTATTAAAATCATCCTTGGCTTGTCTTGTCTGACCTTTAGAAGCACCTTTGGAAGAAGAGGCAGAGGTGGAAAGCATACACATGAAGATTTTTCCAACTGAAAGAAAGAGCATCCACTTTCCAAGCTGTGTGATGTAACCTCTTTGTGCAAAACTTTGGCAGCTGGTGGTTTAGTGGAGAAGCGAACAGATCTATGTCTGGAGTTCCCCAGGACACTGTCAACTTTTGAAATACATGAAGATCCAGTTTCCACTCGTGGGGATCCATGATTTGTCTGCTTAACACATCTGCTAAGGAGTTCTGTGCTCCTGGCAGAAACCTTGCCTGAAGAGTTAGTTGCAAGCTGAGCGCAGTCTCCCATAAAATCATTGCTTGCCTGCACAATGGGTAAGAATGTGTTCCCCTTGTTTGTTGATGTACCACATGACAGTTGTGTTGTCTGTTAGAATCAACACCTGCCCTGGAAGAAGTAACTCCTTGAAAGCCATTAATGCAAACTGGACTGCTAACATCTCCTTCATGTTGATATGTAGATGCTGTAGTCTGGCAGGCCACTTGTCTTGTATCCACTTTCCATTTAGATGAGCTCCCCAAGCAATGTCTGAGGCATCTGTCGTTAAAATCTGACTCGCCTCTGGCGGGTCACAGAGAGTCCCTTGTTTAGGTGACATTCCTGAGCCCACCACAAAAATTCCTTTTGAATGCAAGCTATTATTTGAATGACAGTGTCCAAATCCTGGCAGTGCTGTGTCCATACATTTTGAGATACCATTGTAGCTTCCTCATATGCAGTTTGGCATTGGGAAGCACCAGAATACAAGATGCCATGAACCCTAAGGCTTGAAGGACTGTCCTTGCAGTCAGCACGGACTGATGAGATAGTTGATGGAAGTAACTGGAAAGATTCTTTTGTTTGTCCGGGGTTAAAAGGCCATCTGGGCTGCTGTATTCAGTCTCACACCCAGAAAGCACATGTCTTGAGAGGGTACTAGACTGGACTTTATTTCGTTCACAGAATACCCTAGGCATCTTAGCACTGCTATAACATATTCCAGATGCTGTAGAAGGTCTACCTTTTCTTGAGCCAGAATCAGGCAATCGTCCAAGTAAGGATAGATTTGAATTCCTTTTAGCCTGAAGTAAGCTATCACTGGAGCCAGAACCTTTGTGAATACTCTGGGCGCAGTAGATAAGCCAAAGGGCAATGCAGAGAACTGATAATGAGAATTTCCAGCTCGAAACGCAGATACTTTCTGCAACTTAGTCTTATAGGCACATGAAGGTAAGCTTCCTTGAGATCTAAAGTTACCATCCAGTGATCTTTGCCCAGCAGAGGTAAAAGCTGTTGTAACGTCAACATCTTGAACTTGGGAATGTCCAGATAAGTGTTGAGGAGAGATAAATCCAAAATTGGTCTCCACGTGTTCCCCTTCTTTGGTACTAGGAACAGGCGAGAATAAAATCCTAGGCCCCTTTCTGATACAGGGACTGGCTGAATGGCCCCTATCTGGAGTAACTGAGAAATTTGCTTGTGAGCCTCTTTTCTTTGTGGAGGAGGAATGTCTGGCATGCCTTTGAAAGGGGGCAATGTATGGAAATAAAACCTGTAACCGTGGTGAATGATATCCAACACCCATCTGTCTTGGGTAATTAAATCCCAATTTTCTTTGAAAAGAGACAGTCTTCCTCCCAAAAGAACTGCCAGGCGAGAATCTACTGGCAGCTGAAAAGGCAGGTCATTGGGTCTGTTTACGAAAGGACTGACCCCTGCCCTCACCAGAAGTCTGAGCAGGTGAACTCCTGTTCTAGGCCTAAAAGAACCTTGAGCTCTGCCCCTACCACGTCTAGACCTACCCCTAGACTGGGAATCATAAGCAGGATATGTCCACCCCTTAGCAGGCCAATTTCTACTAAACTTGGAGGCTGCACCTGCAAAAATCTTTAACAGTTTGCATAGACTTAGCTTTGTCCTCCATTTTCTTTAAAACTGCTTCCACAGGCGAACCAAACAACACATCAGACTGTAAAGGAGCATCCAAAATCCTTGTCTTAACATGCTCAGCTAAATTCTGATCCCTCAACCAGGCATGCCTCGAAGAACAGAACCAGTGGCAGCCACCCTGGAGGAGGCCTGCACAGCATCAAAACCACATTGCAAAGAATGTTTACCCACTTGTTCAGACACATGAACTAAATCCAACAACTCTTTACACTCAATACCTTCCGCCAAAGCATCCACCTTAGATTTCAATTGTGAAAGGAGATAATTTTGATATTTTAACATGTGAAACTGACAATTCAACGCCTCATGGCTAAAGTGGAAGAAGTATACACTTTCTTTCCCCATCTATCCAAAGCCCTTGCCTCTTTATCAGTGGGAACAGGATTTTTAACCACAGAGGCCTTAACACCTTTAGGCCCCTGAGAAACAGTTTCTGGGTCTGCCCTAGGACTCTTAAACAAATACTTATGAGCTTCGGGCACCCTATAGTACCTATCAGGTTTAACAGGAGCAGGAGGCAAAGAGTCAGGGTTCAGGGAAGCCTCTGCAAAAACATCTTCCACCACATTCAACACAGGAGGTATAGCTAAAGGCCTATGCTGGGGTAAAAATAAGAATTCCCTAAGCCTTTTCCTGGAATCAGAGAAATCTTGGCCTTCCCATTTAAAGTGCTCTCTCATGGAATGCAGAGTCTCTGAAAATGAGAAATCCTCAGGAGGAGAAGCTGTAGGTGTAGAATCATCCACATCAGAATCAGAATAAGGAGGAAATTCCTGCAAGTCTTCAACCGAAGACTCAGAAGCCTCTGAATACTGCTCCAAACACTCAAACTCAGGTTCCACCCTAGGCCTCTTATCAGGAGGGGCATAGAACCTCTAATCATAGTAATCAAATCTTCTGCCATTTTAAGCATATGTTTCTTAGGCACAGAACCTGAAGTGCTAGGAGAAACCCCACTGAAGCTGAACTTGGCCTGCCTCTCAAAGAAGTTTTGGAAACAGAAGGAGGCTCTAACTACCTTGGGAAGAGAGGAAGAACAGTTACCTGAGAAGCCCCTCAGCCTGGCCTACTTCCTGAGAGGCACATCCTGTAACAGTAAAGTCTCTGCCTGAGACTCCAAAGAAACTCCTGGCAAAACCTCCGGCTCCACTGAGCCTCTAAAGAACCGGCGTCTGGGACTGCCGGTTCATCCACCCTAGGCTTTGCTGTTTTGTCCTTGCGCTTTTAGCGAAGCGGCGCCGGAGTATCCGACGGCATTTTATAATTACAACGCTTCCCAAACACTAACCTGGCACAGTCTAACCTTCTCTTAATAGTGCGTTTGTTAAATCTAGCACAAGAGCGGCATCCAACAACGTCGTGCTCAGGCCCTAAACAAGGTATACACAAGGTATGGTAATCCCTATGAGGTATCTGTTTCCCACAAGAAATACAGTTATTCACTTTTTCTGACATCCGGTTAAATACTGAGGCAAGAAAAACCAAAATGTTCTAACGGGTACTTAGCCAACTTTGATTCGGTCTGAAACTCCGACTTCGGAAATTTTTCAGAACGCCAACCTGCACTCGCAAAACTGCTTCTGCATCGGACCATGCGGCAAAAAAGACTGAGGATATGACGTCGGTCATGCGCATTAGTACCCTGACGTACTGACGTCAGTCTAATGCGCCCTGACCGACGTCAGCCATATACTTTGGTATTCGGGCCGACTGGACAGCGGACTACCCAATAGTAAGGACTGCAGCAATGTGGAATGAAGAACATCTGCCAAGAGGCCTAGAAGCCAGAGGAACTGCCCTGGCTGAGATCTGATTGACAAAAAAGCAACTCCTGAAAGAAACTGTTGAGGAAGGAGACTTTTTCTTGAGGAAGGAAAGCCTTCCATCGGGTCTGTCAGCCTTCTGCAACCCAAAAAGGTTTGGTCTTGGGCTGGAGTGAGAGAGGATTTTGACAGATAGAGAGTAAACCCAGATGCTGGAGAAGGGATATAGTGAATTCTAACTGAGCCCTGAGAGTACCTGCCTCTTCTGCTAGGATGAGAAGGTCATCCAGGTAAGGGTATATCTGAATGCCTTTTGTTCTGCAGTAGGCTACTTCTGGGGCGAGACACTTTGGTTTATCAACTGCACCAAGACTCTTCCCAAAGGGCAAGGCAATAAACTGAAGTGTGATGATGGCACAGCAAAGCGTAAAAACCCTCTGTAGTGTGGGTGGATGGGGATAAGGAGGTATGCCTCTTTCAGGTCCAAAGTGGCCATGAACTCACTGGGTAGCAGTAATGGAAGAAGGGTTTGAAGGGATAGCATGCAGAAGGATGGAACCTGCAGGACGGGGTTGAATAGGGACAGGTCCAGGATGGGCCTCCAAGGGCAGCCCTTTCTGGGGACCAGAAACTCCCATCCTTCTTGGTCTGTGGGACCCTTTCTATGGTTCCTTGTGAAAGCATATCTCGGATGATCTGGGGTTTTATGTGTAGCTGTTTTTTTAGGAGGAAATGGTATGCCTTGAGGTAGGAGTTTTTCCTGCCAGGTCAAAAAGCACCTTTTTTCCACTATGGATAAGACCCAGCGGTCTAAAGTGATGAGTAGACAGAAAGGCAAGTAGAGAGGGGGAGGTGGTTTAGGCAGTCACACATTGCTGGGCCTATCTGGAAGGGGGTGCCTGGGGGTGGGCTGTGCGGAGGTAGTCTTGGAGGAGGATGTTCCAGACCCTTTCCTGTGTTTAGAGGAGGAGGAAGAAGGGACAGGGGGCCTCCGGACAAGAGATGGTTTAGCAGGGTAATTTCTATAAAACTTTGGAACTGGTAAGACCAACAAATGTGAGGTCCAGGAGTTCCTTGCTTTTTTCCTGTAGGTTTTCAAATAGTTCTGCGGACTTTTTGTCAAACAGGAATTTGTTGTCTAAGGGGGCATCCAAGATTTTGTTTTTAAAATCATCAGGGAGTGGCTGTAACCTGAGCCAGGAGTATCTCCGCAGTACAGAAACTGAGGCAGCAGATTTGGCTGAAGCCTCAACAGTATTAGAGTTGCATTTTATAGAATGTCTGGCAACTTGTGCTGCTAAGGAGAGCTTAGAAACCACCTGGGGTTTAGTAGGCAAATCAGGCAAGGAAGAAAGCAAGAAGTTGCCTGGGAGACCAAGTCTAAGGCATATTTAACCATGTGAGTCTGATAATTCATGGCTCTAAAGGCCAGGGTGGAAGAAGTATAAATCTTTTTCCCCAGTCTGTCCATGACCTTATTGTCCTTGTCGGATGGCAGAAGGGATGAGGAGGGGAGTTTCCTGGACTGACTGTCTGAAGCCACTGCAATGACAGCTGGGTCCTGCCATGGGTGGTTTAATGAGGTACTTGTGGTCATCAAGGACTTTGCAAAACTTATCTGGTCTTTTAGGAGCTGGAGGCTGTGATTCAGCGGTCTTGGATGCTGAAGCAAATGCATCCAGGAAGGCTGGAATTACAAGGGGTGACAGCAGAGGGAGAAGTTCAAAATATCTCTTCTGCACCTCAGTCATCAGAGTGGTATCCCACTTAAAGTACTTTCTCATTTTGGGGATAGTGTCCCCAAAGATAATGTCTTCAGGTGGGGAGTCTCCTTCCTACGAGTCCTAATCTGGGGAACAGTACTCCAAGGGAGAAGCTATTTGGGAGGTGTATGTAAGAGATTCATCATCATCATCAGAGGAGGAGGAATCTTCCTCCTGGATTTGGGCAGGTTGAATGGACATAACTGAAGCTGGCCTAGGGCTGAGGGTAGGCAAGGCCGGAGCAAGTGAAGCTGTGGGCCCGAGGGCCATAAAGGCCTGAGCCAAGGACTGGGAAAAAGTTTGCCAGTCTGGCTGTTCTTCAGTAGTGGAGGACAGAAGTTTAGTTTTTTCTGTTTCCTTTTTAGAGGGATAGTCTTAGCAACTGTTTGTGAAGGAGAAGGCATAGTACAGGGCTTCAGGCCTGTGGGAGCACAGCCTAGTTCTGTCACTGTACGCGGACGTCCGGAGAAGCCCGGTTCCCCCTTGACGTCACAGTAACCTCCGTGGACGTGTCTGCTGGAGATTCACTGGCAGCTTCCATCAAGGTACTCGCCGAAGTCGCCAGTTCATCCGGATGTTCCTCAGCCCCTAGACCAGCAGCTGGCAGGACATCTGACGTCAGAGGAGCAGTAGTACTAGGCCTTGAAACCTTGGCCTTCTTTTTAGGCGGCTCCACCTCGACAGTCAATTTGGATTCCATGTCTAGGGCTAAACACCTGAGTCATTGGTTTTCCACAAATTGTTTCAGAGCTGCCAGATGACTGCATAGGGTTTTCTTGACGAACGAATGACAAATGCTAAAGGTCGTATGGGTTGTGGGATTGGCCTAAACAGAACAAAGTTCATGGGAATCCTTGTACGGAATCTCGCTGCCACACTTACATTTCCCCTTTCTAGATGACATTGGCTAGATAAGGAACAGCAGCAAACCAAGCCTAAGTAAAAATAATAAACATTCCCCAACAGGGTACTTACCTGAATAAGTCTTCTTTAGAGCGGAGCAAAGCGAGAAAGTTGATGTTCGACTGCAGCAGATAAGTTCTGAGGTCTGTGCATGCCGACATCACATTTATGGCCCATGGTTTATGGCCCTGTATGTGATGTCCCACACACATTACAGTAACCAGGCTTAAGCGTTTGCATAGGAGCCGGACGTTTGGGTCGCCTGAGGCGGAGGATCCCACAAATGAGACTACTGCAACATGAAAGGATATTCGTAAATACTTAATGTAGTTGGGCCCTATGGGGATATGTAGATATGCATTTTTGATGTCCAAAATGGCCAGAAATGCTTGAGGCATTACCTGGGGTAAAGAGTCTGAATTGTAAGTATGCAAAGAGTGTGTACTTGTAGAAAAAGGTTGAGGTGGGAGAGATCCAGGATGGGTCTCCGTGGGCTCTCTTTCCAGGGGACTAGGGAAAAGTCAGAGTTAAAACCTTTTCCCCTTTTCTGACAGTAGTACAGCTTGGATAGTCCCTTGAGAGAGGAGGTTGTCTAAGACTGTCTGGAAAAGGAGGAGCTGGTACTTCGGTGGCTGTGGGATGCCTCTTAAGATGGAAGGAATAACCTAAGTCATGAAGTAACCCTTTTCTATAATAGACAAAACCCACTTGTCTGAGGTAATGCTTTGCCAGATGGGAAGACAGTGAGACAAGTCTTTGGGATAGGGTAATGGAATCCAGAGGGGGTGTAGGGTAAGGCAGATAGTCACAGACTACCTGCCCTGTCCTGAAAAAAGAAGTTATGTACCTACCATAATTTTTCATGTGAACTGTCTATCTTGCCTTCATTCTGTACTGATGGTTTCGGAAACAATCCTCGGTTCTGACTCAGCCATTTACTAAACCTCGAGGTCTTCAACTAGCTCGTGGCTCACTCCCTATCCCATGATGCTGTAGGACATTCCCCAGACCTCGTTTGCAGATATAAGAATACTAATATGTAATAAAAAAATATATATAGGAAGAAAAACATAAATATATATATATAGAGAGAGAAAAAGGGTTTCCTGCAAGCTGGTAAGCCAAGAAGAGGGTCAAAGACCATTAGGTGCCAAAATGTAACCTCTTGTTTCTCCAGGAGCCAAAGGAAAGGGGGTAGGAGGGTGGGACGCAAGAATGAAAGAGAGATGGACAACTCCCATGGAACGTTAAGGTAAGTACATAACTTCATGTGAAGTTGTCCTATCTTGCATTCATTCTCTTATGGGACAGCGTCACTAGCATCAATCTTCTTGGGTGGTTCACAGGAGTATATTCTTCAGAACAGTGGGCTCAAAGGAGGCTCTGTCCCTGGAGGCCAAATCTACTTTATAATGAGTGATAAAGGTAGAAGGCCTCGCCCACATGGCTGCTGCACAGATGGTGCCTACTGGTAGTTTAGCACGAAATGCAGAGGAAGCAGAGACAGACGTAGTAGAATGAGCTTTTATATTGTCTGGTAGCGGTTTATTTACTGACTTATAAGTGAACGAAATGCAGTCTGACAGCCACCTTGATAAGAGTAGTTTTTGCTACAGGCAGACCTCTTTTGCACTTTGAAAATTAAACAGTTGATCTGTTTTCCTGAATTCTTTTGTTCTGTGTAGATAGAAACGCAACTGTCTATGAACATCAAGTTGGCAAAGCATATATTCTGCCTTATTACCATACTTGGAGAAAAAACTGATAAGTCTATGGACTGGTTCAAATTGGAATCTGAACATACTTTTGGTAGAAAGGTCGGATTTGTTCAGAGTGACACCCTGTCATTGTGGAACAACACATATGGATGTTTTATAAATAATGCTTGTAACTCTGAAACCCTCCTAGCTGAGGTAATAGCCACTAGGAAAATGGTCTTCCACGTTGAGAACTTTAAGTCACATGATGATGAATGTTCAAGGGGTTGGGGACTCTGGATAGTACAAAATTCAGGTTCCATGGTGGTAGTGAGGGCTTAATGGGTGGTCTCAAAAGATTAGTGCCTCTCAGAAAAGCCTTTGATAGTCTGTGGGACATATTTGGTCCTTCATTCCTAAAATGAAAATTGAGATCACTGCTAGTTGTACTCGAATAGTAGCTACAGCTGCTCCTTCATTAAAAAGCTTCATCGAGAACTCTAGATTGAAGACATAGGTGCTGAATAAGGATCAATAGGATTCTCTAGTGCCCAGACTGAAAAATTCTTCCATTTACTGAGATATAGTCTTCTGGTAGATGTCTTGTGAGAAGAAATCAGGATATGTTGTGCTGCAGATGAAAGTTTTTTTTTAGCCTGGCTATACTTGGAATTGGAGCAGCCAAGATGTCAACTTGAGGGTCTGAAGAGATGGATGAAGAGCCCCCAAAGAATGTATCAGGAGATCTGGTACTGGGTCGAGAAGCCAAAGCTCTTCCTGAAGATGAGGTCACAGAAAGGGGAACCAAATCTAGTGAGACCAGTGAGGGGCTATCAGGATTAAGGTTCTTCCCAAAACACTGACTTTCTGAAGAACTATGGGTATCAATGGAAATGGGGGGAAAAGTGTAGAGAAGACCCAGGGGCCAATCGAGTACAAGTGCATCCCATGGGGACTCCCACAGAGGGGAGATTAGGGCAAAGTAGCTGCTGTACTTTGTGTTCGTGGATGTGGCAAAAAGATTGCAGAAAGGCTGGCCCCATTTTCGGAAAAGCATTTCAGGGACCACTCGTGAGGCATTTGAATTCTCATGCCGAGTTTGCCTGCGATCACGTTGGCTTTCCCCGGGATGTGCATTGCTATCAGAAAGTGTTGGGAGGAAGTTGCCTTGCCCACTGCCATACTCTCAAAGCCTCTCAACAAAGGTGGGTAATAATTGGTTCCTCCTTGTTTGTTTATATACCAAACAACTGCCACGTCTGTCTGGATTGCAATTGTTCCCAATGGAAGAGAGTGCTGAAATAACAGCAACGCCAGAAGCACCACTCTCATCTCTAGGACACTGATATGCAAATGGGCCTCGTAATCCTGCCAGGTGCCTTGGGCTGTCCTTCCCTGATAATGCCCCCCAACCCCATCTGGGAGGCATCTGTGGTCACTGTGGCTAGAGGGGATGGGAGAATGAAAGGACAACCTAAGGTCATATGATCTGAATGTAGTCACCAACGTAGGTCTCTCCTGCAAGATTCTGTTAGCATTATCTGATGCGACATTGGAAGTTCCTGCATGGACCATTGGGTGAATAGGAGCCACTGTAAGACTCATGTGCATCCGAGCAAGGAGGATTATAGTGATCGCTGCTGCCACTGTACCCAATACTTTTGAGAATTGTCCTTGCTTGAGTCTGTTTTTGAGTGGAGATCTTGAATCTGTGCTCGTAGGATTTGTATCCTGTCTGCTGGAAGTTTTACCATCATTGTAATCGTGTAACTCTTCCCCTATAAAAATGATCTGTTGAGATGGCAATATGGCAGATTTTTCGTAGTTTACTGTAATTCCTAACTGAGCATAGGCATTCAAATTGGTGTCACTTGCTTGTGAAAGCAGATGCTTAGTGGTGGCAGTTAGGAGCCAGTCATCTAGATATGGAAACACTCTGAATCCTGAATGCCTCAAGTGAGCCATAACCACTGCTCTACATTTGGTGAACACTCTGGGGGCTGTAGTGAGACCAAAGGACAGAGCTCAGAATTGGTAATGACTGGCTCCCAGCCGAAAGCACAGGTGACTCCTGGATGGCCTGTCCATTTTTATGTGGATTCCACTCTTCCCTGGTTCCAAAGCTAGTAAATTGACAGGTACCAAGCTGTGAAATGGGAAAATTCTCTCTCTCCTCAGCTGCCTATAACTATAGGAGCCCCACAGGGTTCTATCTTAGGACCACTACTATTCACAATCTTCACAAATGACCTCCATACCTCCACAAAGCATGCATCTATCATTCAGTATGTAGATGATACTACCTTAATCTGTGCTGCACAAAACATTCCCACTCTCCTGCAAACAACTCAACTAGCGCACTCTTACATTGAAAACTACCTTACCAAAGCCCAACTTATCTTACATCCAAAGAAAACTCAGCTTATGATTATAACCAGTTCTAACAAAAACACTCGACAACAGTCAATTCACTATCTACTCCACAAATGCTACTCCAATCGTTCCAGTGGCACAGGCTGAACTACTGGGAATAACCATAGACTCCCACCTAAAATTTGACAGTCATCTCAACTTAACTATTAAAAAAGTACATGCCAAACTGGGATCACTCTACCGTATCAAACCATTTCTTCACAACACAAGATCAGCCATTGCTTGTTCCCAACTTCTATCCACCCAACTCTATGCATCTCCCATTCTGACTAATCTCAACAAAACTGAACTAAGCAAAATGGAAGCCTGTTATAACAGAATTGCCCACTTTGCTGCAAATTGCTCATATAGAGCTCATCACTGTACTGCTCTGAGACAGCTCCACTGGCTTTAACTGCCCAACCTCCTAACCTACAATCAGCTCTGCCTCTGTCATTCTATTACCTCCCCAATAAGTGTCCTGCCCTCAAAAACCTAGTACATCACTCAGCCAAAAGGCCTCTCAGATCATCAAGAAAACTACTACTAGAAGTCACCAACACCTACAAGAACTTTGGAAACACACTGTATAGTAGTTCAGTAGCTAAAAAATGGAACTCTATCCCCACTAGCATACAAAACACATCGTCCAAAGCCTCCTTTATAAATCTCATTAGGCAACATCTCAAGCAAAGTTGGCAGTGCCATGACTGCTCCCCCAGGCTAGTGAAAGTGGATAAGGTACACATACTAAACCTAGAGTACTTGATAATAGTTTTCACTCTTACTCACAAACACTGGCTAATGTATGTAGTGTACCTGTACACTATGTACGTATTATATCTATGTTGCAAATTGTAGCTGTACACCACAAATCTATTAATTACCTTTATTTTTAAATTAATATTTTCTTGTTTTTTCCACTGTAACTGTTGATGTGCTGCATACCACTGTAAAAAAATGTCTATTTTAATTTGTGTACATACTGATCATGTATATCTGTAATTTTTCTATGTTGAGCTTTTCTCCCTGGGCCTCTGCTGAAAAAGGGCCTTTCTGGCTCAGACACACAGTTAACAAAATGTAAAATAAAATAAAATGTGGTACTACGCATCCTGGAGATCTATACAGTACATCCAAATGTCTTTTTCCAGAAAAGGGAGTATTGACTGCAGTGTAACCATCTGGAATTTTGTCTTTTTTTACAGATTTTAGTCTGCTGAGATCCAGTAGGAGTCTCCAGTTCCCTATTTTCTTTGGAACTAAAAAGAACTTTGAGTAAGTTCCGGATCCTATTTGGTCTGCGGGGACCGGCTGGATGACTCTTTCCAGCAATGTCTGAACGTGTATGGTTGCTTGTTTCCTGTAACTGGGTGGAACGTCTAGAATCCTTTTCATTAGTGGGGTTGGCATGGAAAAGGGTATAGAGTAACTTCTGGATATGATCCTTTGTAGCAACTTGTCTTGTTATTTTTAGCCAGGCGTCTGGGTATAAAAATAAGTGACCCCCAACTGCCTCCAGAGGGGGGCAGACGGGCCTCCTCTCAGGAGCGTTGAAAGGGTTTACCAAAGAAGGATTCTCAGTCGCCCTGGTTTTGCAGACCTCCCTGCCATGTGGCCGGCATCTTCCATCGTTACCTCCTCCTCTCACCCTGGAAGAAGGTTCACCCGTGTGTGTCTTGAAAGGCTCTCTGGGATTTTTGAAACCACATCTTTCCTCCCCTTTGACCCTTGTGATAGGGTCGAGAAGGTGTGGAAAAACAGACTCTGACAGCAGAGAGAGAGCGAGAGAGTCTTTCCTTCCTGTTCACACCTGGTTAGTGTTTCTTTGACTTTAGGCCCGAACAGGGATGAGCCATCGAAGGAGGTATTAATGAAGGATGACTTGAAGGGTTTTGCAAAGGTACACAAGCGCATCCAGGGATGTCTCCCAAGGGCAATTCCTGAACCTGCCGACCTACTCGCTCCATCGGCTGCATAAGAGATAAGCCTCATGCATGAGTTAACTACTGAACTGAGGGTGGAGAGCTGGGAGGATACTTTATCTGTCACTCCCATAGCTATAGAACCCTGGAGAGTTATCTATAAGCTCCTTTACGAGATCCCTCTGTAATCTGGTGAAGTGAGTGAGGCAATTCAGGGGCTGTAGTGTAAAGGTTGCTAAAGAGAAAGTACAGTTTTGTACCTACCATAAATGTAGATGTCCGATAGGAATGCATCTGCAGTCCTTAGAAATGGGTTGTCCTGTCGTCAGGCAGCCCTTCGGTCGGCCGGATTCCAAAGTCTGGGTCTGGCCTCGGCTGGTGTCGCACTTCACCCGACGTCATAGCTGCAGTTATTCGGGTATAAAGGCATCAGCCGACGCCATTTTCCTCAGTGTTTCTTGCCCCAGATGCCAGGTGCCCTCTTGGAAGGCTAAATTTGGATAAATGCCAATGATTCCAAATAGTAGAGAGCAAACACAAAAAATAAGCATGTATGTACATATATACAAACAAATACACCATAATAGATTCCCCCAGCTAGCTATAAGATGGACAAATACCCTAGGAGCACCACAGAGGGGAAGGCGGGTGGGTAATCCTGACTGCAGATGCATTCCTATCGGACATCTACATTTATGGTAGGTACAAAACTGTTCTATGTCCTTCAAGGATGCATCTGCAGTCCTTACAAATTGGTAGAATCCATAGCCAAACTGGGGGAGGTGGAAAAATAAAGTTATGGTGTAGTTAGGATCCCTTGCAAAACAGCAGTGGCAAAACCTGCTTGGGATCTAGAGTATAAAGGTAAATTATAATGCTTGGCAAATGTATGCACGGAGCTCCAAGTAGCAGCCTCTAAAATGTCCTTGGTAGCCACTCCTCGTAAGAAGGCTGTGGTAGTGGCTGTAGCCCTTGTAGAGTGAGGCCTGATGTTCTCTGGAGTTTTCTTTCCATGGTAGGAGTAACAAAATCTAATGCAATTTCCTATCCACTTGGAGATTGTCTGTTTTGCAATTGCTTTTCCTTCCCTTCCTGTTGCATATGCTACCAGTAGCTGGTCAGTTTTTCTATTGCCCTTGGTCCTGTCCAGGTAGTAGCGTAATTGTCTATGTACATCCAAGGTATGTAGCAGTCTTTCTTCCCTGTTTTGTGGGTTAGGGAAGAATGTAGGTAGGTGGATAGCCTGATTTAAAGAAACTCTGGAAACCACCTTAGGCATAAAGGAAGGATTTGTTCTCATGGACACTATCTTGATGGAAGATCAGGAAGGGTTGCACTGCCATTAATGCCTGAAGTTCAGATACCCTTCTTGCTGAAGTGATTGCCAGCAGGAAAGCAGTCTTCCATGATAAGTATTGTAATTCTGGTGTTGCTGCTGGTTCGAAAGGAGGAAGTGTCAATTTTTCTAGCACAAAGTTCAAGTCCTATGCTGGTAATGGTGGCTTCCTAGGAGGCTTTACATTTTTAATTCCTCTCAGAAACTGTCTGAGTAGAGGATGAGAGAAGACAGGAGGATCCAAGTCGTATTCTGCTGAAATAGCTGATGCATGAATTTTGATGGAGGAATAGGACAGGCCTGTGTGGAAGAGCTCTGCCAAGTATTCCAGAATGTTGGCTATGTTTACCAGTGACACATCTTCTCCTTTTGCAGTACTCCAAATGAGATATCTTTTCCATTTTGCTGAATAATTTTTTCTTGTTGAGGGTCTGCGAGCCTCAAGGATAATATCTTTAACCCTTTGGGATAAATTTGGGTTAATTGGTCTTATGCAATGTTCCAGGCAGTCAGCTGCAGAGTTTGCAGGTTTGGATGCAGATTGTTGTAGTTGTTCTGTGTTAACAGCAAGGGAACCAGGGGTAGTGGCCATATTTGTTCCCGAGACATGCTCCTCAGTAATGGGTACCAATGTTGCCTTGGCCAGTCTGGAGCTATCAGAATGATCCTTGGACGGTCCTCTTTGATCTTCAATAGCACTTTGTGCATCAAAGGAAGTGGTGGGAATGCATATGCTGTCAGGTTTTTCTAACTGAAGGATAGGGAGTCCACCTTCCAAGCAAGTGGGTGGTACGTCCTTGTGCAGAATTTCTTTAGTTGGTGATTGCGTGGGGATGCAAATAAGTCTATTTCTGGGAGTCCCCATTTTCTTGTAATTGTTTTGAAGATGTCCGGATGCAGCATCCATTCGTGGGCATCCGTGGTAGTCCTGCTTAAAATGTCTGCTAGGATGTTTTCTTTTCCTGGTACAAAAATTGCTTTTAACTGAATGTTGTAACTCAGGGCCACATTCAAGAGATCCAGTGCCATCCGGCAAAGAGGATACGAATGTGTGCCTCCCTGCTTGTTGATGTACCACATAACTGTGGTGTTGTCTGTCCTTATCATCAATAGACCTTGTTGAAGGAATGGTCTGAATGCCTGAATTGCCAGTTTTACTGCCAGCATTTCCTTTAGATTTATGTGTAGGTGCAGCTGGTTTTCAGACCATAAGCCTTGTATGCACTTGTCCAGCATGTGTGCCCCCCAACCGAGGTCTGAGGCGTCTGTCGTGATGGTTTGGCTTGGTTGAGCACTGTGAAAAGGCAATCCTGTGTTTGATTGACAAGCCTGAGCCCACCATAGGAATTCTTGCTTCAGGCATGGAATAATGGGAATCTGGGTTTCTAAGCTGTGCTTGTGTTGAGACCATAAATTCCTTAGGTACCACTGTAGTTTTCTCATATGCAGCCTGGCATGAGGAACCAATACTATGCAGGATGCCATGAAGCCCAAGGCTTGCAGTACTTTTCTTGCTGTCAGATGGTTCTGTTTTGTTAAGGCCAAGAAGTAGAGAGGTAGCTGCTCCTGTTTTTCTACGGTTAGGAATGCCATTTGCCTTGATGTGTCCAACTCTGCACCCAAAAAGGTTATTCTCTGGGATGGTATCAGTCTTGACTTTTCTATATTGACTGTGTATCCCAGGGCTTGTAGCAGATAAATGACCCTTTGTAAATCTTCTGCTAGCTTGCTTTTGTTGTCCGCTTGTATCAGGCAGTCGTCCAGGTATGGATAGATTTGGATTCCCTGAAGCCTGCAATGAGCAATTACTGATGCCAGGCATTTCGTGAACACTCTGGGCGCAGTAGATAAGCCAAAGGGCAATGCTGACAATTGATAATGCTCTGATCCTGCAAGAAATCTGAGGTATCTTCTGCAGTTTGGTCGTATAGGGACGTGCAGGTATGCCTCCTTGAGATCTAGAGTCACCAGCCAAGACTCCTTGCCCAGCATGGGAAGAAGCTGCTGTAGGGTCAGCATTTTGAATTTTGGAACAATGAGGAATGTGTTTAAAGCAGACAAGTCGAGAATAGGTCTCCATTTGCCTTCTTTTCTTGGTACCAGGAAGAGTCTGGAGTAAAATCCCTTGCCCTGCTCCATAGATGGTACCTTTTCTACAGCTCTCATCCTTAATAATTGGGATATCTGTTTTTGTGCTTCCGTCTTTTGATTTGGAGGTAGGTTTGGCATTCCTCTCTTCCCTGGTAGAGTATGGAAGTGAAACCTGTAACCTTGGTCTATTATCTGCAAAATCCACTTGTCTCTTGTGATGTAATGCCACTTTGTCGTAAATAAGGCTAGCTTCCCGCCTAAGGGTGATTGCAGTTGTTCCCTGGTAGGCGGTGCCAGAGCCAAGTCACTGTGATTGACCTGTAGTTGTGGTGGTGGCTGTGTCTGTGCCTCGCTGGTTGTTGCCCTGCCACTGACGTCCTCTGTAAGCACCCCTGGATTGGCTTCTGCCTCTTGAACGCCTATTCCTGCCTCTCTGAGTTCTGGAGGAGTCTGGAAAGGACCAATTCTTGGAGGGCCAATTCCTGCTAAACCTCGGAGGTTGGACCTGTAAGAAATCTAACTGTTTGGACAGATTTTGCCTTCTCTTCCATCTTCTTCAGTACTTGTTGTGCAGGAGAGCCAAACAAATTGATCTTATCCATAGGAGCATCTAATAGTTTTGATTTGATATGGTCTGGTAAGGCCTGTTCTTTTAGCCATGCATGCCTTCTGATGACTGTGCCAGTCATGGCTGATCTAAAGGAAGCCTCCAGTGCATCATAGCCGCATTTTAGGGAATGGTTACTGACTTGTTGAATGTTATGTACCATTTCCTGCACATATTTTTTGTCTACTGTTTCATCTGAAGACACTTTTTTGGTTAATTGATCTAGCAAAAATTCTTGATACTGCATCATGTGAAATTGACAGTTCAAGGCTCTAGCTGAAAGAGTAGCAGAAGTGTAAACTTTTTTACCCCATCTCTCTAAGGATCTGGATTCCCTTTCAGAGGGGAGGGGGTTTTTGGTAGAGGAGGCTGCTACAGCCTTAGGTCCTTGGGAGATAGTCTCTGGATCTGCAAGGGGAGCCTTATACAAGTGGTAATGTGTGTCCGGGACCCTGTAGAATCTATCGGGCTTAACAGGGGCCGGAGGCAGAGAATCAGGAGAAGTACAAGCATCATTAAAAGCATCATCTACAACAGAAAGAACTGGAGGTATGGCTAAAGGCCTATGTTGAGGTAAATGCAGAAAAGTTCTAAGCCTTTTTCTGGAATCTGAAAAATCCTGGCCCTGCCACTGAAATTGTTCCCTCATAGCATGCAGGGTTTCCCCAAAGGAAAATTCCTCAGGCGGAGAGGCAGAAGGAATGGACTCTTCACCATCAGAGTCTTCATAAGGGGAGTATGGGGCCTCTGGAGGGTCTGAATCATTTGAGTCATCAGAGGAATCATCTGTAGACACTGGCTCAGGGGGCTCTGCTCTAGGCCTCTTCTCTGGAGGCGGGTGAGAGGCCCTGTCTGGCTGAGGTTGGGATCCTGGGATTAAAGAAATGAGATCCTCTGCTAAACTAAGCATTTGTGAACTATAGCTAGGCCTGTGAGAGGGGGGCTTAGCAGGCACAGATTTGGTAGTTTTAGCTGCTTTAGCCCTGGCAAAGGCCTTAATGGACATGGCTGCAGGTGGCCTAGCAGCTCCACGTGCAGGGGTTGAAATATCCAAGGGAATAGTGTCTGATAATTCCTGAGAAAATGTAACAGCAGGTGGGAGATCAGAAGCAGATTCCACGAAGTTGGAAGAGGCCTCGGCTGAAGGAGGAACCGCTTCCTCGGTTTCAGCCGAAACCGAGACACTCGCGGTTGGCTTAACCGCGGTTTCGGCCGAAACCGCGGACGGCGAGTGTCGGTCCTTTTCCTTGCGTTTTTTGGATATTTGCGAAGTCGGAGGATCCGACGGCATAATATAAGCAAAATCGGAGCCGAAAAACTCTTCAGCAACCTCCGACCGACGCCTAAGCGTCCGCCGGTTAAAAGAAGCACAGGCTAGACAAGCTGCGACGTCGTGGTCTGGGCCTAGACAAGGTAAGCAGTAAGAGTGGAAATCTTTATGAGGTATTTGTTTCCCACAAGTTAAACAGTTATTCACTTTTTCTGACATCAGCTGAGGCAAGAAAGAGTCCCCAACGGGGTACTTAGCTTTTAGAAGTCTTGTAGTATTCGGTAGTAGTAATCTCTGGTTCTGACCGACCGGCACTTGCGAACAGCTTCTGCTTGGCCACGCGGCAAGAAAGACTGAGGAAAATGGCGTCGGCTGATGCCTTTATACCCGAATAACTGCAGCTATGACGTCGGGTGAAGTGCGACACCAGCCGAGGCCAGACCCAGACTTTGGAATCCGGCCGACCGAAGGGCTGCCTGACGACAGGACAACCCATTTCTAAGGACTGCAGATGCATCCTTGAAGGACATCAAATGGGTTCTCCTGCCGTCAGGCGGGTCCTCGGTCGGCCGAATTCCAAAGTCTAGGTCCAGCGTTGGTTGTCGTCGCTTTCTTTCCTGACGTCAGTGCGACAGGGGTACAGAAGACACAGCCGACGCCATTTTCTTCAGTCTTTCTTGCCCCAGATGTCAGGTGCCCCCAGAAGGAAGGCAATATATATATAAAAAAAAAAAAAAAAAAAATATATATATATATATATATATATATATATATATATATATATATATATATATAATATATAATCATGCATTGCAATATAATCAAAAACCAGTAGTTGCAAGCAAATACATCATAGAAGGATAACTCAATCAAGTTGTAAGATGAGGAGTTAGCCACTAGGTCTGTACCCAGAGGGGAAGGAGGGAGGGAAACCTGGACTGCAGCTGTATTAGCACTCTAACATCTACATTTATGGTAGGTACAAAACTGTACTATGTTCATCGTGCATACAGCTGCAGTCATAACAGATGGGTAGAATCCCAAAGCTACGCACAGGGTGGTAGGCACTAGGTGGAACTGGAAGGAGCCAGAATGCCCTGCAACACAGCAGTGGCAAAGCCTGCTCTAGTTTTGGAGTATAAAGGTAGGTGGTAGTGTTTAGTGAAGGTATGCACAGAACTCCAAATGGCTGCCTCCAAAATATCTTTGGAAGGGACTCCTTTGAGGAAGGCTGCAGAGGTAGCTGTGGCCCTTGTGGAGTGGGATCTGATGCCTGCAGGTACAGATTTACCATGAAAGGAGTAACAAAACCGTATGCAGTGGCCTATCCATTTTGAAATTGTCTGTTTGGAAATTGGCTTCCCTTGAGCTCCTACAGCATAGGACACAAAGAGTTGTTCTGATTTCCTGAAAGGCTTTGTTCTGTCCAAATAGTAACGTAACTGTCTATGGATGTCTAAGGAGTGTAGCAGCCTTTCCCCTTTGTTTTGAGGATTGGGGTAAAAGGTAGGTAAGTGTATGGCCTGATTTAAAGCTACCCTGGATACTACCTTAGGCATAAATGACGAGTTAGTTCGTAGGGAAACCCTGTCCTGATGGAAGATGAGAAAGGGCTGCACAGCCATGAGGGCTTGTAGTTCCGAAACCCTACAAGCTGAGGTAATGGCCAGAAGGAAAGCTGTTTTCCAGGACAAATATTGCAAATCTGTTGACGCAGCTGGTTCAAAGGGAGGCGATGTTAATTTTTCTAGAATGTAATTAAGATCCCAGGCTGGTATTGGTTGTTTCCTTGGAGGTCTTATATTCTTAGCCCCTCTGAGGAACTGTCTTAAGAGTGGGTGAGAGAATAAGGGTGGATCAGTGTTGTATTCTGCAGAAATGGCTGAGGCATGGATTTTGATGGAGGAAAATGAAAGTCCACTGTTCAACAGCTCAGCTAGATACTGTAATATCTGAGGCAAATTCAGTTTTCTAGGATCCTGGCCTTTTTTCTCATTCCAAGCGCAAAACCGTTTCCATTTTGCTGAGTAAGCCTTTCTAGTAGATGGCCTTCTGGCCTCCAAAATGACATCCTGCACCTCCTTGGATAGTAGGGTCTGTTGTGGTGTTAAGGAATTTTCCATGCAGCCAGATTGAGTGTTTTCAGCTGACTGTGAAGAGTTTTGTAGCTGTGCTGAGTCAGTAGAAGAGGCATTAGAGGTAGGGTCCAGGGAGGAGAATGTGTTAGGCTCCTCAGGAGTGGGTACCAGTGTTGTCTTGGCCAGTCTGGAGCAATCAGTATCATCTTCGGTGGTCTGTCTGCTCTTGCTTTCAAGAGCACCTTGGGCAGAAGAGGCAAAGGTGAGAAGGCGTAAACTGTCCGTGCTGCCCAACTGAAAGAAAGGGCGTCCACTCTCCAGGCCTTTGGGTGGAATGTCCTTGAGCAGAATTTTGTCAATTGATGATTCCTGTGGGAGGCAAAGAGATCTATGTCTGGCCTTCCCCACGCTTAGATTATATTTGTAAACACTTGAGGATGCAACTTCCATTCGTGCGGGTCTGTCATATTTCTGCTTAGATTGTCTGCCAGTGAGTTTTCCAAACCTGGCAGGTACTGTGCTTGAAGTTCGATTTGCCATTCCAGAGCCAAGTTCCAAAGTGACATGGCCAGCCTGCACAGGGGGTATGAATGTGTTCCTCCTTGTTTGTTTATGTACCACATTACTGTGGTGTTGCCTGTTCTTATCAATAATTGCCCTGGATGCAGGAGGTCCTTAAAAGCTGTAATTGCATTTATCACTGCTAGCATTTCCTTTTGATTGATGTGAAGGTGCTTTTCCTTTTGGGACCATTTGCCCTGAATGCACCTGTCTGTCATGTGTGCCCCCCAGGCGTAGTCTGAGGAGTCTGTTGTGATGACATGATTTGCTTGAGGCTTGCAGAATGGTAGACCTGTGTTTGTTTGGCATGCTTGGGCCCACCATAGAAATTCCTTTTGCAAACATGGGATTAGTGGTATTATTGTTTCCAAACTGTGGCTGTGTTGAGACCATAGGTTTTTTAGGTACCACTGAAGTTTCCTCATATGCAACTTTGCACATGGGATTAGAAGAATGCAAGATGCCATGAAGCCCAGAGCCTGCAGGATTTTCCTTGCAGTTAGCCTGGTACAATTTGCTAGTATTTTGAAGTACTGAGTTAGTTGCCTCTGTTTTTCCGGCGTAAGATAGGCCATCTGGGTGTTTGTGTCCAAGTTGGCACCCAGGAAAATTATTTTCTGAGACAGTGTTAGCCTGGATTTCTCTTTGTTGACTGTGTATCCCAGAGAATTCAATAACGGTGTTACATAAGCCAGATGTTCCAGAAGTGTGTGTTTGCTGTCCGCTTGGATCAGGCAGTCGTCCAAATAAGGGTAAATTTGTATCCCTTGAAGTCTGCAGTAGGCAATTACCGATGCCAGGCATTTCGTGAATAATCTGGGCGCAGCAGATAAGCCAAAGGGCAATGCAGAGAATTGATAGTGATTTGAACCTGCAAGAAATCTGAGGTATCTTCTGCAGCTTTGTTTGATTGGGACATGCAGGTATGCCTCCTTGAGGTCCAATGTTACCAGCCAAGACTCCTTGCCCAGCATGGGAAGAAGCTGCTGTAAGGTGAGCATCTTGAATTTTGGTACGAGCAGAAATGTGTTTAGGATGGATAAGTCCAAAATGG
The DNA here is from genome assembly GCF_019279795.1 of Protopterus annectens. Lineage (NCBI taxonomy): Eukaryota > Metazoa > Chordata > Ceratodontiformes > Protopteridae > Protopterus > Protopterus annectens. The sequence goes on along the minus strand of NC_056731.1, from coordinate 339,725,082 downwards.
GTCTCCAATCGGTTCCCTTCCTTGGTACCAGGAATAGCCTGGAATAAAAACCTTGACCTTGTTCGTGAGTAGGTACCTCTTGAATAGCTTTCATGTCCATGAGCTTTGAAATTTGTATTTGAGCCTCTGCCCTTTGATTGTGTGGCAGGTTCGGCATGCCTCTCCTTTTTGGAAGAGTGTGAAAATGAAATCTGTAGCCTCTGTTTATAATGTCCAGGATCCATTTGTCTGTTGTGATAATATGCCAATTTTTTGAAAATAATGTCAGCTTTCCTCCCAAGGGTGCTGCCAGCTGAGACTTGCTTGGCATGCAAAGGGGAAAGTCATTGGGTTTATTTCCTGTATTGTTGTGCACTGTCTTCGCCACCTCTTGGTGCTGCAGTTTGCCATTATCTGCCTCTATATGATCCTTGAGATTGTCCTCTGCCCCTTGTCCGCCTGTATCTACCTCTTTGGGGCTTGTCCATGGCTGGAAAGGACCAGTTTTTTGAAGGCCAATTTCTGCTAAAACGTGGTGGTTGTACCTGTAGAAAAGCTTTGACTGTTTGCATAGATTTAGCTTTTTCTTCCATTTTCTGTAGTATCTCCTCAGCATTAGTACCAAATAATACATCCTTTTGTAAAGGAGCATCTAGTAGTTTAGCTTTAACATGATCAGGCAAGGTTTGTTCCCTAAGCCAGGCATGTCTACGAATGACTGATCCTGTAACAGCAGCTCTACTTGAGGCCTCTAGAGCATCATAGCCACATTGTAAGGTGTGTTTACCCACTTGTTCTGCACTATGCATCATATCCTGCAACTCCTTCAAATCTGGTTGTTCAGGTTGTGACATTTTATTCCTTAATTGTGATAACAGAAACTGCTGATATTTAAGCATATGGAACTGACAATTTAAGGCCCTCATGGCTAGGGTGGCCGAGGTATATACCTTTTTTCCCCACCTTTCTAAGGATCTAGACTCTCTTTCGGAAGGTAATGGATTCTTAGCAGTAGAGGCCTTCATTCCCTTGGGGCCTTGAGAAATAGTTTCAGGGTCAGCATTATGGCTTTTGTAAAGAAATTGGTGTGAGTTAGGAACTCTGTAGTAACTATCAGGCTTGACTGGGGCAGGAGGCAGGGAATCCGGATTAAGGCAAGCCTCCGAGTAAACATCATCAAGTATGTCCAAGACAGGAGGAATCGCCAGAGGTCTGTGCTGAGGTAGCAAAAGAAATTCCCTAAGTCTTTTCTTGGAATCTGAAAAATCTTGGCCTTCCCAATGGAAGTGTTCCCTCAAGGTATGCAAGGTTTCCCCGAAAGAAAAATCCTCTGGGGGAGATACAGAAGGACTGGACTGCTCTGCATCAGAATCTTCAAAAGGGGAGTACGAGTGTTCCTCTTCATCAGAATGTTCTGAAATAATGGAGCCCTGGTCAGAAGAGGGAGAATCTTCCTCCACTCTGGTTCTCTTGTCCGGAGGGGGTTGGGAACCCCTGATAAGAGTAATTAAATCCTCAGCCATTTTGAGCATCTGCTTTTTAGGCATGGGACCTGGAGATGGGCCCTGTGCAACAGGCCTCTTGGGATGCATGGCTGGTTTGGACTTAGTAAAGGCCTTTATGGAAAAGGAAGATGAGGGTCTGAAGACACCATGGGTGGAAGTGAACCTGTCCACATTAAGAGGCTCAACACTCAGTGGCTTCGGTAGCTGTAGTCAGGGTATGGGCCGAGGCACCTGCGGTCGCGGTTACAGAAGACACCGCCAGAGAAGTGTCGTCGGTAGTCAGGGGCTGCGTAGGCGCCTCGCTGAGAACCGGACCACGTGTAGTCGGTTTTGGCGTGGTGTCAGTGGAGACCGCAGACCTCGCGTGTCGGTCTTTGTCCTTGCGTTTTTTTGGACAAACCGGTAGTCGGAGTCTCCGACGACATTTTATAATCAAAAGCTTTACCAAAAAGGTGCTGGGCAAACTCCGCCCGACGCTTAATAGTGCGTTTATTGAAAGTAGCACAAAAGCGACAGCCCGAGACGTCGTGGTCTGGGCCTAAACAAGGTATACAGAGGGAATGGAAATCCTTACGCGGTATTTGCTTCCCACAAGAAATACAATTGTTAACTTTGTCTGACATCAGTCTGAGGCAAGAAAAGTTTCCCCAACGGGGTACTTAGCTTTAAAGAAGACTTCGGTTTCCAAATTTTCGTAATTTCAGGAGCTGGCCGACCGGCACTTGCGAACTGCTTCTGCTTCGGGCACCGCGCGGCAAAAAAGACTGAAGAAAATGGCGTTGGCTGTGTCTTGTATACCCCTGTCGCACTGACGTCAGGAAAGAAAGCGACGACAACCGACGCCGGACCTAGACTTTGGAATTCGGCCGACCGAGGACCCGCCTGACGGCAGGAGAAAGTACAGTTTTGTACCTACCATAAATGTAGATGTCCGAACTGGATAGCATCTGCAGTCATAACAACTGGGTTGTCCTGTCGTCAGGCAGCCCTTCAGTCGGCCGGATTCCAAAGTCCGGGTCCGGCTTCGGCTGATGTCGCTTCACCCGACGTCATCTCTGTTGGTCTTCGGGTATAAAGGCATCAGCCGACGCCATTTTCCTCAGTGTTTCTTGCCCCAGATGCCAGTAGCCCTCTTGAAGGCTAAAATTTGGATAGATGCCAATGTTTCCAAAAAGATAGAGGTAAACACAAAAATAAGCATGTATGTACATATATACAAACAAATACACCATAAAAGACTCCCCCCCATCAGCTAGCTATTAGGAGGGTAACCACCCTAGGAGTACCACAGAGGGGAAGGAGGGTAATCCTGACTGCAGATGCTATCCAGTTCGGACATCTACATTTATGGTAGGTACAAAACTGTACTATGTCCTTCATGGATGCATCTGCAGTCATAACAACTGGGTAGAATACCATAGCCAACTAGGGGAGGAGGATAAAAGTAGATTATGGTGTGTTTAGGATCCCTTGCAGTACAGCAGTGGCAAACCCTGCTCGGGATCTGGAATATAGAGGCAAATTATAATGCTTGGCAAATGTATGCACGGAGGTCCAAGTAGCCGCCTCAATAATGTCTTTGGTTGCCACTCCTCCTAAGAAGGCTGTGGTAGTGGCTGTTGCCCTTGTAGAATGAGGTCTTATGTTCTGTGGAATTGGTTTTCCATGGAAGGAGTAACAGAATCATATGCAATTTCCTATCCATTTGGAGATTGTCTGTTTGGAAATAGCTTTTCCTTCCCTTCCTGTTGCATAGGCTCCAAAAAGTTGGTCAGTCTTTCTGCTACTTTTTGTTCTGTCCAAGTAGTAGCGTAGCTGTCTATGTACATCCAAGGTATGCAGTATTCTTTCCCCTCTGTTTTGTGGGTTGGGAAAGAAGGTAGGTAGGTGGACTGCCTGGTTTAAAGACACTCTGGATACCACCTTAGGCATAAATGTAGGATTAGTCCTCATGGAAACTCTATCTTGGTGGAAGATTAGGAAGGGTTGCACCGCCATTAAGGCCTGTAGTTCTGAAACCCTCCTTGCTGAAGTAATTGCCAGTAGGAAAGCAGTTTTCCATGATAGGTGTTGTAGGTCTGCTGTTGCTGCTGGTTCAAAGGGTGATAGTGTCAACTTTTCTAGCACAAAGTTTAAGTCCCAAGCTGGTAATGGTGGTTTCCTTGGAGGTTTTGCATTCTTGATTCCTCTGAGGAACTGCCTGAGCAAAGGGTGCGAAAAAACAGGTGGATCAAAGCTGTATTCTGCTGAAATAGCTGATGCATGTATCTTGATGGAGGAGTAGGACAGGCCTGAATGAAGAAGTTCGGCCAGATACTCCAGAATGTTAGGCATATCTATGTTTGACACATCTTTTCCTCTTTCAGTACTCCAAATGACAAACCTTTTCCATTTTCCAGCATAGTTCCTTCTTGTTGAAGGTCTGCGTGCTTCAAGAATAATGTCTTTAACTCTTTGGGAAAGTTCTGGATTAGCTGCTGCTATGTGATGTTCCATGCAGTCAGTTGCAACGTTTTAGGTTTGGATGTATGATGCTGTAGTTGTTCTGAGTTAACATCAAAGGCATCAGGGTATTGGCCACATATTGTTCTGAGACATGCTCCTCAGCAGTGGGTACCAGTGTTGTCTTGGCCAGTTTGGAGCTATCAGGATTATCCTCGGGCGTTCTTCCTTGATTTTTAGTAGTACTTTGTGTATCAAGGGAAGAGGTAGGAATGCATATGCTGTTAGGCCTTTCCAGCTGAAGGAGAGCGAATCCACTTTCCATGCTAGTGGGTGGAATGTCCTTGTGCAGAATTTTTTGAGCTGGTGATTGAGAGGTGATGCGAATAGATCTATCTGAGGCATTTCCCATTTCTTTGAGATGGTCTTGAAGATGTCCGGGTGCAGCTTCCATTCGTGGGCATCCGATGTGGTTCTGCTTAATATGTCTGCTAGAGTATTTTCTTTTCCCGGTACAAATATTGCCTGTAACTGGATGTTGTAGCTGAGTGCCAGGTTCCACAGCTCCAAGGTCATTCTGCATAGGGGGTATGAATGAGTGCCTCCCTGTTTGTTGATGTACCACATGACTGTGGTGTTGTCTGTCCTTATCATCAACTGGCCCTCTTTGAGAAATGGTCTGAACTTTTGGATTGCCAGTTTTACTGCCAGCATTTCTTTTAGGTTGATGTGCAGGTGAAGTTGATCCTGTGTCCACAATCCTTGCACGCATTTGTCCAGCATGTGGGCCCCCCATCCTAGGTCTGAAGCGTCTGTTGTGATGGTCTGGCTTGCTTGACATCTGCGAAAGGGTAGGCCTGGGTTTGACTGGCATGCCTGAGCCCACCATAGGAACTCCTGTTTTAAGCATGGAATTAGTGGGATTTCTGTTTCCAGGCTGTGTCTGTGTTGGGACCATAAATTCTTTAGGTACCACTGTAGTTTTCTCATATGTAGTCTGGCAAATGGGACCAAAATTATGCATGATGCCATGAAGCCCAAGGCCTGCAGTACTTTTCTTGCTGTTAACTTGTTCAGTTTTGTTAGTGCCAAGAAGTAAAGAGGGAGTTCTTTTGTTTTTCTGTAGTTAGGAATGCCATTTGTTTTACTGTGTCCAATTCCGCCCAAGAATGTCCTTGTTTGGGATGGTATCAGCCTTGACTTTTGTAAATTGACTGTGTATCCCAGTGCTTGTAGCAAGTAAATGACCCTTTGTAAATCTGATGTCAGCTTGCTTTTGTTGTCCCCTTGTAGCAGGCAGTCGTCCAGGTATGGGTAAATTTGAATTCCCTGTAGTCTGCAATGGGCGATTACTGATGCCAGGCATTTTGTGAATACTCTGGGCGCAGTAGATAAGCCAAAGGGCAATGCTGAGAATTGATAGTGCTCTGATCCTGCAAGAAATCTGAGGTATCTTCTGCAGATTGGTCGAATGGGGACGTGCAGGTATGCCTCCTTGAGATCTAGAGTTACCAGCCAACACTCCTTGCCCAGCATGGGAAGAAGTTGCTGTAGGGTCAGCATTTTGAATTTTGGGACAATGATGTATGTATTCAAGGTGGACAGGTCGAGAATTGGTCTCCAACTGTTTTCCTTTCTTGGAACTAGGAATAGTCTGGAGTAGAACCCCTTTCCTTGCTCTGCTGTTGGCACTCTTTCCACAGCTCTCATGTTTGCTAACTCCATTATCTGTTGTAGAGCCTCTGTTTTTGATTTGGAGGTAGATTTGGCATTCCTCTTTGACTGGTAAAGTGTGGAAGTGGAACCGTAACCTTGATCTATGGTTTGTAAAATCCACTTGTCTTTTGTTATGTAGTGCCAGTTCTTTGAAAATAAGGTTAACTTTCCGCCTAGAGGAGCTGCTATTTGTTCCTGGTAGGCGGATTTAGGTTAAGTCACTGTGGTTGTGTTGTTGTAGTGGCAGTGGTTGTGTCTGTGCCTCTGTTGTTACCTTGCCACTGTCGTCCTCTGTAGGCACCTCCTCTGGATTGGTTTCTGCCTCTGGAACGTCTATTCCTGCCCCTTTGAGATCTTGTGGAGTCAGGAAAGGACCAATTTTGGCAGGCCAGTTCCTGCTAAACCTTGGGGTTGAACCTGCAAGAAATCTTTAACCGTTTGAACAGATTTTGCCTTTTCTTCCATTTTCTTCATAACCTGCTGGGCAGGTGTACCAAACAAACTTGTCTTATCCATAGGGGCATCTAGCAACTTAGCTTTAACATGATCCGGTAAAGCTTGCTCCTTTAGCCATGCATGCCTTCTTATCACTGTGCCAGTCATGGCTGATCTAAATGAAGCCTCCAGTGCATCATAGCCACATTTTAAGGAATGGTTACTAACCTGTTGTATGTTATTTACCATTTCTAATACATATTTCTTATCAAGAGATTCATCAGTGGTTAGCTTTTAGTTAACTGATCAAGCATAAACTCTTGGTATTGTATCATGTGAAACTGACAGTTTAAAGCCCTAGCTGAGAGAGTAGCTGAAGTGCAGACCTTTTTACCCCATCTGTCTAATGACCTTGCTTCCCTTTCAGAAGGAATAGGGTTTTTAGCTATGGTCGCTGCTACTGCCTTGGGACCCTGGGATATAGTTTCGGGTCTGCAAGTGGGGCCTTGTAAAGGTGGTGATGAGTATCTGGCACCCTGTAAAATCTGTCTGGTTTGGCAGGGGCTGGGGGTAAAGAATCTGGAGCGGAGCAGACATCATTGAAAGCATCATCCACCACAGAGAGAACAGGAGGTATAGCTAAGGGCCTGTGCTGTGGAAGGTGCAAAAAGGTCCTAAGTCTTTTTCTGGAGTCTGAAAATCCTGTTGCTGCCATTGGAACTGCTCGCATGGCATGTAAGGTTTCCCCAAAGGAGAATTCTTCTGGTGGGGAAGCAGCTGGAATGGATTCTTCAGCATCAGAATCTTCAAAATTGGAGAAAGGAGCCTCTGGCTGGTCAGTTATGTCTGATTCATCAGCAGAATCATCAGAGGACACTGGCTCAGGGGCTCTGCCCTAGGTCTCTTCTCTGGGGGCTGAGAGGCCCTGTCTGGGTGAGATTGAGATCCTCTAATTAATGAAATTAAATTTTCTGCCAAAGTAAGCATTTGAGAACTAGAAGAGGGCCTGGTTGTGGGGGGTTTAACAGGCACTGTTTTAGTAGTCTTGGCTGCTTTAGCCCTGGCGAAGGCCTTAATGGACATGGCTGCTGGAGGCCTAGCAGCACCACGTGCTGGGGTAGAGACATCCAAGGGAATGGTGTCTGATAAGTCAGTGGCAACCACCGTAGTGGATAAAATTTCTGAGGCCGATTCAAGAGTGGAAGCAGGGGCCTCAGTTGTAGAGATAGATTCAGCTGTATTTTGATCAGATTTCTCGGTTTCGGCCGAAACCGAGACACTCGCGGTTTGCTTAACCATGGTTTCGGCCGAAACCGCGGACCGCGAGTGTCGGTCTTTATCTTTGCGTTTTTTGGCAGATTGGGTAGTCGGAGGGTCCGACGGCATAATGTACGCAAAATCAGAACCAAAAAACTGTTCTGCAAACTCCGACTGACGCCTAAGCGTTCGTCGGTTGAAAGAAGCACAGGCCGAACAGGCTGCTACGTCGTGGGCTGGGCCTAAACAAGGCAGACAGTAAGAGTGGAAATCTTTATGAGGTATTTGTTTCCCACAGGTTAAACAATTATTAACTTTTTCTGACATCGGCTGAGGCAAGAAAGAGTCCCCAACGGGGTACTTAGCTTTAGAAGTCTTCGAAGTAATCTCTGGATCCGACCGACCGGCACTTGCGAACAGCTTCTGCTTCGGGCGCCACGCGGCAAGAAAGACTGAGGAAAATGGCGTCGGCTGATGCCTTTATACCCGAAGATCAACAGAGATGACGTCGGGTGAAGCGCGACATCAGCCGAAGCCGGACCCGGACTTTGGAATCTGGCCGACTGAAGGGCTGCCTGACGACAGGACAACCCAGTTGTTATGACTGCAGATGCATCCATGAAGGACATCCCATCTGTTATGACTGCAGCTGTATGCACGATGAACATCCCATCTGTTATGACTGCAGCTGTATGCACGATGAACATCCAAACACAGTAGATAAACACACATACCACAAGCTTACGGTTTAACATAGGTATAAGCAGGCATCTCTGAACATTAAAATATGACTCAATTGCTCAGCAGAAAGACTGGCTTGATAGTAATCAAAGGATAAGGGAAATATTAAGTTGTAGGGTAGGGTTAGTCAGGGTTTAGGCAGGGACGGAGCCAGTGTGATTTAAAGTATTTTTTGAAGCCTTTTTTAAATATGGGTAGTGAAGATTCTTGGGTTAGAACTGCAGGGAGATGGTTCCAAATTTTACCAACTGAGTTAGTAAATAGAGAATACCCTGCTGTGTTGTTGGATTTTGTGATTAGGACCAATAATTTATTTGAGGATCTAAGTGGCCTGAGGGCATTATGTGGGCTTATCATGTTCTTAAGAGCCGGGGTATTATCAGGTTGGTTGAATGCTTTGTGTGCTACTATAAGTTGGTTGTACTGTAGAAGGGATGGAAGTTCTAGCCAGTTGAGCTGAACTAGGTTATTGCAACGGTGGGTTTTATAAGCCATACCAGTGGAAAATCTAGCTATATGATAAGTAGCAGGAGAATAGTTTGAGGTTGGTTTTAGAAAGGATGGCAAATACTGGAGAGGCATAAAGGAGAGATGAGAGAAGATGGGTACCTGCTATAGCAACCCTGGAAAAAGGAGCAAGGAAAGGTTTGAGCTTGTAAAGGGAGCCAAGTTTTTTGTAAATGGACTTAACAGTGTGGTCAATATGCGGATCAAATTTGAGGTGGTTGTCTATCAATACTTCTAGCAGCTTAGTTTGGTCATCTGGGGAGATAATGGTCCCACTGTTGGACTTAATAGTGAAGAATGGATGCATGGACCTATGGGTAGGGGAGAAAAGTAGTAGCTTGGTTTTATTAGGATTCAGGAACAGCTGGTGGTTAGTTAGCCAGTTTTCAATATTATTAAAGGTGTTCTGGGTTATGGAAAGGAGATCTGTTTGAGAGGTGGCTGAGCAGATCAAGGCAGAATCGTCTGCGTATTGGATACAGTGTGCTGCTGGGATGGTGGTATGAAGGTCATCTATGAAGAGAGAGAAGAGGAGGGGTCCAAGTATGGAGCCTTGAGGGACACCTAGGGTAATTGGGAGACGAGATGACAGCTTATGCCATAGGACAGCCTGTTGTCTTTCAAGGAGATAGGACTGAAACCACTGTAGCGGGTGTTGGTCTAGGAAGACAGCTTTTAATGTATTGAGCAGTAACTGATGGTTGACCATGTCAAGGGCCTTAGAAAGGTCGAAGAAGAGTGCTGAAAATGGTTTGTTGTTCCGATTAAGGGCGATTAAATTAGTGAAAGATAAGAAAGCCAAAGTGGTGCTATGGTGTGGTCTGAAACCATGCTGAGCGTCAGCCAGCAGTTTGTTTTGCTTGAGGTAGTACACAAGTTGTTTGTAGGTGCATTTTTCCAGGATTTTTGCTACTGGTGACAAAATGGCTATAGGCCTAAAGTTAAACAGTTCAGTGAAACTGCCTCCTTTGTGGAGGAGTATTACATGTGACATTTTACATACAGATGGAATGGTGTCCTCAGAGATGGATCTATTTATGAGGATAGAGACAGGGAGTGCAATGGCGTCTGCGGCTAATTGCAGGTACTCAGCAGGGAGGAGGTCAGCGGCTAGAGTAGTAGGTTTTAGTTTTTTGAAAAGGGTACGGATGAGGGGAGTTGAGATGGGTTGGAAGCTAAAGAAGAGATGAGTATTAGGGTGAATCGGGGTGTCTTTAGTATTTCTGGTACTGAAGCAGGTGGGGGAGGGAGGGGTTGCAGCATGTGGGGGAGGGGAGGGAGCGGTTGGAGGGAGTTGTGTGGCTAGTGCTTGGATAGTTTCAGTAAAGAAGCTATTAAATGTGTTAGCAATTTCCTCAGGTGTTTTGTCAAGGGCTGCTGATGGGGTTGGGGTGGTGGGGTGGCCTGGATGTAGGAGGTTACTTATTCCTGCCCAACAGGTTACTTAGCTTTATTAAGACGTCTGATGAGAAGGAGCGAACACACGATGCATCGGTCATCTGCGGCTGAAAAGTTCTGAGGATTGTGTGTGCAGACATCACATTTAAGGTCCCTGGTTTATGGCCTTACGTATGACATCCCACGCAGCTGCAACAGCCAAGCTAAAGCTTTTGTATAAGAACCGACGTACGAGTCGCCCGAGGGCAGGAAATCCCACAACTAGAATACTGCAACATAGGAATAGAAGGACATCAGACACCAACCTAACTTCAAGCGAAAAATAAAACTGAGAATTCCCCAATGGGGTACTTAACTTTAGACATCTTGACGAAGGGGAGAGAAGCGACTGATCTGACGTTCGACTGCAGCAGAAAAGTTCTAAGGGTGTGCATGCAGACTTCACATTTAAGGCCTCTGGTTTATGGCCTTGCATGTGACATCCCACGCACTAGCAGCAACCAGGCTTAAGCTTTTGTATAGGAGCCAACGTTCGGGTCAAAGGAGGCGGAGGATCCAACAGTAAGAATACTGCAACATGAGGCTAGAAGGACATGAAATGTTTCAAGTCTTGTAATTCCTTCCCCTTTTGCTGAAGGGTTCTGAAAAGCTCTGCCACTTCAGCCCCCAAAATAGCAGAATTGTCCAGGGATGAATCCAGAAGTTTAGCCCTGATATCAGGTAGGGGCTGCAGTCTCAGCCAAGAATACATTCTAAGCACTGAGGCAGAAGCTGCAGATCTGGCTGAGGCCTCTGCAGCATCATAGCTGCATCTGATAGAGTGTATTGTCACTTGAGAGGACAAGGAGATGAGGCGGGACATTTAAGGCTTGGAAGGTGTGTCTAGGAGATCAGCCAAAAGTTTAGAAACCGGAGGCAAAAGGGCCAGGGCATACTTACACGTGTGCCTGGTAGTTAGCCACCCTAAAAGTCAAAGTGGCAAAGGAGTAAACTTTTTTGCCAATGCATTCCATGGTCTTACTGTTCTTATCAGTGTGATGGACAGAGGTAGAGAGAAGTAAACCTAAGGATTTGTCTGCAGAGACTGAAACAGTGCCAGGGTCTGCAACAGGGTATTTAATCAGAAATCTGTCCCTCTCTGGGACCTTATAAAACCTGCCAGGCCTTCTAAGGGCTGGTGGTTGGGATTAAGGGTTTATAGAGGCTGCACTGAAGGCGTCCAAAAAGGCTGGTAAGATTGGAGGGAAGGCAGAAGGTGAAGGGGTATCCAATTTGTAAGAGTTCATATCATCTCTTTTGAACCTCGGACATTTCAGAGGAACCCCATTTAAAAACTCTCTCATTTTAGAGATGGTTTTACCAAAGTGAGGTCCTCTCCTGGGGAGTGTCTCAGCAGAGTCCTCCTCTGGGGAAGGCATCTGACAGGCATAGGAAAGGCAGTCCTCCTAAGAGTCTTCAGCTTCAAGAGAAAGAGGATCTTCAGTCTGTGGCCTAGGACTGACAGCTGGAGGAGCAGCCAGAGGGAAAGCAGGCATAGAAGGCCTAAGGGCCATGAAGGCATTAAATAAGCTTTGAGAGAAACTGTGGCAATCAGGCAGGCTTTCTGAAGGAGGAGAGACATGTTTTGTCTTTTGTTTCCTTTTTAAGGAAGAGGTAGGCCTGGAGGGTGTAGGGCCTAAGGGAGGCCTAGGTTCAGACTGTTGTGAAGCAGCAGAAGGATCGGTCTGGGCCGTCCATTGAGAGCCAAGGTTGCCCCTCATCGTCAGCACCCGGCGACTGCAAAACTTCCACGGACGTGCTTTCAGCCCTAGGTTCTGTGGCCTCCTGAAGGGTACCCACTATACCTAACTCGGCTGGTTCTGTACGTTCCTCTAGACCAACACTGACCACAGGGGGAACGTCTGATGGAGACGGACGTGCAGTAGTAGGTTTTAGGGCGTGCAGACAACTGAGATGACTTTTTAGAATGAAGGCCTGACAAATCGCGCAGGTTGTATGGCCGTGGTTGGGCTTGAGGCAGAAAAGACGGTGATCATGGGTGTCCTTATGGGGGTTTTGGCATCTGTTGTGATGTCCCTGCACTGGCCCAGTAATCAACAAGCCTAAATCCTCACCACTGGCAATAATGAGAGATGTACACAATGGGTGAATTACAAGTACACACACAGTAAAGTGCAATGTCCCTTAAGAGTACACAAAGATCACAGTCTGTGGCTGGTTACTCCCTCTTTCTCCAGATCCCCAATAAAACTCCCCACTGGCATAGCTATAGAGTTGAGTCTTTAGCCAGGGTTCCAAGGCAAATCCTTCCAACAGTCACTCTGTCCAACCAGTGCTTCATGTCCCTGCCCAAGTAGCTGACACACACAAAGTCACACTCCGATTTGATTTATACACAAGCACACACCTGGGAAAGGCTGGCACAGGTTTACTAGCTATGCCCCCTTATGCCCAGACTATAAGGTTATCACTGCCACCAGAACCCCTTATCAGCTACTTTAAGGTCCTTACCAATGGGTTTCCAATCCTACTGCGTAATGTTATTATTAATCCAAATGGTAGCTTTGCCCAAGAGCAAGGCTATTTAGGAGTGTCACCAAATACATATGCCAGTACTCTAACAGCTTAAATATGTCTCACAAACATCAGCCACACAGAAGTTTAAATATATTTTATATGAGAAATAATAAAACAAGACAAAACTCAGAAAACAAACAGAGTTACTTCAGAGTACAAAATCAAAGGAAATATTTTACAACAACATTGCAGGACAGTCTCAAACAAATACAGAAAACATCTAAACTAATCTTTACTATATTCTTATTTATTTATTTTATTTTTATTTTATTTTATTTAAATTTGTTGACCGGGAGTGTCCGACTGGACGTGGGTCCATTTTCAGCGGAGGCCCGTGGAGAAAAGCTCCACAGTAAAATAAACAGACAGTAGTTACATTGGATTACATAGTGATTAACAATTTAACATAGAAATTACTTACAACATATTTACAGATGAAGAACATAGTACATCAGTAGACAACTAGAATCTTTATCTGTGAAGTACATAACAGGCATTAACAAATGTAACAATGAGAAGTTCCTGCTGTATAATAAGTACTAGGCTTATGAGCATCTGAGCTTGCTATCATCAAGGTAGTTAGTGGAGGTGAAAGAAAGGTAGTAGTTGAATGGGGTGGATGATATTAGAGTGGGAGTTGCAAGGGCATAGCCAGCATGTTTTAGGTGCGCTTTTAATAAAGTTTTGAAGTTGGTGCATGATGGTACGGAGGTAATTGTGGGTGGGAGTGAGTTCCATAATTTGGCTATGGCAAGAGAATAGTGCTTCACCAGCAGAGTTATTGGCTTTAGTGATCTGCAATTGATTTTTGTTGCTGGATCTTAGTGGTCTGGTGGTGCGATAGGGTTGGAGTAGATTCTGGAGGGATGGGACATTTAGTGGATGGTTTACTAGTTTGTGGGCGAGTGACAGTTGATACCACTGAAGGAGGTGAGGGAGTTCAAGCCAGCCCAGTTCAGCAAGTGAGAGACAGTGGTGACTACGGTAGGATGCCCCTGTGGCGAATTTTGCGATTTTGTTGTAGCAGGTCTCTAGCTTGTTTAGATCACATTGCCTTAGGTTGGTATATACTGGAGAGGCATAAAGTAGGGTGGAGATAAGGTGTGAATTTGCTACTGAAATCTTTGCTGCTTTGGTGAGAAATTGTTTATTTCTGTATAATGCTCCTAGTTTTTTGTGGACTTTTTTTATGGTCATGGATATGTGAATGTCAAATTTTAGTTTATTGTCTATTTCCACTCCTAGCAATTTGGTGTGTTCAGTTGGGTATATAGTGGTGTTGTCTTTTGCTGTGATGTAAGTGAGAGTTGTTTTGAGTATGTTTGGTGGGTTGGAAGATGAGTAGTTTAGTTTTGTTTGGGTTGAGTATTAATCGCGCATCGGATAACCATGTTTCAACAGAGGAAAAGGCTTCCTGTGTGACCTTTTGCAGTTTGGGTAGGGACTGGGCTGAGCAGATGACGGTAGAGTCATCTGCGTATTGGATGAGTGTGCCATGTTTGGTGGCAGAGGCTAGATTATTGGTGTAAACAGAGAAAAGTAGGGGTCCAAGGATGGATCCTTGGGGAACCCCTATGGAGACAGGTAGTTGGGGAGATATGTCATTCTGCCATACAACGGATTGTTGGCGGTCAGACAGGTAACTCTGAAACCAGTTGGTGACTGATTGTGAGAAGGATAGGTTATTGAGGACAGAGATAAGTTGTTTGTGTGGGACCATGTCAAATGCTTTAGATAGGTCTAGGAAAGTAGCAGAGGAGAGATAGCCATTGTTTTATGCTGAAGGATAGTGTTAGTAAAGGAGAGTAAGGCAGTGGTGGTGCTATGGTTTGGTCGGAAACCATGCTGAGTACTGGAAAGGAGGTTGTTAGTAAGGAGGTAGTGTGAGACCTGAGAGTGTATGCATCTCTCTAGTATTTTGGAGAGTGGAGAGAGAATAGCTATGGGGCGTAATTGGTTAGTTCTGCAGAGGGTCCGCCTTTGTGGAGGGAATTATATGTGAGACTTTCCACAATGTGGGAACGTAACTTTCTGACAGAGATCGGTTAATCAAGATGGATACTGGGTAGGCCAGAGCATCAGCTGCGATTTGTAGGTATTCACTTGGGAGGTTGTCTGCTGCTAATTTGGTGGGTTTAAGTTTAGTTAAGAGCTTTTTTATGTTGGAGGTAGGTACAGGAAAAAAGAGAAGGCAGTGGGGAGATTACTAGTTGAAGGTGTGGGTTGGAGGGAAGGGGGGGTTGTGTTGTTTAGCTAGTGATAGTATGGTTTGGGTGAAGTGTGTGTTGAATGAGGTAGCAATATTTTCTGAGGAGTGAGGGATGTTAGGAGGAGGGGTACTGACTTTACCTGGGTGGAGGATGGAGTTTATGGAGGACCAGAATTGTTTGGGGCTGTGTTGTGAGGAGTCTAGGGCAGACTGGTAGTATTGGAATTTGTCCCGTTTGATTAGCTTTTTGACTCTATTGTAGTTCTAGGAATTTCTGTCTAGCTGTGGGGTTTTGGTTTTGCCAGTGCTCCCAGGCTTTATCCCTGTTTTTCATTTCTGACTTAGTGGTTTTCTGTAGCCATGGGGAGGGTTGTGCTTTGGTTCTGGAAAATCTTATGGGGGCATGGTAATTAAGGATGTTCAGGAAGGTAGTATTAAAAGATTCAACTGCGTCATCTAGACTGAGGTACTTTAGAGCATGCCAGTTACATTCTTTGAGGGATGAGAAGAATGTGAGTGGATTAAAGTTTATTTTTTTACGTATTTGACGATAGATGACAGGTTTAGCTTGGTACAGGTATTTTTTGAGTAGGAATGTTGGGGAGTGATCACTGAGGCTATCTGATAAGCAGCCTGTTATATATGACTGGGGGTTCTTACTGACTAGTATCCAATCCAGGGTAGAGTGCTTGCTGGAGTTTTTATTTATCCTTGTTGGTGACTGGACTAGTTTGGTGAAGCCATGAAGGTGTACATGATGGGTTGGATTGTTGCCAGAACAGGATTGCCAGTCAATATTGAAATCACCTAAGATGATAGTTTCTTGGGGGAGATGGTGGGTAGACCAGCTGAGGAGGTTTTCTAGTGGAGGGATGTTTTGGCCAGGTGGGAAGTAGCATCCAATTATGTTGATGGTTTTGTTTTGGTTAATTTTGAGGTTGGTATATATTATGTACATGTACTTATGTACATCTAAAAGAAATTCTATGCCCTCTATCTTACTTACAAGCAAGTGCAGACATGTAATGATGAGTGGATGTTTCCAGGTCAAAAACAAAGTACAAAATGCACAGTCTCTCTCTGACAGAGTTCTTCAATATAGAAAAATTGTGTAAAATCTTACCATAACAATGGATGTCCTCCTCTTCCATGTTCCAGTATTCATCACATATGGGTGAGTGCTAAAGCTCACTGGGAAGAAGGGGGTGGTGGTCTAGAGGAGGTGTCCAGGAATCTATGAAGGATAGCCCTGGCAAATCCCATCCTGGCTCTGGAAATATGGTATAACCTGGAATGTTTGGTGAAGGTGTGCACTGATGACCAAGTGGCTGCTAAAAGAATGGTAGAGACATCCAAACCCCTGACAAAGGCGCCTGAGGAGGACATTGCCCTGGTAAAGTGTGCTTTTACAGTACCTTGCAGAAATTTTCCATGGTATTTGTAGCAGAAGGTGATAGCTTTGGAAATCCACATTGAAATAGTTTGTTTGGTTACTGCCTTCCCTAAGGCCCTGGGGTGGAAGGAGACAAACAGTTGATCAGCCTGTCTGACGGACTTCATTTTGTGCAGATAAAATATGAGTTGTCTGTGAACAGCCAGGGAATGGAGTACTCTCTCATTGTCTCCCTGTGGGTTAGGGTAGACGGTTTGTAGGTGGATGGCCTGATTTAGGGAAAGGTCATTCAACACCTTGGGCATGAAGGAAGGGTTAGTTCTAAGAGAAACCCTGTCCATGTGGAATACCAGGAAAGGTAGCACAGCCATGAGGGCTTGTAGCTCTGACACCCTTCTGGCTGATGTCAAGGCCACGAGTAGTACAGTTTTCCATGTACAATGTTTAAGGGAAGCTTTGTCCGCTAGCTTGAATGAAGGAAGCTTACGCTTTTCTAAAACACAGCTGAGGTCCCACGGGGGTAGGGATGGCTTCCTGGGGGATCTCAGTTGAAGGACCCCTTTAAGGAATAACTTGAATGGTAGTCTAGAAGCTGGGGGGGGGGTCCAGAGGAACAAAAGCTGAAATGGCAGACATGTGGGCTTTAATGGATGAGTAGGCCAATCCTGTCTGCAGTAGTTCACACACAAAGTACTGGAGGGGTCTCACATGAGGGTCCAACTGTCTTTTGAGACACCATATAGAAAATCTCTTCGACTTTGACAGGTAGGATTTTCTTGTGTTTGGTTTTCCTGGACTCCTGCAGAACAGTGAGCATGTCCTTATTGCAAAGGTGTTTGAAAGGGATCAGAATCCTATCAGCTACAGTGTGAGGTGCAGCAATTGCCACTGTGGGTGTATTTGGGATCTGATCTGCTGTGTGAGAAGGTCCACTCTGAGGGGTAATTTGTGGTGACTGCCCTTGGATAACTGTAAGAGTAGGGGGAACCAATGCGGTCTTGGCCAATAGAGTCTAACCAACAACATTTTTGGTCTGCCCTGCTGGATCTTCAGCAAAACCTTCTGTACAAGTGGGAAGGGGAAAATGCACACAGAAACTCCCCCTTCGAAAAGATTGAGAAGTCATCTATTGCAATCGCTTGAGGGTGTGGGAGTTTGGTGCAGAAGAAAAGAAGTTGTCTGTTGATGGAGGAGGCAAACCGGTCTATTTCAGGTGTGCTCCACCGATGGACCAGGTCCAGAAGACATCCCTGTGAAGCAGCCATACGTGGTTGTTTGTTATTGATCTGCTGAGGAAGTCTGCCTGGGAGTTCTGTTGTCAAGGAATGTAAACCACCTGCAGGGTAACTCCCTGGGAGCTGGCCAGTTCCCACACCAGGAGAGCTAGTCTGCAAAGTAATTAATATCCCCCCCCCCCCCGTTTGTTGAGATACCACAGCGCTATGTTATTGTCTTTAAAGATCATTAGTGGCCCCTGTTGTAGTCTGGGTGGAGTAGAAGGCTTGCAGGGCCAGGAGTATTGCCCTCATCTCTCAGATATTGATGCATTCTTCTTTGTGTGACCATGGCCACAAGTCCCTGCACTTTCAGATGGTCCATAGTTGCTCCCCCAGCCCAAGTCTGAGGCATCTGTGTGCATGATCTGGCTTGAGGTGGAGGGAGGAGAAGGCCTGGATTGAGGTTCACTTGCTTCAGCCACCACTGGGAGGGGAACCCTGTACTCCAAGGGGTGGGAGTGTTGGGTCCAAGCTGACCTTGGGTACCACTGCACCTTCCTCATATTGAGTCTTTCTAATGGTAAAGTACAGTTTTGTACCTACCATAAATGTAGATGTCCGAACTGGATAGCATCTGCAGTCATAACAACTGGGTTGTCCTGTCGTCAGGCAGCCCTTCAGTCGGCCGGATTCCAAAGTCCGGTCCGCTTCGCTGATGTCGCACTTCACCCGACGTCATCTCTGTTGGTCTTCGGGTATAAAGGCATCAGCCGACGCCATTTTCCTCAGTGTTTCTTGCCCCAGATGCCAATTGCCCTCTTGGAAGGCTAAAATTTGGATGAATGCCAATGTTTCCAAAAAGGTAGAAGACAAACACAAAAAATAAGTATGTATGTACATATATACAAACAAATACACCATAAGAGACTCCCCCCCCCACCAGCTAGCTATTAGGAGGGTAAACACCCTAGGAGTACCACAGAGGGAAGGAGGGAGGGTATCCTGACTGCAGATGCTATCCAGTTCGACATCTACATTTATGGTAGGTACAAAACTGTACTATGTCCTTCATGGATGCATCTACAGTCATAACAACTGGGTAGAATACCATAGCCAACTAGGGGAG
Source organism: Protopterus annectens (assembly GCF_019279795.1). Lineage (NCBI taxonomy): Eukaryota > Metazoa > Chordata > Ceratodontiformes > Protopteridae > Protopterus > Protopterus annectens. The sequence goes on along the minus strand of NC_056731.1, from coordinate 339,706,580 downwards.
GAGGAAAAACTAGATTATGGTGTGGTTAGGATCCCTTGCAGTACAGCAGTGGCAAACCCTGCTCGGGATCTAGAATAGAGAGGTAAATTATAATGCTTGGCAAATGTATGCACGGAGGTCCAAGTAGCCGCCTCAATAATGTCTTTGGTTGCCACTCCTCGTAAGAAGGCTGTGGTAGTGGCTGTTGCCCTTGTAGAATGAGGCCTTATGTTCTGTGGAATTGGTTTTCCATGGAAGGAGTAACAGAATCGTATGCAATTTCCTACCCATTTGGAGATTGTCTGTTTGGAAATAGCTTTTCCTTCTCTTCCTGTTGCATAGGCTACAAAAGCTGGTCAGTTTTTCTGCTACCTTTTGTTCTGTCCAGGTAGTAGCGTAGCTGTCTATGTACATCCAAGGTGTGTAGTATTCTTTCCCCTCTGTTTTGTGGGTTGGGAAAGAAGGCAGGTAGGTGGATTGCCTGGTTTAAGGACACTCTGGATACCACCTTAGGCATAAATGTAGGATTAGTCCTCATGGACACTCTATCTTGGTGGAAGATTAGGAAGGGCTGTACTGCCATTAGGGCCTGAAGTTCAGAAACCCTCCTTGCTGAGGTTATTGCCAGAAGGAAAGCAGTTTTCCACGATAGATGTTGTAGGTCTGCTGTTGCTGCTGGTTCAAAAGGTGAGTGTCAACTTTTCTAGCACAAAGTTCAAATCCCAAGCTGGCAATGGTGGTTTCCTTGGAGGTTTTACATTCTTGATTCCTCTGAGGAACTGCCTGAGTAAAGGATGTGAAAAGACAGGTGGATCAAAACTGTATTCTGCTGATATAGCTGATGCATGTATCTTGATGGAGGAATAGGACAGGCCTGTATGTAGAAGCTCTGCCAAGTACTCCAGAATGTTAGCCATATCTATATTTGACACATCTTTTCCTCTTTCAGTACTCCAAATGACAAACCTTTTCCATTTTCCTGCATAATTCCTTCTTGTTGAAGGTCTGCGGGCTTCTAGGATAATGTCTTTAACCCTTTGGGAAAGTTCTGGATTAGTTGCTGCTATGTGATGTTCCATGCAGTCAGTTGCAACGTTTTTAGGTTCGGATGCATGATGCTGTAGTTGTTCTGAGTTAACATCAAAGGCATCAGGGTATTGACCACAAGTTGTTCAGAGACGTGCTTCTCAGCAATGGGTACCAGTGTTGTCTTGGCCAGTTTGGAGCTATCAGGGTTATCCTTGGACGTTCCTCCTTGATTTTAGTAATACCTTGTGTATCAAGGGAAGAGGAGGGAATGCATATGCTGTTAGGCCTTTCCAGCTGAAGGAGAGCGAATCCACTTTCCATGCCAGTGGGTGGAATGTCCTTGTGCAGAATTTTTTGAGCTGGTGATTGAGAGGGGAAGCGAATAGATCTATCTGAGGCATTCCCCATTTCTTTGAGATGGTCTTGAAGATGTCCGGATGTAGCATCCATTCGTGGGCATCCGATGTGGTTCTGCTTAACATGTCTGCTAGAGTATTCTCCTTTCCCGGTACAAACATTGCCTGTAACTGGATGTTGTAGCTGAGTGCCAGGTTCCAAAGCTCCAAAGTCATTCTGCATAGGGGGTATGAATGAGTGCCTCCCTGTTTGTTGATGTACCACATGACTGTGGTGTTGTCTGTCCTTATCATCAAATGGCCTTCTTTGAGAAATGGTCTGAAGTTTTGGATTGCCAGTTTTACTGCCAGCATCTCTTTTAGGTTGATGTGCAGGTGAAGTTGATCCTGGGTCCACAAACCTTGCACGCATTTGTCCAGCATGTGAGCCCCCCATCCTAGGTCTGAGGCGCCTGTTGTGATGGTCTGATTTGCTTGACAGCTGCGAAAGGGTAGTCCCGGGTTTGACTGGCATGCTTGAGCCCACCATAGGAACTCCTGTTTTAAGCATGGAATTAGTGGAATTTCTGCTTCTAGGCTGTGACTGTGTTGAGACCATAAATTCTTTAGATACCACTGTAGTTTTCTCATATGTAGTCTGGCATGTGGGACCAAGATTATGCATGATGCCATGAAGCCCAAGGCCTGCAGTACTTTTCTTGCTGTTAACTTGTTCTGTTTTGTTAGAGCCAAGAAGTAAAGAGGGAGTTCTTTTTGTTTTTCTGCAGTTAGGAATGCCATTTGTCTTACTGTGTCCAATTCTGCCCAAGAATGTCCTTGTTTGGGATGGTATCAGCCTTGACTTTTGTAAATTGACTGTGTATCCCAGTGCTTGTAGCAAGTAAATGACCCTTTGTAAATCTGTTGTCAGCTTGCTCTTGTTCTCCCCTTGTAGCAGGCAGTCGCCCAGGTATGGGTAAATTTGGATTCCCTGTAGTCTGCAGTGGGCGATTACTGATGCCAGGCATTTTGTGAATACTCTGGGCAGTAGATAAGCCAAAGGGCAATGCTGAGAATTGATAATGCTCTGATCCTGCAAGAAATCTGAGGTATCTTCTGCATATTGGTCGAATGGGGACGTGCAGGTATGCCTCCTTGAGATCTAGAGTCACCAGCCAACACTCCTTGCCCAGCATGGGAAGAAGTTGCTGTAGGGTCAGCATTTTGAATTTTGGGACAATGATGTATGTATTTAAGGTGGACAGGTCGAGAATAGGTCTCCAACTTTTTTCCTTTCTTGGAACTAGGACTAGTCTGGAGTAGAATCCTTTTCCTTGTTCTGTAATTGGCACTCTTTCCACAGCTCTCATCTTTGCTAATTGCATTATCTGTTGTAGAGCTTCTGTTTTTTGATTTGGAGGTTGGTTTGGTATTCCTCTTCTGACTGGTAAAGTGTGGCAGTGGAACCGGTAGCCTTGATCTATGGTTTGCACAATCCCCTTGTCCTTTGTGATGTAGTGCCAGTTTTGCGAAAATAAGGTTAATTTGCCGCCTAATGGAGCTGCTATTTGTTCCCTGGTAGGCGGATTTAGAGTTAAGTCACTGTGATTGTGTTGTTGTAGTGGCAGTGGTTGTGTCTGTGCCTCTGTTATTACCTTGCCACTGTCGTCCTCTATAGGCACCTCCTCTGGATTGGTTTCTGCCTCTGGGACGCCTATTCCTGCCCCTTTGGGATCTTGTGGAGTCAGGAAAGGACCAATTTTGGCAGGCCAGTTCCTGCTAAACCTTGGGGGCTGAACCTGCAAGAAATCTTTAACTGTTTGAACAGATTTTGCCTTTTCTTCCATTTTCTTCATTACCTGCTGGGCAGGTGTACCAAACAAACTGGTCTTATCCATAGGAGCATCTAATAACTTAGCTTTAACATGATCCGGTAAGACATGTTCTTTAGCCATGCATGTCTTCTTATCACTGTGCCAGTCATGGCTGACCTAAATGAAGCCTCCAGTGCATCATAGCCACATTTTAAGGAATGGTTACTAACCTGTTGTATGTTATTTACCATTTCTAATACATATTTCTTATCGACAGAGTCATCAGAGGATAGCTTTTAGTTAACTGATCAAGCATAAACTCTTGGTATTGTATCATGTGAAACTGACAGTTTAAAGCTCTAGCTGAGAGAGTAGCTGAGGTGTAGACTTTTTGCCCCATCTGTCTAAAGACCTGGCTTCCCTTTCAGAAGGAATAGGGTTTTGCTGTGGCCGAGGCTACTGCCTTAGGACCCTGGGATATAGTTTCAGGGTCTGCAAGAGGCGCCTTGTAAAGGTGATGATGAGTGTCTGGTACCCTGTAGAATCTATCTGGTTTGGCAGGGGCTGGAGGTAAAGAGTCTGGTGCAGAGCAGACATCATTAAAGGCATCGCCCACCACAGAAAGGACAGGAGGTATAGCTAAGGGCCTGTGCTGTGGAAGATGCAGAAAAGTCCTAAGCCTTTTTCTGGAATCTGAGAAATCCTGCTGCTGCCATTGGAATTGCTCTCGCATGGCATGTAAGGTTTCCCCAAAGGAGAATTCTTCTGGTGGGGAAGCAGCTGGAATGGATTCTTCAGCATCTGAGTCTTCATAATTGGAGAAAGGAGCCTCTGGCTGGTCTGTTATGTCTGAGTCATCGGCTGAATCATCAGAGGACACAGGCTCGGGGCTCTGCCCTAGGTCTCTTCTCTGGGGCTGAGAGGCCCTGTCTGGGTGGGATTGAGATCCCCTAATCAATGATATTAAATCTTCTGCCAGAGTAAGCATTTGTGAGCTAGATGTGGGCCTGGTTGTAGGGGTTTGACAGGCACTGCTTTAGTAGATTTGGCTGCTTTAGCCCTGGCAAAGGCCTTAATGGACATGGCTGCTGGGGCCTAGCAGCACCACGTGCTGGGGTAGAGACATCCAAAGGAATGGTGTCTGATAAGTCAGTAGCAACCACCGTAGTGGATAAAATTTCTGAGGCCGATTCAAGTGAAGTAGCAGGAGCCTCAGTGGTAGTCATAGATTCAGCTGTACCTTTGATCAGTTTTCTCGGTTTCGCCGAAACCGAGACACTCGCGGTTTGCTTAACCATGGTTTCGGCCGAAACCGTGGACCGCGAGTGTCGGCCTTTTCTTTGGCGCTTTTAGTGATTTGGGAAGTCGGAGGATCCGACGGCATAATATACGCAAAATCTGAGCCGAAAAACTGTTCAGCAAACTCCGACCGACGCCTAAGCGTCGCCGGTTGAAAGAAGCACAGGCGAACAGGCTGCTACGCCGTGGGCTGGGCCTAAACAAGGCAAACAGTAAGAGTGGAAATCTTTATGAGGTATTTGTTTCCCACAAGTTAAACAATTATTTACTTTTTCTGACATCGGCTGAGGCAAGAAAGAGTCCCCAACGGGGTACTTAGCTTTAGAAGTCTTCAAGTAGTATTCGTAGTAGTAATCTCTGGATCCGACCGACCGGCACTTGCGAACAGCTTCTGCTTGAGCCACGCGGCAAGAAAGACTGGGGAAAATGGCGTCGGCTGATGCCTTTATACCCGAAGACCAACAGAGATGACGTCGGGTGAAGTGCGACATCAGCCGAAGCCGGACCCGGACTTTGGAATCCGGCCGACTGAAGGGCTGCCTGACGACAGGACAACCCAGTTGTTATGACTGCAGATGCATCCATGAAGGACATCATGGGGATAGTGGCTGCCCTGTAGCCCAGGAACCTGAGGTACTGCTTTCCTGTCAATTCTGTTGTCTGAAGGACCAGATGTAGGTGTTCAGTTAAGCTTTTCACCTTTGGGGGGGGGGGGGTAGGCTTTCATGATGTCTGTGCGAATCCTGTTCCCCATGAAGACAATGTCTTGGGAAGGTTCCAGGTGGGATTTTGGGAAGTTGATCTGAAATCCCAAGGATTGCAGGAGGGTAATGGCAAGTTGTATGTGTTGCAAGAGGGTCTCCTTGCAATCCGACTGCATGAGCAGGTCATCCAGATAAGGGAATATCTAGATACCTTTTGTCCTGCAAAAGGCAATAACTGGGGCCAGACATAGTATAGTTGTGTACACTTATCATAAATGTAGATGTTCGAGTGTATTCACTGTTGCAGTCATCACACTTGGGTTATCTGCCTGCAGGTAGCCCTCAGTCAGCCCGAATATCAGAGTCTTGGGATTTCTGCATCGGATGCTGTCACCTCTTCCATGAAATCAGGCTGTCATGGGTATAAAACATGCAGCCGATGCCATTACATCAGTTTTTCTTGTCCCAGATGTCAGGAGCCCCCAAAATAGGAAGCAATTACATGGTGTAGACCACCTCCAGTAAAAAGTAAATACCACTGCCATAAGACATGACCAAAAAAGATGACAGGTAAAAAGACTAGAAAAGTCAGGGGGCTGGATGTAGGGTAACCAGGACTGCAACTCTGAATACACATGAACATCTACATTTATGTTAAGTGTACACAACTGTACTATGTTCTTCATGTTTCACTGCTGCAGTCATCACACTTGGGTTGATTCCCAAAGCTGAGAAAGGGTGGAAGCAGTCAAGTAGTACTGGGGCTGGCTATCAGGCTTTGTAAGACTGCTATGGCAAATCCAGCTCTGGATTTAGAAAAAACAGGTCAGTGGTAATGCTTGGTAAAGGTGTGTACAGAACTCCAGGTTGCAGCTTCCAGGATATCCCCGGTAGGGACTCCCCTGAAAAACGCTGTAGAGGTCGAGGTAGCCCTAGTGGAATGAGTTCTGATCCCATGTGGGGAAGGTTTTCCATGGTGTTTGTAACAGAACTGGATGCAGTCTGCTATCCATTTGGAAATGGCTTTGCCCTCTGCCCCTGTAGCAAAGCTGACTAGCAGCTGGTCAGATTTTCTGAAAGGTTTAGTTCTGTTAAGGTAGAACCTAAGCTGTCTGTGCATGTCCAATGAGTGCAGAATCCTTTCCCCATTATTTTGAGGATTAGGGAAAAAGGTTGGCAAAATGACGGATTGGTTTAAAGCCGCACCAGATACCACCTTGGGCATAAATGATGGGTTAGTCCTGAGGGGAACCCTGTCTGCATGGAAATAATTAAGGGTTCTACAGCCATTAGTGCCTGTAACTCGGACACTCTTCTTGCTGAAGTGATGGCTAGCAGTAAGGCTGTTTTCCAAGAGAGGAATTTTAACTCTGCTGCAGCAGCAGGCTCAAAAGGGGGAAGCGTGAGCTTCTCAAGTACAAAGTTAAGGTCCCAGGCAGGGGTGGAAGCTCTCCTCGGGGGCCTTAAATTATTAGCTCCTCTAAGGAACGGTTTGATGAGAGGGTGTGAAAATAGAGGTGGCTCAGTACTGTAATGAGCTGATATGGCAGACGCATACATTCTAATAGATGAGAAGGACAGGCCTTTGTGGAGTAGCTCTGCTAGGTAATCCAGGATTTGAGGTAAGGTGGGCACAGCTGTGTCCTTTCCTTGAAACTGGCTCCAAGGACAATATCTTTTCCACTTTTCTGAATAGGATTTCCTAGTACTAGGCCATCTGGCCTCAAGGATGACGTCCATCATCTGTTTGCTGAAGGTTGCTGGTGGTGTATTCAGGGAATAAGCCAGGCTGCAAGGTTCAGGGTTCTTAGCTGTGGATGCAAAATCTGTCCCTCCTGCTGGGGCAGAAGGGAGGGGAGGGTCTGATGCTGGTGCCAGGGAAGCACTGCTGTCAGACTACGTAGGAGCGGGTACCAGTGCTTGCCAGTCTGGGGCAATGAGGATTTCCTTGGCCTGTCCTGTTTGATTTTGAGCAGTACGTTTGAGAAGAGGGGCAGAGGGAGAAAGGCATAAATTGAGAGGTTTCCACATGTAAAGGATAGGGCATCCACTTTCCACACTTGGCTGTGGGGATTTCTGGTGCAAAATGTACTCAATTGATGGTTTAGGGGAGAGGCAAAGAGGTCCCCCACCTGTGGATTAGAAGTTTGAATGAGTTGAGGTCCAGCTTCCACTCGTGCGGGTCCAGCAGATTTCTGCTTGTCGTCTGCCAGTGAAATTTGTTTTCCTGGCAGGAATTGAGCTTAGAGGTGCACTTGGTTGCTCAAGGCTGTGCTCCACAGGGCCATGGCTAACCTGCAGAGTGGGTAGGAATGAGTTCCCCCCCCTGCTTGTTTATGTACCACATAACTGTGGTGCTGTCTGTCTTTATCCAGAGTTGTCCTGGAAGGATAAGGTATTTGAAGGCTGTCAGAGCATTCTGTACAGCTAACATTTCTTTTTGATTGATATGCAGGGGAATTTGCCCTGGGCTCCATTTGTCTTGAATGCATTTCCCTGCCATGTGAGCCCCCCCACGCATATAGTCTGATTCGTCTGTTGTCAGGGTTTGGGCAGAGAGGGGTTGAGTGAAAGGAAGTCCCTTGTTGTGGTTGTATGCCTCTGCCCACTAAAGGAACTCTGCCCTTAGACAAGGAATGATAGGAATCAGTGTTTCCAGGTCCTGAGAATGTTGACACCAGAGACTTTTTAAGTACCATCGAACTTTCCTCATATGGAGTCTTGCATATGGAACTAGAAGAATGCATGAGGCCATGAACCATAGGGCTTGCAGAATTTTTCTTGCAGATAACTGGGTTTTGGTAGCCATTAGTTTGTAGTAGTTTGTCATATAAATCTGTTTTTCTGGTGTTAGGAATGCCATCTGGGAAGTTATGTTTAAGCTTGCTCCCAGGAATAAAGAAGTTTACTCACCATAACGTTCCATGTGAGTTGTTCCATCTAGCCTTCATTCTTCACTGATGGGTTCAGAGCCGATACTCAGCTCCGACACGGCCATTTAGCAAAGCTCAAAGATTATCAGTAGCTAGAGACCAAGCCTCTTATCTCATGACGCATTGCTGGAACTACCTCAGATCTTGTTTGCTGCGTGTACTATATCCTAGTAAGAGGGCTAATCTCCTCAGACAGGTAGAAAAGTACAGTTGTGTACAGTTGTGTACGAGTGTATTCACTGTTGCAGTCATTACATTTGGGTAATCTGCTGGCAGGTTGCCCTCAGTCAGCCTGATTAACAAAGTCATGGGTCCTGCATCTGTTGCTGTCCCTTCTTCCATGACGTCAGGTCGTCAAGGGTATAAAACATGCATCCAACGCCACTGCATCAGTTTTTCTTGCCCCAGATGTCAGGTGCCCCCCTAATGGGGAGCAAATAAAATTAAAAACACAAAAATATACCTCCAACCAAAAGCAAATACACCAAAAAGGCTTTTAAGCATAGTAAAAAGAAGGTAGAGGTATAGCCAGAGAAAAGTAGGGGGCTGGGCTAGAGGGAGGGTAACCAGGACTGCAACAGTGAATACACTCGAACATCTGCAATTATGGTAAGTGTACACAACTGTACTATGTTCTTCATGTTTCACTGTTGCAGTTATTACATTTGGGTAGATTCCCAAAGCTATAGTTGGGAGGAGGAGTTTATACAGCAATAGGGCCAGCCATAAGGCCCTGCAAAACAGCAGTGGCAAAGCCAGCTCTGGATTTAGAGAAAATTGGTAAATGATGATGCTTGCTGAAAGTATGTACAGAACTCCAGGTAGCAGCTTCTAGAATATCCCTGGTAGGAACACCTCGGAGAAAGGCTGCAGAAGTAGATGCAGCCCTGGTGAAGTGAGATCTATTCCCCTGGGGAATAGGTTTTCCATGGTGCTTATAGCAGAAATGAATGCAATGGCTTATCCATTTAGAAATGGTTTGTTTTGAAATAGCCTTCCCCTCTGCCCCTGTGGCAAATGCTACCAGCAATTGTTCAGATTTTCTTTGAGATTTAGTCCTGTCCAAGTAGAATCTAAGTTGTCTGTGCACATCCAAGGAATGCAGAATCCGTTCCCCTTTGTTTTGTGGATTGGAAAAGAAGGTTGGCAAATGAATGAACTGATTAATAGCCACACTGGAAACCACCTTGGGCATGAAGGATAGATTGGTCCTCAGAAATACCCTGTCCGCATGAAAGATGATGAAAGGCTCCACTGTCATAAGGGCCTGTAATTCAGATATCCTTCTAGCTGAAGTGATTGCTAAAAGGAAGGCTGTTTTCCAAGAAAGAAATTTTAAGTCTGCAGTAGCAGCTGGCTCGAAAGGAGGTAGAGTGAGTTTTTCCAAAACAAAGTTAAGATCCCAGGCAGAGGTCGGAGCTCTCCTTGGTGGTCTCAAATTCTTTGCCCCTCTGAGATACTGCTTGAGCAGGGGATGAGAGAAGAGGGGTGGTTCTGTGTTATAGTGAGCTGAAATAGCTGAAGCGTGGATTTTAATAGAGGGAAAAAAAGGACCATGTGAAGCATCTCAATTAAGTATTGCAAAATCTGAGGTAAATTGGGCACTGTTGTGCTCATCCCTAAAGATAGTTTCCAGGCACAGAATCTTTTCCATTTGTCAGTGTAAGATTTTATAGTACTAGGTCTTCTCGCCTCCAAGATGACATCCATCACAGGTTTGCTGAGAGATGATAACGGTGAATTTAAGTGATTAGTCAGGCTGCAAGACTCAATGTTGCAAGCTGAGGGTGCAGAATTTGGTTCTCCTGCTGAGACAGCAAGGAAGGGGTCTGAGGCAGGTGCCATAGAGATATTTGTGACACTGCGCAGGAGTGGGAACCAGTGTTGGCGTGGCCAGTCTGGAGCAATCAAAATCATTCTTGGTTTGTCCTGTTTGACTTTTAGAATAACTTTGGAGAGCAGAGGCAGAAAGGGAAAGGCGTAAACTGATAGGTTTTTCCAGCTGAAGGACAGAGCATCCACTTTCTAGGCTTTTTTGTGGGGAGTCCTTGTGCAAAAATTGTCCAACTGGTAGTTCTGGGAGGTGGCAAATAGATCTATGTCTGGGCTCCCCCATTTGCTTGTCAACATGTTGAAAATCCATGGTTCCAGTTTCCACTCGTGTGGGTCCACGAGATTTCTGCTTAGTCCATCTGTCAGTGCATTCAATTTTCCTGGCAGCAATTGAGCTTGCAGGTGCACTTGGTAGCTCAAGGCTGTGTTCCACAATGCCATGGCTAGTCTGCAGAGGGGGTAGGAATGTGTACCCCCCCTGCTTGTTTATGTACCACATAACTGTGGTGTTGTCAGTCTTTACCATTAGTTGTCCTGGAAGAATGTAGTCCTTGAAAGCTGTCAGAGCATTCTGTACCGCTAACATTTATTTTTGATTGACATGTAGGTGCATTTGAGTTGGGTTCCATTTGCATTGAATGCACTTCCTGCCAGGTGAGCCCCCCATGCATAGTCTGATGCATCTGTAGTTAGGGTTTGGGTGGCAGGGGGTAGTGTGAATGGCAGTCTCTTGTCTTGGTGGCAGGCCTCTGCCCACCATAGGAATTCCAGGCGTAGTCAAGATATGATAGGAATTATTGTTTCCAGGCTGTGACAATGTTGACTCCATAGACTTTTTAAGTACCACCGTAGTTTTCTCACATGCAGTCTTGCATATGGAATTAGAAGAATGTAGGAGGCCATGAACCCCAAGGCTTGCAGTATTTGTCTTGCAGATAACAGGTTTTTTGTAGCCACTTGTTTGAAGTAAGTTACCAATTGAATTTGCTTCTCTGGTGTGAGGAAAGCCATCTGGGCAGTTGTACTCAAGATTGCACCCAGGAATGTAATCTGTTGAGAGGGTACCAGTTGTGATTTCTATTCGTTTATGGTGTACCCCAGACAAGTTAGAACCCTTTTTATAAATGCCAGATGATTTAGAAGTATGCCCTGGTTTTCTGCCTAAATTAGACAATCGTCCAGGTATGGATATATTTGAATATTTCTTTGCCTACAAAATGCAATAATTGGAGCCAGGCACTTTGTGAATACCCTGGGCGCAGTAGACAAGCCAAAGGGCAGTGCAGAGAACTGATAATGCAAGTAACCTGCTTTGAAGCGTAGGTATCTTCTGCAAGATTCCCTGATTGGGATTGTGCAGGTATGCTTCTTTTAAATCTAGAGTTGCCAACCAGGCATCTTTGCCTAGCAAAGGAAGTAACTGAAGAGTCAGCATCTTGAATTGTGGAATGTCCAGAAAGGTGTTTTGAGTAGACAGGTCCAGAATTGGACGCTATGATTGGTCTTTTCTGGGTACCAGAAACCTTGCCCCTTTTCCTCTTCTGGTACTGGTTGAATAGCCCCCATGTTTAAGAGGGAAAGTACTTGTTTCTGAGCCTCTGCCCACTGATTTGGGGGCAGGTCTGGCCAACCGTTTGGTGCTGGCAACGTGTGGAAATGAAATCTGTATCCCTGGGACACTATATTTAAAAAATAATTTGTCCTGGGTTATGAGTTCCCGGTTCTTTGCATGAAAAGCAATCTTTCCCCTAAAGGGGCGGCTAAAGGGTAAGTGCTTGGTAATTTTAAAAGGAAGTCATTGAGACTGTTTACTACAGGGGGTGTCTTGTTATTTCCAGATTTGGAAGTGGAGGCCCCCCACTGCTTAGATCTGAGAGTCCCCTGGGACTGAAACCTAGTGCTTTTGGTGTGTCTGGGTTTGGCTTGAGAGGATCTGGAGGGAGTTGGAAAAGACCAATTCTTAGTAGGCCAGTGCCTACTAAATCTTGGGGGTTGCACTTGTAAGAAATCTTTAACAGTTTGCATAGATTTAGCTTTATTTTCCATCTTTTTTAGAACTTCTTCAGCCTTATTGCCAAACAGACGGTCCTGACTTAAAGGAACATCCAACAATTTCGCTTTAACATGATCAGGCAAAGATTGCTCCTTAAGCAAAGCACTCCTTTTAAGCACAGACCCAGTAACAGCAGCCCTGCACAAGGCCTCTAAAGAATCAAAACCACATTGCAAAGTATGTTTTCCAACTTGTTCAGCAGAATGCAATAAATCCTGTAAATCTTCCACACAGTCAGGAATCAACATAATTTTCTGTTTAAGCAGTCCAGTATAGTATGCTGTTAATATTTTAACATATGAAATTGGCAGTTTAACGCCCTGATTGCCAAGGTTGCAGAAGTATAAACCTCCTTAGCCCATCTATCCAGCGCCCTGGAGTCTCTTATCAGAAGGGGTAGGATTTTTAGCAGTAGAAGCCTTAATGCCCTTGGGCCCCTGAGAAACTGTTTCTGGATCTGCAACAGGATTTTTGAAAAGGAACTTGTGGGACTCAGGAACCCTGTAGTATCTGTCAGGTTTACTAGGAGCTGGAGGCAGGGAATCAGGGGCCATACTGGATTACGAAAACACAATCAACAATGTCTAGTACAGGAGGGTATAGCCAAAGGCCTATGCTGAGGTAGAAGGAGGAAATCCCTAAGCCTCTTTTTTGAATCAGAAAATTCCTGACTCTCCAAGTGGAAATGCTCCCTTAAGGTATGTAAAGTTTCCCCAAAAGAAAAATCCTCAGGAGGAGAAGTAGAGGGAATGGAATCCTCTATCAGAATACTCATAAGTAGGTGCGGACAAATCCAGGTCATTAAAAGAGTCTGAAGAAAGAGAAATCTGATCAGAAGATTCTTAATCAAACTCAGCCCTAGGCCTCTTAGTGTGGGGGGGGTTGACTACCCCTGATTAGAGTAATTAAACCTTCAGCCATTTTGATCATTTGTTTTTTAGGCATAGGGGCCTGGACATGTGGCCTGGGCGTCAGTTTTTTAGACACAGATGGAGATTTAGACCTTAGTAATGAAGGTGGAGTCGGTTTAATATGCAAGTCTGTAGGCCTGAATACACCCTCAGAAGCCGGTGCCTGCACAGCGGCTCCGGACCCATCCAAGGTAGACACATCCGCAGGTTCTATAGGTGAAGCATCTCACAGCATACGGACTCCGAATGGGTCTCAGTAGAGGCCAGCAAATCAGAATTAGCAGGTACCAGGGGCTGAGAAAGTGCCTCACTGAGTACTGGCAAACTGGCGACTGGCTTAGGAGAAGCGTTGTCTGCAGTTTTGGACCTCGGCGGCCTGTCTCTGTCTTTATCTTTGCATTTTTTCAGAATCCTGGTAGTTGGATGACTAACCGACGACACTTCTGGATAATTAGACAGAGAACCAAAATACTTAGAGGCAAAAATGTACCGAAGACAAATAGTGCACTGCTTAAATAAAGCACAAAACCGACAGCAAGGTACGTCGTGGTCAGGGCCTAGGCAAAGAATACAGTACAAATTAAATTCTGTGTGAGGTATTTTGCAATTATTAACTTTTACTGACATCGGTAAGGAGCAAGGAAAAAGTTTCCCCAACGGGGTACTTAGTTTAAGTTGAAGACTTCGGTTCTGAAACTCGAAAATGAAAATTTCAGGAGTCGGATGACGGGCACCTGCGAACTGCTTCTGCTTCAGGCACCGCACGGCAAGAAAGACTGATATAATGGTGTTGGATGCATGTTTTATACCCCTGATGACCTGATGTCATGGAAGAAGGGACAGCAACGGATGCAGGACCCAAGACTTTGTTAATCAGACGGACTGAGGGCAACCTGCCAGCAGATTACCCAAATGTAATGACTGCAACAGTGAAACATGAAGAACATCATTGAATAACCAGGATGAAGTTAATCTCCAGATCAACTGTCAGCCAGGTGGGGGATGGAGGGAGGGAGGTGAGAATGAAGGCGAGATGGAACAACTCACATGGAACGTTATAGTGAGTATATAACTTCTTTATGTGAATTTGTTCAATCTCGCCATTCATTCTTCACTGATGGGTAACGTCCCTAGCACCCTAAATCCTGGGTGGCTCACAGGAGTACATTTTTCAGGACCATAGAACCAAAGGAAGCCCTGTACTGGAGGCCTTGTCCACTTTGTAATGAGTAATAAAAGTGTGAGGCTTAGACCAAGTGGCTGCAGCACAGATATTATCAAGAGGTAACTTGGTTAGAAAGGCCGAAGAAGTAGAGAATGCTCTGGTTGAATGCGCCTTCACTTTATGCAACAAAGACCTATTAGCAGATGAGTAAGTGTAGGTGATACAATCTGAAAGCCACTTAGGGTTGCTTTAGCCACTAGTCTACCTTTTCTGGCTTCAGAGAATGAAACAAAAAGCTGGTCTGACTTTCTGAAGTCTTTTGTTCTGTCCAGATAATATCTAAGCTGTCTGTGAACATCAAGTTTGTGCAGCATGTATTCTAATTTGTTGGTATGGTTGGGGAAAAAAACGGGCAACTCAATAACTTGATTGATGTTTGTCTCAGAACATACTTTAGGCAAAAAAGAAGGGTTAGTCCTAAGGGATACTCTATCAGGATGAAAAATCATATAGGGGGCTTGACAGATAATGCCTGAAGCTCTGACACACTGTGAGCAGAAGTAATGGCCACTAGAAAAATAGTTTTCCATGACAGAAACTTGAGCTCACAAGATGATGCTGGTTCGAAGGGAGAAAAAATAATATGGGATAACATGAAATTCAAGCTCCAGGGAGAATAAGGAGTCTTCACTGGAGGTCTCATGTGAAAGGTACCTTTGAGGAAGGCCTTGGATAACTGTTGTTGCATAATATTCAGTTCATCAATACCTAGATGAAAATTAGATATAGCTGCTAACTGCACCTTAACGGTAGCAGCTGCCGCTCCTTCGTGAAAAATCTCGGTTAGAAGACCAAATGGAAAATCTTATCCACTTACTACGATACAATTTTCTGGTGGAAGGTTTGTGGGAAGCCAATAAAATTTGACTTGTGTCATCTGAAAGATTATGAAGCCTGGCTATACAGGGAACAGGAGCAGCCAAGCAGTTAGCTTCAGTGACTGCAAGGAAGGACAGAGGTCCCCTGACGGGTGTGTCAGAAGGTCTGGAACTGGGTCCAGGATCCATGGATCTTCCAAGAGATGATGGAAATGGAAACCAAATCTGCCGAGGCCAATAAGGGGCTATAAGACTGACAGTCCTTCCCAGCAACTTTGCTCTCTGTAAAAATCTGGGTGTCAGCGGAATTGGGGGAAATACATAAAGGAGACCCAGGGGCCAATTGTGTACGAGTTGCATCGCTCGGGGGTTCTCCCAGAGGGCGTATCAGGGCAAAGTAGCTTCTGCATTTGGTGTTGATGTGGCTGGCAAAAAGATCGCAGCAAGGCTGGTCTCATATGTGGAAAATCCTGTCCGCAATCACCTGTTTGAGGGACCACTCGTGGCAACAAAACTGCCCTGCTCAGCTTGTCCGCTATCACGTTGGATCTCCCTGGGTTGTGCGTTGCCAACAGAAGGTGCTGGGATGACAAAGCCCAACTCTGAGGGCTTCTCGGCAAATGGGGTAAGACTTGGTCCCGCCCTGTTTGTTCAAATACCAGACCACTGACATGTTGTCTGTCTGTATGGCAATTGTCCCTAGAGGACGAGAGTCCTGAAAGTACTGCAACGCCAGATGTACCGCTCTCATCTCTAGGACATTGATATGCAAATGTGACTCTTGATCCGTCCATGTGTCTTGGGCAGTCTTTCCCTGAAAATGCCCCCCCCCCCCCACCCTATAAGGGAAGCGTTCGTGGTCATAGGGGCTAGGGGGGAGTACAAAGGGGTTGCCTATTGTGACATGTAGAGAAGTCAACTACCACTGCAGATACCTCTTGCAAGAGTTCGTAATCAGAATCATATGGTTCATTGGCAACTCCTGGTAAGACCACTGAGTGAACAGGAGCCATTGAAGAATCCACATATGCATCCTCACCAGTGGAATGGCTAAAATTGCTGCCGCCAACAAACCTAGTACTTTCAAGACCTCTGCGGCTGGAGCTCTGTTCTTTGACACCAGTGAAGTGAAGTGATATGCTGGCGAAGAACTGATACCTTTTCGATTGGAAGACGTAGAAGTGTCTAACTCTGCCCCAATAAAGATGATATGCTTCGAAGGCAACAAGGCAGACTTTTCAAAGTTGACCATAATGCCTAAGTGGATGCAGAGCGTCAGAGTGGATTCTGTTGCCTGAATCAGTTGATGCCTGATGGTGGAGGTAAGGAGCCAATTGTCTAGGTACGGCAACACATGGAATCCTAGACGCCTTAGGTGAGCCGTGACCACTGCCATACATTTGGTAAACACTCTGGGGGTTGTAGTGAGACCAAAGGGCAGGGATCGAAACTGGTAGTCTCTGGCTCCCAGCTGGAAACGCAGATGATCTCTGGATGGTCTGGCCATTTTTTGTGGTAGTATGCATCTTTGAGATCGATCGAGCACATCTAATTGTCCTTCCCTAAAAAGGGGAGTATGGACTGAAACATGACCATCTGAAACTTCTGTTTTTTTACAAATTGGTTCAGTCTGCTGAGGTCCAAAATGGGTCTCCAGTCCCCTGTTTTCTTTGGAACCAAAAAGAATCTTGAGTAAGTTCCAAATCCTGTTTGGTCTGCTAGGACTGGTTGGATGAGTCTTTTTTCTAGCAACTTGTAGACCTCTACGGTTGCTTGTTCTCTGTAACTGGGTGGAATGTCCGGGATTCTCTTGATGGGAATCAGTGGAGCGGAGAACGGTATGAAATACCCTCTGGAAATGATGCTTTGTAACCATCTGTCATTTTGTGATATCTAGCCAGGCTACAGGGTACAAAGATAATCGACCCCAGACCGCCTCCAGGGCAGGGCAGTCGGGCCTCCTCTCAGGAGTGCTGGTAGGGTTGGTCAGAGAAGTGATCTCTGTCACCCTGGTGTTGTGGACCCCCTCTGCCACAAGGGCGGCATCTTCCATTATTACCCCCTCCTCTGCCCCTGGAGGGAGGTTCTCCACGTGTGTCCTGAAAGGCTTCTTGGGCTTTCTGGAACCACATCTTTCCTCCCCTTTGGCCTTTGGGAAAAGGCTGAGTAGGGGTGGAAAAACGGACTCCGACGGCAAAGACTTTCCCTCTTGTTCACACCTGGTCAATGTTTCCTTTACTTTTGGCCCAAACAAGGATGAGCCGTCAAACGGGGTGTTTACGAATGAAGACTTAAAAGGTTCCGCAAAGGAACAGAGGTGCATCCAGGCATGCCTGCAAACTGCAGCCCTACTCGAACCATCAGCTGCATATGATGAGAGATGCATGGGCGAGTTCACAATGGAATTTAGGGTAACAAGCTGGGCTGAAACTTTGTCAGAGACACCTGCAGCTACAGTACCCTGAAGAGAATCTCCCAGCTCCTTAAGGAGATCTCTTTGCAGTCTGGTGAAATGGGTCAGATAGTTCAGTGATCGCAAAGTGAAAGTCGCTGAACTGAACATGCGTTTCCCATATCTATCCATGATCCTGGACTCTCTGTCAGGAGGATGGATAGACGCAGAAGTTTCCAACAATTCCTTCTTTATGGCTGCTGACACCACCATGGCATCAAAAGGAACTCCTTTGGACAGAAAGGATTTATCCACGGGGCAGAAATAAATTTATTAGGCCTCAGAGGGACAGGCTCCATGGACTCCAGCGACTCCCATGCCCTACGAGAGACCAATTGCATAAGTTCATCGTAGGGTGGAGACACCCAGGAAGCGGAAGGTTGAGACATAAAAGCCTTCAGAAGAACAGACTCATCCTCAGTAGGGCTTTTGGACTGCCAATCACCCCTCTGCCCAAGGATCTCAAGTATCTCCGCAAAGGAGATGTCCTCGGGGTGGATCGAGGGGACCCTTCTGACTCCTCCAAGTCGGTGTCAGATGTCAGGGACTCCTGTAGAGAGTCCAAGTGCCTCCTCTTGTACAGTCTCTTTCTGCGTACTTCCTCAGTGGGGACTTCTGGGGAAGTCTCATAAGAGCAGTGAGTGCCCAGTGTGGCTACCTGAGGCTCTAGGTCTCTACCCTTGGGGTAACCAATGCTAGCAGAAGCGGACACAAGCACTTTAAGGGAAGAAGAGGCCAAACCTTGCGATGAGGAAGTCTTTGGAGACAACACTCGCCTCATGGCTTCGAAAGCATCACGGCTCTGATGAGGAGTCAACGGACCCGAAGGGACCGCGATCCCCTCCCGCACCGATGCCGTGGGCTCGGAGCCCGAGGTAGGAGCCGAGCTCACCTGAGCCAAGTCAGTGCGACCATCTTCCCCGGATCCGAAAGGGGAGCGTCGGCTCCTAGAGTCCCCGGTGGGCACAGAGGATGTCCAAGCAGAAGGAGCTGATGATACTCAAACAGCCATCGGCTCCAAGGGTTCTACACTCAAGTCGGCCTCCTCCAGCACCGAAGGACCAGTACAGCTTGGAGGAGGAGTAGTCAATTCAGGAAGTATTGTCTTCAGTTCCGACGCCCGGGTCGGAGCAGACAACAATTTAGCTAGGCCTGGTGCCATTAATAGCTTCTGTACCAGTCGAGCCATATCAGAATCTGAAAGGCTGACAGATGACCTGGAAGAAAGCACCGATGGCACTGACTGGAGAAGAGGGAGTCTCAGAGACCGGTTCCAAGCCAGAGTCCCGGCTCCGAAAAGAACACACGGTCTGCTCCGAAGGCTGTGGAGCCTTAGTCACAGTATATTCCACTTTTTTTGATTTTTTTTTGTCAGACTCAAAGGAAGATTTTGATGATTTGCTGGCCCATCCTGGTAAGACAAAGCTTCTACAAAGGGGTGCTTAAGGATACCCCAATCTATGAGTTTCCTCTTCCTCTCAGCCAGCATCCTAGTAGCAAAGGAGTGGCAGAACTCCTGGAAGTGCACCTCACCCAAACAATAAATGCACTGAACATGTGCATCTGTCACAGACATGTTTTGTCAGCAGTCTGGACTTTTTTTAAATCCAGACTTCAGATGTTTCTCCTTAACTTCAGACATATCATCTTAATTAGAAAAACAACAACTATGAAGAAAGTACAATTTTGTACCTACCATAAATGTAGATGTTCGAGTGTTCACACTGCTGCAGTCATCACACTTGGGTTATCTGCCGTCAGGCGGTCCCGCAGCCGGCCTGAGTTCCAAAGTCTTGGTCCGGCGTCGGTTGCGGTCGCTTCTTCCCTAACGTCAGTGCGACAGGGGTATAAAAGAGGCAGCCGGTGCCATTTTCTTCAGTTTTTCTTGCCCCAGATGTCAGGTGCCCCCAAATAGGAAGGCAATACATAATCCTAAGTAAAATACATAAGTAGAAAACAATAGCTACAGCTGTAAGCAAATACACCATATAGAAATACATCATATAGATCGTATAAAAAGGGAGGTATAGATAAAACCCAGGTAAGAAGAGGGGATGGTGGGAGGGTAACCTGGACTGCAGCAGTGTGAACACTCGAACATCTACATTTATGGTAGGTACAAAACTGTACTATGTTCATCGTGTTACACTGCTGCAGTCATCACACTTGGGTTGAATCCCAAAGCTAAGGCTGGGCGGTTGGTACTAAACAGGGTTTGGAGAAGCTAGTAGGCCCTGCAGAACTGCAGTGGCAAAGCCAGCTCTGGTTTTAGAGTATAGAGGTAAGTGGTAGTGCCTGGTGAAGGTGTGCAATGAACTCCAAGTTGCAGCCTCCAAAATATCCGGATACAATGTCCTATCCATTTTGAAATGGTCTGTTTTGAGATAGCCTTTCCTTGTGATCCTGCAGCATAGGATACAAAGAGTTGGTCAGATTTTCTGAAAGCCTTAGTTTTTTCCAAGGAGAAATGTAATTGCCTGTGAATGTCCAACGAGTGTAGGAGCCTTTCCCCTTTATTCTGGGGGTTTGGATAAAAGGTGGGAAAATGAATGGTTTGGTTTAGAGCCACACTGGATACCACCTTTGGCATAAAAAAAAGGGTTAGTTCATAAAGAGACTCTGTCTTGATGAAAGGCTCCACTGCCATTAGGGCCTGTAGCTCTGAGACTCTTTGTGCTGAAGTTATTGCTAGCAGCAGGGCAGTTTTCCATGATAAAAATTGTAAATCGGCTGAAAAAGCTGGTTCGAAGGGCGGTAGTGTAAGTATTTCCAAAACAAAATTGAGGTCCCAAGTTGGTGTTGGTGCTCTCCGGGGCGGTCTTATGTTCTTAGCCCCTCTGAGGTACTGTCTTAGTAATGGATGTGAAAATGGAGGATCCGTGTCGTAATGAGCTGAAATAGCTGAAGCGTGGATCTTAATAGATGAAAAGGAAAGGCCTTTGTGCAACATCTCAGTTAAATATTGCAGAATCTGAGGAATATTTGAGACAAGAGGATTTTGGCCCTTAGCCTGGTTCCAGACGCAGAATCTTTTCCATTTGTCTGAGTAGGTTTTCCTGGTGCTGGGTCTACTGGCCTCCAGAATGACATCCATAACAGCTTTAGAGAGAAGTGTTGACTGGTTGTTTAGGTAATCTGCCAAGCAGCCAGATTTAAAGTCTTGAGCTCGCTGTGTAGAATCGGATTGTTTTGCTGAGTCAGCAGGTGAGGAATTTGAGGTAAAATCCATGGTGGGCCTTGAGCCATGTTCCTTAATATTGGATACCAGTGTTGGCGTGCCCAGTCTGGAGCAATGAGTATCATTTGTGGCCTCTCTAATCTGGCTTTCAGGAGCACCTTTACCAGAAGAGGCAATGGAGGAAAAGCATACACTGTTAATGTTTTCCAACTGAATGAGAGGGCGTCCACTTTCCAAGCTAGTGTGTGGTATGTCCTTGTGCAAAATTTCCAAAGTTGGTAGTTTTGGGGGGAGGCAAACAGATCTATGTCTGGGCTCCCCCATTTTTGAGTTATCATTTTGAATACTTGTAGATCTAGTTTCCACTCGTGAGGATCCATGATATTTCTGCTTAGTTCGTCTGCCAATGTATTTTTCTTTCTTGGCAAGAATTGTGCTTGTAGTTGAACTTGGTAGGTCAGTGCTGTGTTCCACAAGGTCATTGCTTGCCTGCATAGGGGGTAGGAATGTGTGCCCCCTTGTTTGTTTATGTACTACATCACTGTGGTGTTGTCCGTCTTTATTAGAAGTTGTCCTGGATGTAGGAGGTCCTTGAAAGCTGTTAGGGCATTTTGTACAGCTAGCATCTCTTTTTGACTGATGTGGAGATGCATTTGATCTGCAGACCATTTGCCCTGAACACACTGTCCTGCCATGTGTGCTCCCCAGGCGTAATCCGACGCATCTGTTATTGTTTGCCTGGCTGTGGGTAAGGTGAAAGGCTGACCCTTGCTGAGGTGACATGCCTGAGCCCACCATAGAAACTCCTGTTGAAGGCAGGGAATGAGTGGTATTATTGTTTCCAAGCTGTGGCTGTGTTGAGTCCATACGCTTTTCAGGTACCATTGTAATTTCCTCATATGCAGTTTGGCATATGGAATTAGTAGTATGCAAGATGCCATGAATCCCAAGGCCTGCAGAATTTTTCTTGCAGGGAGTTGGGTCTTTGTTGCCATCATTTTGAAGTATTGAGTCAGTTGTCCTTGCTTGTCTGGCGTGAGATAAGCCATCCGGGCCGTTGTATTTAAGCTGGCACCCAGGAATATTATGTCTTGTGAGGGCACTAGTTTTGATTTCTTTTCGTTTACTGTGTACCCTAGGCAACTTAGTAGGTTTTTTTACAAACGCCAGATGTTTTAAAAGAATGTCCTTGCTTTCTGCTTGAATAAGGCAGTCGTCCAGGTATGGTTATATTTGAATTCCTCTTTGTCTGCAGTATGCAATTACTGGTGCCAGGCATTCTGTGAAGACCCTGGGCGCAGTAGATAAGCCAAAGGGCAGTGCAGAGAATTGGTAATGAGTTGAACCTGCTATAAATCGGAGGTATCTTCTGCAATTTTGTCTGATAGGGACATGCAGGTATGCCTCCTTGAGGTCCAACGTTACTAGCCAAGCCTTCTTGCCCAGCATGGGAAGAAGTTGCTGTAGTGTGGGCATCTTCAATTTGGGTACTTCCAGGTATGTGTTTAGAATTGAAAGGTCCAGAATGGGTCTCCAGGCTTTGTCCTTTCGGGGAACCAGAAAGAGTCTTGAGTAAAATCCTTGTCCTTGCTCCTGTGTAGGAACCTGTTGAATGGCTCTCATGTCCATGAGTGCTGTAATTTGTCTTTGAGCCTCTGCCATTGATTTGGTGGCAGGTTTGGCATTCCTTTTATCCTTGGTAAAGTGTGAAAGTGGAACCTGCATCCTTGAGATACAACATTTAGGACCCATTTGTCTTTTGTGATGATGTGCCTATTGCCTGCAGAAAGTGCAAGTTTTCCTCCCAAGGGACCTGCCAAGAGGGATTTGTTTGGCAGTCTGAGGGGTAAGTCATTGTGATTCTCTTCTGAAAGTTTGAGACCTGTCTTCTCCTCCTTTCTGGGCTGTGGAACCCCATTGTCGAGGCTTGTAAGAGCCTTGTGGCTGACCTCTGCCCCTTGGGCGTCTGTATTTGCCCCTCTGTGGTCTGTCAGAAGTTGGAAAGGACCAGTTTTTGGTTGGCCAATTTCTGCTGAAACGAGGGGGTTGAACCTGTAAAAAATCCTTGACCGTCTGCATAGATTTTGCCTTATCCTCCATTTTCTTTAAAACCTCTTCTGCTTTCACACCAAATAAAACATCCTGCTGTAAAGGTGCATCCAATAACTTTGCTTTAACATGATCAGGTAAAGTTCGTTCTTTTAACCAAGCATTACTACGAATGACAGACCCTGTTACTGCTGCTCTACAAGAAGCTTCCAATGAATCAAATCCACATTGCAAAGTATGTTTTCCCACTTGTTCTGCTGCATGCAGCAAATCTTGCATTTCCTTGTAATCAGGCTGCTCTGTATGTGTGATCATTTTTGTTTTAATTGAGACATCAAATATTGTTGATATTTCAGCATGTGAAACTGGCAATTTAAGGCCCTCATAGCTAGAGTAGCTGAGGTATATACTTCCATTCCCCATCTGTCTAGTGCACTAGACTCCCTTTCAGAGGGTACAGGATTTTTAGCAATAGAGGCCTTAACCCATTTGGGACTCTGGGAAATGGTTTCTGGGTCAGCAACAGGGCTTTTATATAGGAATTTGTGAGAGTCAGGGACTCTCTGTAGTATCTGTCTGGTTTGGCTGGTGCAGGAGGTAATGAATCTGGGTTAAGGCTAGATTCTGAATAAACATCATCCACAATGTCTAACACAGGTGGAATAGCAAGGGGTCTGTGCTGGGGTTGTAAAAGGAACTCTCGGAGCCTTTTCTTAGAATCAGAGTAATCCTGGCCTTCCCAGTGGAAATGTTCCCTCATGGTATGTAAAGTTTCTCCAAAAGAGTAGTCTTCTGGGGGAGATGCTGAAGGAATAGACTCTTCAGCATCAGAGTCTTCATAAGGGGGGAAAAGAGTATTCCTGTTCCTCAGAAGAATCTGAGGAAATGGAAACCTGGTCAGACAAAGCGTAGTCCTCCTCCGGTCTAGACCTTTTGTCAGGAGGGGGATGGGAACCCCTGATTAGGGTAATTAAGTCTTCAGCCATCTTAAGCATCTGTTTCTTAGGCATGGGGCCTTGTACTGGAGACTGCTGTACATGCTTCCTTACTTTTAAAGGGGTTTTCAGCTTTGCATAGGATTTTATAGTAAGTGAAGTCGGTCTGAAGTCACCTTCAGCAACTGAAGGCCTTTCAACTACACCGGAATCCCCTTCCGCCATGGAGTCGGAAGGGCCTAAAGATAAAGGCTCTGGAGGTCCAGCAATCTCCACTTGGGAGTCGGATGCAGCCTGGGGTTCTAAATCAGTGGTCGTCAGGGGCTGCGTAGGTGCCTCACTGAAAACTGGAGAACCGGCAGCTGGTCTAGCAGAGGCCTCGGTGTCTGGTTTGGGTCTCGGCTGCCTGTCCTTATCTTTGCGCTTTTTATGCATCCCGGTCATGGGTTGCTCTGACAGCACGGTATAATTAAATTTTCTACCAAAATAATGCCGGGCGAAATCAAACCAACGTTTAATAGTTTGTTTGCTAAACCTAGCACAAAACCGACAACCTGTGATGTTGTGGTCTGGGCCTAGGCAAGGAATACAATAAGAATGCAAATCCTTATGAGATATTTGCTTCCCACAAGAAATGCAATTAACTTTTTCTGACATCGGTCTGAGGCAAGAAAAGATTCCCCAACGGGAATTTATTGAAGACTTCGGTCTGAAATTCGATTTGAAAATCTCAGGAGTCGGCCGACCGGCACTTGCAAACTGCTTCTGCTTCAGGCACCACGCGGCAAGAAAGACTTAAGAAAATGGCGTCGGCTGCCTCTTTTATACCCCGTCGCACTGACGTCAGGGAAGAAGCGACCGCAACCGATGCCGGACCAAGACTTTGGAACTCAGGCCGGCTGCGGGACCGCCTGACAGCAGATAACCCAAGTGTGATGACTGCAGCAGTGTAACATGATGAACATCTGTCAACAACTTTGACAAACTCCCAAAGGGGCCACTCTAAATATAATACAATATAGAATATATACTTCTAACTAGTCTAAACTACAACAGGTCAATGGCCAAGAAGCAAAAAGTCATGAATAACCTGGCAAACCTATAAAGGGAAAGGGGAACACATCTAAACAGTCAAAATATATCCAAGAAAATATTATATATATGTATGTATATATATATATATATGTATATATATATATATATATATATATATATATATATATATATATATATATACATATATATATATATATATACATATGAGAAAAAAATGAAGAAAACTTGTGAATATGCAGAATACCCCATAAAAAGTCTCTAGCAACGCTGGAAACCAAGAGATCAGTGCCACGGCAAACTAGATCTGAGGTAATTCCAGCAATGCATCATGGGATAAGGGGCTTAGTCTCGAGCTACTGGTAATCTTTGAGCTTTGCTAAACAGCTGGTCGGAGCAGAGGATCAGCTCCGAACCCATCAGTGAAGAATGAATGGCGAGAATGAACAACTTCACATACAATCTTTTGGCTGGGCACCAGTTGTGATTTCCTTTCATTGAAGGTGCACCCCAGAGAAGTTAGAAGTCTCTCTACAAATGACAGGTGCTGAAGTAGCAATTCATGACTGTCCACCTGAATCAGGCAATCGTTCAAGTATAGGTAAACTTTAATATTTCTCTGTCTGCAGTATGCAATAGCTGGAGCCAGGCACTTTGTAAATACCCTGGGTGCAGTAGACAAGCCAAAGGGAAGTACAGAGAACTTATAGTGCGTAGAGCCTGCCCTGAAACGGAGATATTTCCTGCAAGATTCCCTTATGGGGATGTGCAGATAAGCTTCTTTTAAGTCTAGGGTGACTAGCCAGGCATCCTTGGATAGCATAGGAATAAGCTGGTGCAGAGTAAGCATTTTGAATTTTGGGACCACAGGGAAGGTGTTGAAAATTGACAGATCTAGGATAGGGCGCCAAGAGCCCTCTTTTCTGGCACCAGAAACAGTCTGGAGTAGAAACCCTGTCCCCTTTCCTCTACTGGCGCAGGTTGAATAGCCTTGATACTGAGAAGAGAAAGTACTTGCTTTTGAGCCTCTGCTTACTGGTTTAGAGGAAGGTCTGGCAACCCACTTGGAGTTGGCAGTGAGTGGAAGTGGAATCTATCCCTGGGATACAATGTTTAGGACCCATCGGTCCTGGGTAAGGGACATCCAGTTTTTTGCATGCAGGACAAGTTTTTCTCCTAGGGGTGCAAGTACTTGGGCCTTGCTGGGAAGCAAGATAGACAAGTCATTGTGAACTTTTTCCATAAGGGTGTGGCTTACCACTCCCTGTTTTAGAGGAGGGAGCACTCCATTGTTTAAGAGGAGGGAGCACTCCATTGTTTAGATCTCTGCATATCCTGAGACTGTAGTCTTGGTGGCCTGTTACCCATGGGTTTGGACTGAGAATGTCTGGGAGGGACTAGAAAGGACCAGTTTTTAGAAGGCCAATGCCTATTGAATCTAGGTGGCTGCACCTGTAAGAAATATTTAACAGTTTGCACAGCTTTAGCTTTTTCCTCCATCTTTGTAAGAACGTCTTCTGTTTTTGCGCCAAACAAACTTTCCTGGTTTAATGGAGCATCTAGTAATTTTGCTTTGACATGGTCTGACAAGATTTGCTCCTTCAGCCAAGCATGCCTTCTCAGTACAGACCCAGTGACAGCAGCCCTGCAAGATGCTTCTAAGGCAGCAAAACCACACTGCAAAGTATGTTTACTAACTTGGTTTGCAGAATGCAATAACTCTTGTAAATCTTTATTTTCTGTACAATCTGGAAGCAATAACATTTTTTGTTTAACTCATTCACTCCGTAGCAGCTCAGAAAAAGCTGCCTGCTTAATTCCACCATAGGAACAAAAGTGCAGCCCGAGCTCATTTTCAGAAAATCCATTTGTAATACCATGCAGAAAACAAATGTTCATAACTCTAATTATAAGAGCTAGACTAAAAATGTAAACGCGAACGTTGTTCAGCAGACACTGACCTTTCCAACAGTGTAAATGCTGACAGTCATATCAAAGTCATTAAATATTTGGCAAGGAATGCTGACGTTGTGCATGTTTTTTACCTTTTTTGGAAAATAAAAGCACAATATCTTGGTCAACGTACCATGAAGACCCATACAATTTGAATTTATTGTGTTTGTATGAATGTCAGCTTTAAAATGATACCCTAATAATTACTGTGTGATGCTCCTTTACAGAGATATTCACAGAAATTATCAATATAATATTTGTCATAATTGATAAAGCATAATATCTCATCACTTGTACCAGACAGAGGCTACATATCAGGGTAGAAGTAGTGTGTCTCAATGTTGGCTTCAAAATGATGCATCATTTGTGTCATCACCATACTCCCTTGAAAAGATATGGGCATAATAATGAGAAATATTGGAAATGTATAATTTTCATACTCCAACAAGACTGAAACTGTGATATCTGTACATGTGTACAATGCACAGACAGTTCTTTTACCATGTTGTAAGGAGTAACAATGTCTTCAAAATGAGGTATTACTTGGAGCACTGACATGCTTCCCTTGCAAAGTTATTTACCGAAATTTGAAAAAAAATTCATAATTTCCATAACCTAAGTACGAAACAAACTGATATCTGTACATGTGTGCAACATACAGGAACAGTTCTTTAACCATGTTGGAACTATGAATACTGTCTTCAGAATGAGGTATTACTTAACA
This sequence comes from Protopterus annectens, assembly GCF_019279795.1. Taxonomy (NCBI): domain Eukaryota; kingdom Metazoa; phylum Chordata; order Ceratodontiformes; family Protopteridae; genus Protopterus; species Protopterus annectens. The sequence goes on along the minus strand of NC_056731.1, from coordinate 339,679,303 downwards.
CATTCAGATGCTCCCTTGCAAAGTTATTTACCAAAATATGAAAAAATCATAACTTCCATAACCTACTTCCGAAACAAAGCTAATTTTCAGCAGAGGCCCGGGGAGAAACTCTCCAGACACATCTTTGTAATGCGGGAGGAAACCGGAGCACCCGGAGGAAACCCACACAAATGCAAGCAGGACATGCAGACTCCCCACAAAAGGCAGCCCTGCCGAGAATCGAACCAGAGACCCTCTTGCTGTGACATGACAACACTATCACTGCACCACTGCGCCATCCATGAACCATTGCTTACAAACCATGAGTTTTTTTTATAAAATAACTTATGGCATAAAGAGCTGAAGGCCTGACTATGCCTCTGGTGACCCAGGTTTAAATAATAGTGACGTGGCTACATGAAGGAGCTGGCTAGGGAGAATGGGCGTGGATGGTCACTGTTGTCTCACCTATGGGGGGGGGGACAGGCAGGTCCAGCTCAACATGAAGATGACACCTAGCAGGAGCACTGGGTGAAGTTCGGATTGTCAAGCTCATGCTTTTGTGGTGCATTCGCTCCTCTAGCTGGGGTAAATCAGCAAACACAGACATACTTCTCTTTAGGAGACAGCAATGGCAGTGGAGAAACTGCCAAGGGGAAAGGGGGGGGGGTTCTCCCAAGAAGAAATTGATTAGCTTTTGTATGATCTATTAACACAAGGGGCTTCGATCAGAAGGAATATTCTTTTTTGAGATACAATTCTCTGAAGTCTGCTTGTGGTACGAATTTGCTTATGCAAACACTTCCAAGAAACCAAAACTTTTGGACTTTGTTACATACTTTGGAGCTGTAAAGACATACTCTCTTTGTTCTCATGTATATCGCCTTTCCATTTTCTCTTCTCAATTTTTCTAACCTGCTCTAATTCTTATAGTTAACACTCAATATTTTATATGCTCTAATTTTTGTCTTTCTAATGCTAACTTCTGTTATAAACTCTACCTTCCTTATACTGACTGTCCCCTGTAAAATTTATTTTTTGAACTCTACCACCAACCAGAGTATATTTTTTTGGGTATGAGAAAATTATTTTTTCCTTATCTTACACTGAAGTGATTTTATTAAACCATATGTACGTTCACTGTGGAGCTTTTTCCCTAGGCTACTGCTGAAAATGTGCTCTCAGTAAACAAATGGGATTTAATTGTTGGGAAAAATAGTAGACTCTCTAAAATCTGTTCATATACATAATGGACTCTGCACACCAATTCCGGCCTCTTCTGCTCTTGTCCCTCATCAATTAGCTTCTTGAACTGCTTGGATATGTAAGAGCTACTAGAGAAGGCAAACAAGTCCAACAGGTACACCTGCATATTATTACACCTGCATATTATTATTACACCTGCATAATATTAAGCCAAAGGTGGCAGCAGACCTTTCTAAGGTATACAAGCTTACCAAATGGGACATAAAGATCCAACCTGGTATCCACATTTGTCTAATACAGAATTAAGTCATCTAGTCAAATTCTAAGTGATGACAAAACCATCAGAATTCCAAAGGCACAAACAATCCTAGCTTACAATTACAGAAGAATGAGAATAATCAACAATCAAGAGAGAAAAGACACATGCAAGGCATTGCTGCAGGAGGGGAAAAAGTACAGTTGTGTACACTTACCATAAATGTAGATGTTTGAGTGTATTCACTGTTGCAGTCATTACATTTGGGTAATCTGCTGGCAGGTTGTCCTCAGTCGGCCTGAATTCCAAAGTCTTGGGTCCTGCGTCGGTTGCTGTTTTCTCTTCCATGACATCAGGTCGTCAGGGGTATAAAACATGCAGTCGACGCCATTTTCTTTAGTTTTTCTTTCCCCAGATGTCAGGCGACCCCAAAAAGATAGCAACAATATATATAAATATATATACATGCATCAATATAAACTTTACCTTCATCTACAAGCAAATACAGCACATAGGTTGTAGAAGATAGAGAAGGAAAGATAAACTCCAAAATGACTGGGGGATGGTGGGCGGGTAACCTGTGAATACACTCGAACATCTACATTTATGGTAAGTGTACACAACTGTAATATGTTCTTCGTGTTTCACTGTTGCAGTCATTACATTTGGGTAGAATCCCAAAGCTATGGTTGGGAGGCTGGAGCTAAACAGCATTAGGTGCGGCTATAAGGCCCTGCAGACTTGCAGTGGCAAAGCCTGCCCTGGACTTAAGAGTACAGAGGCAAATGATAATGCTTTGTAAAGGTGTGAACAGAACTCCAAGTAGCAGCCTCTAGAATGTCTTTGGTTTGTACTCCTCTGAGAAAGGCTGCTGAAGTAGCTGCAGCTCTGGTGGAATGAGACCTAATGCCCTTGGGCACAGGTTTACCATGGCGTAAGTAGCAGAAACGGATGCAGTGGCTTATCCAGTCTGCTTTGAAATTGCCTTTCCTTCTGATCCTGCAGCATATGTCACTAGTAAGTGCTCAGTTTTTCTTAGAGCTTTAGTTCTGCTCAAGTAGAATCTTAGCTGTCTGTGTACGTCCAAGGAATGCAGAATTCTCTCCCCCTTGTTCTGCGGATTTGGATTAAAGGTTGGCAGATGAATTGTTTGGTTAAGAGCCACAATGGAAACCACCTTAGGCATAAATGTAGGATTTGTCCTCAAAGACAACCTGTCTGGGTAAAATATGATAAAAGGCTCTACAGCCACGAGGGCCTGTAGCTCTGAAACTCTTCTTGCTTAAGTAATTGCTAGTAGCAGAGGTGTTTTCCATGATAAGAACTATATATCAGCGGTAGCAGCTGGTTCAAATGGAGGCAGGGTGAGCTTTTCCAATATAGAGTTGAGGTCCCATTCAGATAATGGCTATCTTCTAGGAGGCCTTAAATTTTTGGCTCCTCTAAGATGCTGCTTTAGTAAAGGATGAGAAAAGATTGGTGGCTCTGTATTGTAATGAGATGAAATGGCAGAAGCATGGATTTTAATTGAAGAGAAAGATAGGCCTTTGTCAAGCATCTCAGTTAAGTATTGTAATATCCGAGGAATATTTGATTCTGCTGTATCACTTCCTTGTGCTCGATTCCAAGCACATAATCTCTTCCATTTATCAGCATAAGATTTTCTAGTACTAGACCTTCTAGCTTCCAAAATGACATCCATCACAGCTTTACTGAGAGGAGTTGTTTGTATAAAGTACAGTTTTGTACCTACCATAAATGTAGATGTCCGAACTGGATAGCATCTGCAGTCATAACAAGTGGGTTGTCCTGTCGTCAGGCAGCCCTGCAGTCTTCCAAAGTCCGGTCCGCTTCGCTGGGATGCGCAGACCACCGACGACATGGTGGCCATATGTACATATATACAAACAAATACACCCCCAACAGCTAGCTATTAGGAGGGTAAACACCTAGGAGTACCACAGGGGAAGGAGGGAGGGGTACCTTGACTGCAGATGCTATCCAGTTCGGACATCTACATTTATGGTAGGTACAAAACTGTACTATGTCCTTCATGGATGCATCTGCAGTCATAACAAGTGGGTAGAATACCATAGCCAACTAGGGAGGAGGATAAAGGTAGATTATGATCTGGAATAAAGAGGCAAATTATAATGCTTGGCAAATGTATGCACGGAGGTCCAAGTAGCCGCTCAATAATGTCAGAAGGCTGTGGTAGTGGCTGTTGCCCTTGTAGAATGAGGTCTTATATTCTGTGGAATTGGTTTTCCATGGAAGGAGTAACAGTATCGTATGCAATTTCCTATCCATTTGGAGATTGTCTGTTTGGAAATAGCTTTTCCTTCCCTTCCTGTTGCATAGGCTACAAAAAGTTGGTCAGTCTTTCTGCTATTTTGTTCTGTCCAAGTGCTGTCTATGTACATCCAAGGTATGCAGTATTCTTTCCCTCTGTTTTGTGGGTTGGGAAAGAAGGAAGGTAGGTGGATTGCCTGGTTTAAAGATACTCTGGATACCACCTTAGGCATAAATGTAGGATTAGTCCTCAAGGACACTCTATCTTGGTGGAAGATTAGGAAGGGTTGCACTGCCATTAAGGCCTGTAGTTCTGAAACCCTCCTTGCTGAAGTAATTGCCAGTAGGAAAGCAGTTTTCCATGACAGGTGTTGTAGGTCTGCTGTTGCTGCTGGTTCAAAGGTGCTAGTGTCAACTTTTCTAGCACAAAGTTTAAGTCCCAAGCTGGTAATGGTGGTTTCCTTGGAGGTTTTACATTCTTGATTCCTCTGAGGAACTGCCTGAGCAAAGGGTGCGAAAAACAGGAGGATCAAAGCTGTATTCTGCTGAAATAGCTGATGCATGTATCTTGATGGAGGAGTAGGACAGGCCTGAATGAAGAAGTTGCCAGATACTCCAGAATGTTAGGCATATCTATGTTTGACACATCTTTTCCTCTTCGGTACTCCAAATGACAAACCTTTTCCATTTTCCAGCATAGTTCTTTCTTGTTGAAGGTCTTGCTTCAAGAATAATGTCTTTAACTCTTTGGGAAAGTTCTGGATTAGCTGCTGCTATGTGATGTTCCATGCAGTCAGTTGCAGCGTTTTAGGTTTGGATGTATGATGCTGTAGTTGTTCTGAGTTAACATCAAAGGCATCAGTGGTATTTGTTGTTCGAGACATGCTCTTCAGTAGTGGGTACCAGTGTTGTCTTGGCCAGTTTGGGGCTATCAGGATTATCCTTGGACGTTCTTCCTTGATTTTTAGTAGTACCTTGTGTATCAAAGGAAGAGGAGGGAATGCATATGCTGTTAGGCCTTTCCAGTTGAAGGAGAGTGAGTCCACTTTCCATGCTAGTGGGTGGAATGTCCTTGTGCAGAATTTTTGAGCTGGTGATTGAGAGGTGATGCAATAGGTCTATCTGTGGCATTCCCCATTTCTTTGAGATGGTCCTGAAGATGTCCGGGTGCAGCTTCCATTCGTGGGCATCCGTGGTTCTGCTTAGTATGTCTGCTAGAGTATTGTCTTTACAAATATTGCCTGTAACTGAATGTTGTAGCTGAGTGCCAGGGTCCACAGCTCCAAGGTCATTCTGCATAGGGGTATGAATGAGTGCCTCCCTGTTTGTTGATGTACCACATGACTGTGGTGTTGTCTGTCCTTATCAACTGGCCCTCTTTGAGGAATGGTTTGAACTTTTGGATTGCCAGTTTTACTGCCAGCATTTCTTTTAGATTGATGTGCAGGTGAAGTTGATCCTGTGTCCACAATCCTTGCACGCATTTGTCCAGCATGTGGGCCCCCCATCCTAGGTCTGAAGCGTCTGTTGTGATGGTCTGGCTTGGTTGACATCTGCGGAAGGGCAGGCCTGGGTTTGACTGGCATGCCTGAGCCCACCATAGGAACTCCTGTTTTAAGCATGGAATTAGTGGGATTTCTGTTTCTAGACTGTGTCTGTGTTGGGACCATAAATTCTTTAGGTACCACTGTAGTTTCCTCATATGTAGTCTGGCAAATGGGACCAAGATTATGCATGATGCCATGAAGCCCAAGGCCTGTAGAAATTTCCTTGCTGTTAACTTGTTCAGTTTTGTTAGTGCCAAGAAGTAAAGAGGAAGTTCTTTTTGTTTTTCTGTAGTCAGGAATGCCATTTGTTGTACTGTGTCCAATTCCGCGCAAGAATGTCCTTGTTTGGGATGGTATCAGCCTTGACTTTTGTAAATTGACTGTGTATCCCAGTCCTTGTAGCAAGTAAATGACCCTTTGTAAATCTGTTGTCAGCTTGCTTGCAGGCAGTCGTCCAGGTATGGGTAAATTTGAATTCCCTGTAGTCTGCAATTACTGATGCCAGGCATTTTGTGAATACTCTGGGCAGTAGATAAGCCAAAGGGCAATGCTGAGAATTGATAGTGCTCTGATCCTGCAAGAAATCTGAGGTATCTTCTGCAGATTGTATGCCTCCTTGAGATCTAGAGTTACCAGCCAAGACTCCTTGCCCAGCATGGGAAGAAGTTGCTGTAGGGTCAGCATTTTGAATTTTGGGACAATGATGTATGTATTTAAGGTGGACAGGTTGGTCTCCAACTTTTTCCTTTCTTGGAACTAGGAATAGTCTGGAGTAGAACCCTTTCCTTGTTCTGCTGTTGGCACTCTTTCCACAGCTCTCATGTTTGCTAACTCCATTATCTGGCGAGAGCCTCTGTTTTTGATTTGGAGGTAGATTTGGCATTCCTCTTTGACTGGTAAAGTGTGGAAGTGAAACCGTAACCTTGATCTATGGTTTGTAAAATCCACTTGTCTTTTGTTATGTAGTGCCAGTTCTTTGAAAATAAGGTTAACTTTCCGCCTAGAGGAGCTGCTATTTGTTCCCTGGTAGGCGGATTTAGGATTAAGTCACTGTGGTTGTGCTGATGTAGTGGCAGTGGCTGTGTCTGTGCCTCTGTTGTTACCTTGCCACTGTCTGTAGGCACCTCCTCTGGGTTGGTTTCTGCCTCTGGGCGTCTATTCCTGCCCTTTGAAATTTTGTGGAGTCAGGAAAGGACCAATTTTGGCAGGCCAGTTCCTGCTAAACCTTGGGGTTGAACCTGCAGGAAATCTTTAACAGTTTGAACAGATTTTGCCTTTTCTTCCATTTTCTTCATAACCTGCTGGGCAGGTGTACCAAACAAACTTGTCTTGTCCATAGGAGCATCTAGCAACTTAGCTTTAACATGATCCGTAAAGCTTGTTCCTTTAGCCATGCATGTCTTCTTATCACTGTGCCTGTCATGGCTGATCTAAATGAAGCCTCCAGTGCATCATAGCCACATTTTAAGGAATGGTTGCTAACCTGTTGTATGTTATTTACCATCTCTAATACATATTTCTTATCAAGAGATTCATCAGTAGTTAGCTTTTAGTTAACTGATCAAGCATAAACTCTTGGTATTGTATCATGTGAAACTGACAGTTTAAAGCTCTAGCTGAGAGAGTAGCTGAAGTGTAGACCTTTTACCCCATCTGTCTAGTGACCTTGCTTCCCTTTCAGAGGAATAGGGTTTTAGCTGTGGTTGCGGCTACTGCCTTGGGACCCTGGGATATAGTTTCTGGGTCTGCAAGAGGGCCTTGTAAAGGTGGTGATGAGTATCTGGCACCCTGTAAAATCTATCTGGTTTGGCAGGGCTGGGGGTAAAGAATCTAACATCATTGAAAGCATCATCCACCACAGAGAGAACAGGAGGTATAGCTAAGGGCCTGTGCTGTGGGAGGTGCAGAAAGGTCCTAAGTCTTTTTCTGGAGTCTGAAAAATCCTGTTGCTGCCATTGGAACTGTTCTCATGGCATGCAAGGTTTAAGGAGAATTCTTCTGGTGGGGAAGCAGCTGGAATGGATTCTTCAGCATCAGAATCTTCAAATTGGAGAAGGAGCCTCAGGCTGGTCAGTTATGTCTGATTCATCAGCAGAATCATCAGAAGACACTGGCTCAGGGCTCTGCCCTAGGTCTCTTCTCTGGGGCTGAGAGGCCCTGTCTGGGTGAGATTGAGATCCTCTAATTAAAGAAATTAAATCTTCTGCCAAAGAAAGCATTTGAGAACTAGAAGAGGGCCTGGATGAGGGGTTTAACAGGCACTGATTTAGTAGTCTTGGCTGCCTTAATGGACATGGCTGCTGGAGGCCTAGCAGCACCACGTGCTGGGGTAGAGACATCCAAGGATGGTGTCTGATAAGTCAACCACCGTAGTGGGTAAAATTTCTGAGGTCGATTCAAGAATTGTAGCAGGGCCTCAGTTGTAAGAATAGGTTCAGCTGTACTTTGAGCAGTTTTCTCGGTTCGGCCCGAAGCAGACACCTTTTTTTGCCGTGCTTTGGTGGTTTGGAAACCGCGAGCGCGTGGACATCGGTCTTTATCAAAACTGTTCTGCAAACTCCGACCGGCGCTAGCGTTCGTCGGTTAAGAAAAGAACAGCAGAGGCAGGCAGGCTGCTACGCGTGGGCTGGGCCTAAACAAGGCAGACAGTAAGAGTGGAAATCTTTATGAGGTATTTGTTTCCCACAGGTTAAACAATTGTTAACTTTTTCTGTCATCGGCTGAGGCAAGAAAAGAGTCCCTAGCAGGGTGCTTAGCTTTGCTTGAGTAGTATTCGGTAGAAGTAATCTCTGGATCCGACTGGCAACAGCTTCTGCTTCGGCGCCCACGCTGCAGAAAGACTGAGGAAAATGGCGTCGGCTGATGCTTTTATACCGAAGACCAGCAGAGATGATGTCAGGTGGAGTCGCGACATCAGCGAGCCGACGGACTTTGGAATCCGGCCGACTGCAGGGCTGCCTGACGACAGGACAACCCACTTGTTATGACTGCAGATGCATCCATGAAGGACATCTACATGATCAGCCATGCTGCCACGTTCAGTGTTTGGAGTTGATTGTGCAGGATCTGATTGTTTTGCTGGGACAGTAGTCGAGGTCCTTGAGGTAAGGTCCAAGCTGGGTATTGACACAAGTTCCTTAGGACTGGGTACCAGTATTGGCAGGGCCAGTCCTGGGCAATTAGTATCATCTCTGGTTTCTCTTGTTTGACTTTTAGGAGGACCTTGGGAAGAGGAGGAAAGGCGTAAACTGTAAGTTTTTCCAAATGAAGGATAGGGCGTCCACTTTCCATGCTTGTCTGTGATAAGTCTTTGTGCAGAATCTTTTCAATTGATAATTTTGAGGAGTGGCAAATAGATCTATGTCTGGGCTCCCCCATTTCACTATTATCATGCTGAAGACTTGTGGATTTAGTTTCCACTCTTGAGGGTCCATAAGGTTTCTGCTTAAATCGTCTACCAGAGTATTTTGCTTTCCTGTCAGGAATTGAGCTTGGAGATGTATTTGGTAGGTCAAAGCTGTGTCCCACAGTGCCATGGCTAATCTTCAAAGGGGGTATGAGTGGGTGCCCCCTTGCTTGTTTATATACCACATGACTGTGGTGTTGTCCTTCTTTATCAGTAGCTGTCCTGGATGAAGTAAGTCCTTGAAGGCTGTTAGGGCACTTTGAACAGCTAGCATCTCTTTCTGGTTGATATGCAGATGCATTTGTTTTGGGGTCCATATGCCCTGAATGCATCTTCCTGCCATGTCGACCTCCCAGGCGTAATCTGATGCATCTGTTAAGGTTTGGCTGGCAGGGTGTAGAGGGAAGACCCGTCCCATGTTCTGTTGACATGCCTTTGCCCACCATAGAAACTCCTGTTGTAGGCAGGGTATGAGAGGAATCATTGTTTCCCGACTCTGTAAACGTTGACTCCATAAACTTTTTAGGTACCACTGAAGTTTTCTCATATGCAGTCTCGTATATGGAATCAGTAGGATGCAGGATGCCATGAAGCCCAAAGCCTGCAGAATTTGTCTTGCAAATAACTGGGTTTTTGTTGCCATCAGTTTGAAGTAAGTAGTCAGTTGCCTTTGCTCATCTTGCGTGAGGTAAGCCATCTGGGCAGTTGTATTCAAGCTTGCACCCAGGAATGTTATCTTTTTGGAGGGTACCAGTTGTGATTTCTTCTTGTTTATTGTGTACCCTACGCATGTTAGAAGCCTTTTCACAAATGCCATGTGTTGAAGAATAACGTCCTTGCTCTCTGCTTGAATGAGACAGTCGTCCAAGTAAGGATATATTTGTATACTTTTTTGTCTGCAAAATGAAATTACTGGTGCCAGGCACTTTTTGAAGACCCTGGGCGCAGTAGATAAGCCAAAAAACATTGCAGAGAATTGGTAATGCATTAAGCCAGCCTTGAATCTGAGGTATCTTCTGCACAACTGTCTTATTGGGACATGCAGGTATGCCTCTTTTAGGTCTAATGTCACCAGCCAAGCATTCTTGCCCAGCATGGGCAGAAGCTGCTGCAAAGTCAGCATTTTGAATTTTGGAATGTCCAGGTATGTGTTCAAAATTGATAAATCCAGTATTGGCAGCCAGGCCTTGTCCTTTCTGGGTACCAAGAGCAGTCATGAGTAAAAACCTGGTCCTTTTTCCTGTTCTGGTACTGGCTGAATGGCCCCCATATCCATGAGGGACGTAACCTGTTTCTGTGCCTCTGCCCATTGATTTTTGGGCAGATCTGGCCAACCGTTTGCCATTGGCAGTGTGTGGAAATGGAATCTGTATCCCTGTGATACTATGTTTAGTACCCACTTGACCTGGGTTATTAACTGCCAATTTTGAGCAAAAAGTGCAAATTTTCCCCCTAAGGGTGCTGCCAAGAGGGAAGTCATTGGGACTGTTTTCTGTAGGTTTGCGCTTTATCTCCTCCAGATTTGGAGGTAGAAGTGCCCCACTGCTTTGACCTGTATGAATCTTGCGCCTGGTATTGGGAATTTGCCCCTTCGAGCTCTGTCTGACACAGGAAAGGACCAATTTTTGGTAGGCCAGTGTCTACTGAATCTTGGTGGCTGCACTTGTAAGAAGTCTAACAGTTTGCATAGACTTAGCTTTGTCTTTCACTTTCTTTAAAACCTCTTCTGCCTCAATACCAAACAAAGTATCATGCTGTAAAGGTGCATCTAGCAATTTAGCTTCAACATGATCAGACAAATTTTGTTCCTTTAGCCAGGCATGCCTCCTAATCACAGATCCAGTAACTGTGGCCCTGCAAGAGGCCTCTAAGGAGTCAAAACCACATTGCAAAGTATGCTTTCCAACTTATTCATCTGCATGCAATAATTCCTGCGATTCTTTACTTTCTGCACATTCAGAAATCAACATCATTTTCTGTTTCAGCAATCCCATAACATATTGATGATACTTAAGCATATGAAATTGACAGTTTAAGGCTCTGATTGCCAAGGTTGCAGATGTATAAACCTTTTTTCCCCCATCTGTCCAGTGCCCTTGAATCTCTGTCAGAGGGGGTAGGATTTTTTTGCTGTTCAGGCCTTAACTCCCTTTGGACCCTGTGAAATAGTTTCAGGATCAGCAGCAGGGTTTCTAAATAAAAATTTATGAGAATCAGGGACCCTGTAATATCTGTCAGGCTTACTGGGAGCCGGTGGTAAGGAGTCAGGGGTCAAACGACTCCAAAAACACATCACCCACAATGTCTGAAACAGGGGGAATGGCTAAAGGCCTGTGCTGAGGGAGAAGGAGGAAATCCCTGAGCCTCTTTTTTGATTCTGAGAAATCTTGACTCTCCCAGTGAAAATGCTCCCTCAAAGTATGCAAGGTTTCCCCAAATGAATAATCCTCAGGAGGAGAAGCAGATGGTATAGACTCCTCTGCATCAGAATCCTCATAGGGAGGTATAGATAATTCCTGATCAGAAGAGGAATCAGAAAAAATAGAAGCCTGATCTGAAGATTCATAATCAGTGTCTTGCCTAGGCATCTTATCTGGAGGGGGATGGGTACCCCTGATCAAGGTAACAAGGACTTCAGCCATTTTGATCATCTGTTTTTTAGGATAATACAGGCCTGTGCACGTGGCTCATGCATCGGTTTTTTAGTTTTAGAAGTTGCCTTTGTCTTTGGTTTTGCAGCAGTCGTCGGTTTGATATACAAATGTTGAGGCCTGAATACACCCCCAGAAGACGGTGCCTGCTCAGCGGCTCCGGACCCATCCGAGGGAGATACATCCGTCGGTCCAATACCTTGAGTATCTTACGGCATGCTGGACTCCACATGGGTGTCGGTAGAGGCCTGCGACTCTAAGGTATCAGGGGCTGCGGAAGCACCTCACTGAGTACCGGCGACTGGCTTAGGAGAAGCTTCGTCGTCAGTTTTGGATCACGACTGCCTTTCTCTGTCCTTTTCTTTGCGTTTTTTTATGTACTCCAGTAGTCGGATTGCTATCTGACGACATTTCTGGGTAGTTAAATCTGTTTCCAAAATACTTTGAGGCAAAAATATACAGACGCTTAATAGTGCATTGATTAAATCTAGCACAAAACCGACAGCCAGGCACGTTGTGATCAGGGCCTAGGCAAGGAATACAGTATAAATGGAAATCCTTATGTGGTATTTGCTTCCCACAAGTAATACAATTATTAACTTTTTCTGACATCGGTAGGGAGCAAGTTTCCCCAACGGGGTACTTGGCTTTAGTGAAGACTTCGGTTCTGAAACTCAAACTCAAATATTTCAGTAGTCGGCCGACCAGCACTTGCGAAATGCTTCTGCTTTGGGCACCGCGGTCGCGGCAAGAAAGACTAAAGAAAATGGCATCGGCTGCATGTGTTTTATACCACTGACGACCTGACGTCATGGAAGAAACGACAGCAACCGACGCAGGACCCAAGACTTTGGAATTCAGGCCGACTGAGGGTAACCTGCCAGCAGTTTACCCAAATGTAATGACTGCAACAGTGAAACACGAACATCTGCAAAGAAAAGTTTTTGTGCTGTACACTTGACCAAAATGTTCACTAGATGAAACACAGACTGACCCCTGTTTACTGACTAGGTTTGTCCACAGACCGATAGCCTAGTATTTAACTATGAACCAAAGAGTAAAAAAAAACACCTATGAACTGTAATGCATCACAATACTGTATATACAAAAAATAAACTGGCTTGGTAAACAGCAAACGTCACGTGCATAAATGGGAGTAAATGCATCTAATCCATATGTGACTCAATTAAAACGAGAAGTCCATTTTAGGTAGAAATAAAATGTTATAATGGCACTAAGCCAAAATGTTACAGATGTCACTGGGATCACCCGACAAACGTACCGGTCCATTAATCTCAATTTTAGCTTTCTCTCTTTCAGGTTCGCACTGAAGTTAAAACATTTGACATAAAATGCCACTAAAGCACTTTGTCAACACAACCGTGTCAACATAAACAGCTCAGACGTTTTCTAAAAGGATGCCGATGTTATCTACTCTGGAGGCAAGCAACACATTTCTGCACTGAACAGAGTTCAAAACACCAAACTGTACAAATGCCCAAAACAGACTACACTATTCTATGCCTTCAGAAATCAAGAAGCCTAACCACATTCAGCTTATAACTATAAAACTAATAAATATTCAAATTACTGGTTTAACAAAACACTCTGGCATAACATAGCAAAAAAAAAATATACATAAGCACACACATGGGTTTTACTTTACCTCGCTACACCTAGCCTACACAAGTAACATTAAAGTGATAAGGAAATCAGTAACAGACAATACACTAGTCCATATGCAAAATTTTTTAAAAAAAAATGCTTTTTTTGTACTGTGCGAAACTGGTTTACTGGAGTTTTCCCTTGCAATGCTGTTATTCGGAGCTTGACTGAGAATCCTCTTGGGCTGTAAGAAGCGAAATCACTGTAGAATTTTCCCTGGAAAATTCAAATTTTTTCAAACCCTTCACGCATCACTCGCAAACACCAGAAGTGTTCAGAACAGTTTTCTCACACCTCGGGCTAGTGACTGCAGGCTCGCTGACATGACTGGCAGTTCTCAGGCAGCGCTACCTCTTCGTGTGTTACTTCTTTTTTGTTTTCTGACTATAAAGCCTTCAAACTCAATAGCGACAAACACACTACTTTCAGCCACAGAGATGTTGACTTAAGTAATATCTGGCCCTGTGACCAAAGCTGGCATTAACTACTTTGATTGCTAAGCACCTACAAGGAGGGGGTCTGTAAGCGGAAATATTTGGTATTTTGTTTCATTATATATAACAAAAACAGCGCGACTATTATGACCATGGATGGAGTGTATAATATGGTACTCCCTATAAAATAAAAAAACGGACTCTGACACTGATAAGTATCTTACCTGAATTATCAGAGCAGTAAACCGATGAAGCAGACTTTCTCAAAAAAGTTTAATGTGAGCAGCATGTGAATACACCCTGAACCGTAACTATAGAATGTAAATAATACATTCAGTTATGATTTCAGTGGGGTTTACTGTGAGGACAGCAAAACATCAACATTAAAGTTTCTCGCACTTGTAGAAAGCACTCTGGGGCAAGAGCCTGATATTCCTCTCATCTCATAGCGCGCTCGGATATAAGCACAGAGGCACTACGAGACGGTACTCAGGGGTAATGAGTTAATTAGTTCCATAATATGCTGCTGGTACTTCAACATGTGAAAAGTACAGTTGTGTATACTTACCATAAATGTAGATGTTTGAGTGTATTCACTGTTGCAGTCATTACATTTGTGTAATCCTGCTGGCAGGTTGCCCTCAGCCGGCCTGAATTCCAAAGTCTTGGGTCCTGCGTTGGCTGCTGTCCTTTCTTCCATGACGTCAGGTCATCAAGGGTATAAAAGAAGCGGCCGACGCCATTTTCTTCAGTTTTTCTTGCCCCAGATGTGAGGTGCCCCTTAAAAGGGCATCCAAATTTTATATATATGTGTGTGTGTGTATATATATATATATATATATATATATATATATATATATATATATATATATATATATATATATATATATATATAAAACAATAAATGCACCAATATAAATTTTACCTTCACCTATAAGCAAATACACCACATAGGTTGTATAAATCAGAGAAGGAAAGATGGGATCCATAGAAAAAAGGGGGAAGGTGGGTGGGTAACCTGGACTGCAACAGTGAATACACTCAAACATCTACATTTATGGTATGTGTACACAACTGTACTATGTTCTTCGTGTTTCACTGTTGCAGTCATTACATTTGGGTAGAGTCCCAAAGCTATGTTTGGAAGGATGGGGCTAAACAGCATTACGAGCGGCTACGAGTCCCTGCAGAACTGCAGTGGCAAAGCCTGCTCTGGATTTAGAGTAGAATGGCAGATGGTAATGCTTTGTAAAGGTGTGCACTGAACTCCAAGTAGCAGCCTCTAAAATGTCTCTGGTTGGAACTCCCCTGAGAAAAGCTGCTGAAGTGGCTGCAGCTCTGGTGGAATGTGGCCTAATGCCCTTAGGCACTGGCTTGCCATGGTGTGAATAGCATAAATGAATGTAGTGGCCTATCCACTTTGAGATAGTCTGCTTTGAAATAGCCTTTCCTTGTGATCCTGCAGCATATGCCACTAGTAATTGCTCCGTCTTCCTGAAAGCTTTGGTCCTGTTCAAGTAGAATCTAAGCTGTCTGTGTATGTCCAAAGAGTGCAGAATTCTCTCCCCCTTGTTCTGCGGATTTGGATAAAAAGTTGGCAGATGATAGTTTGGTTAAGAGCCACACTGGAACACCACTTTAGGCATAAATGTTGGGTTTGTTCTCAGAGAGACCCTGTCTGGATAAAAAATGATAAAAGGCTCCACAGCCATGAGCGCCTGTAGCTCTGAAACTTGTCTTGCTGAAGTAATTGCTAGGAGCAGAGCTGTTTTCCAAGATAAAAACTTTATATCAACAGTAGCCGCTGGCTCAAAAGGAGGCAGGGTAAGCTTTTCCAAGACATAGTTGAGATCCCATGCAGATATTGGTGATCTCCTTGGTGGCCTTAAATTTTTGGCTCCTCTGCAATACTGCTTTAATAAAGGGTGAGAGAAAATTGGTGGCTCTGTATTGTAATGAGCCGAAATGGCAGAGGCATGAATTTTAATAGATGAAAAGGATATGCCTTTGTCCAGCATCAGTTAAGTATTGCAAAATCTGAGAAATATTTGGTACCGTTGTATCAGTTCTTTGCGCCTGGTTCCAAGCACAGAATCTCTTCCATTTTCCAGCATAAGACTTTCTTGTACTAGGCCTTCTGGCTTCCAGAATGACATCCATCACAGCGTTGCTGAGAGGTGTTTTTTGTACGACTACATTACCCACCATGCTGCCAGGTTTAATGTCCTGAGTTGGCTGTGCAGGATCTGATTGTTTTGCTGGGACAGTAGATGAGGTAACTGAGGTAAGGTACAAGCTGGATAACGAGACAAGTTCCTTAGAATTGGATACCAGTACTGGCGGGGCCAGTCTGGGGCAATCAGTATCATCTTTGGTTTCTCCTGTCTGACCTTTAGGAGTACCTTGGGGAGGAGAGGCAGTGGAGGGAAGGCATATACTGATAGGTTTTTCCAGCTGAAAGATAGGGGGTCCACTTTCCATGCTTGTCTGTGTAAGTCCTTGTGCAGAATCTTTTTAGTTGGTAGTTGTGAGGGGAGGCAAATAGATCTATGGGCATCCCCATTTCCTTGTTATCATGCTGAAGACTTGTGGATCCAGCTGCCACTCGTGGGGATCCATGAAGTTTCTGCTTAGTTCGTCTGCCAGAGTATTTTCCTTTCCTGGCAGGAATTGTGCCTGCAAATGTACTTGGTAAGTCAAAGCTGTGTCCCACAATGTCATAGTTAGTCTGCAAAGGGGGTAAGAATGTGTGCCCCCCTGCTTGTTGATATACCACATGACCGTGGTGTTGTCTGTCTTTATCAGCAGTTGTCCCGGTTGAAGTAGGTCCTTGAAGGCTGTCAGGGCATTTTGAACAGCTAGCATCTCTTTTTGATTGATATGTAGATGCATTTGGTTTGAGGTCCATGTGCCCTAAATGCATCTTCCTGCCATGTGGGCCCCCAGGCATAATCTGATGCATCCGTAGTTAGTGTCTGCCTGGCTGGGGGTAATGTGAATGGCTGTCCCTTGTTCTGGTGACAGGCCTTTGCCCACCATCGAAACTCCTGTTGCAGGCAGGGAATGAGAGTAATCATTGTTTCCAGGCTGTGGCAATGTTGAGTCCAAACACTTTTTAGGTACCATTGAAGTTTCCTCATATGCAGTCCTGCATATGGAATTAGTAGGATGCAGGATGCCATGAAGCCCAAAGCCTGCAGAATTTTTCTTGCAGATAACTGGGCCTTTGTTGCCAACATTGTGAAATAGGTAGTCAGTTACCTTTGTTTGTCTGGCGTGAGATAAACCATCTGGGCAGTTGTATTCAAGCTTGCACCCAGGAATGTTATATCTTGAGAGGGTACTAGTTTTGATTTCTTTTCGTTGGCTGTGTACCCTAAGCATATAGTAGTCTTTTCACAAACACCAGATGTTAAAGAAGAATGTCCTTGTTCTCTGCTTGAACTAGACAAGTCATCCAAGTAAGCGTATATTTGTATTCCTCTGTCAGCAGAATGCAATGACTGGTGCCAGGCACTTTCTAAAGACCCTGGTCCGCAGTAGATAAGCCAAAGGGCAGTGCAGAGAATTGGTAATGTATTGAACCAGCCTTGAATCTGAGATGCCTTCTGCACGATTGCCGGATTGGAACATGCAGGTATGCCTGTTTTAGGTCTAAAGTCACAAGCCAAGCGTTCTTGGCCAGTATGGGCAGAAGCTGCTGCAAAGTCAACATTCTGAATTTTGGAATATCCAGGAATGTGTTCAGAATAGATAGGTCCAGTATTGGCCTGCAGGCCTTGTCCTTTCTGGGTACCAAGAACAGTCGAGTAAAATCCTTGTCCACGCTCTTGCTCTGGTACTTGCTGAATGGCTCCCATGGCCATGAGGGATGAAACTTGTTTTTGTGCCTCTGCCCATTGATTTTTTGGCAGATCTGGCCAGCCGTTTGCCTTTGGCAGAGTATGGAAATGGAATTTGTAGCCTTGTGACACTATATTTAGAACCCATTTGTCCTGGGTTATAATGTGCCAGTTTTGAGCAAAATGTGCTAATTTTCCCCCTAAGGGTGTTGCCAGAAGATAAGTGCTTGGTGCAGGCAGGGGAAAGTCATTGGGACTGCTTTCTGTATGTTTGCTTTATCTTCTCCAGCTTCGGAGATAGAAAAAACTCATTGTTTCGACCTACAAGAACCTTGCACCTGGGATTTGCCCCTTGGGCGTCTGGACCTACCCCTTTGAGGTCTGTCTGACACAGGAAAGGACCAGTTTTTTGTAGGCCAGTGTCTACTACACCTAGGTGGCTGTACTTGTAAAAACGCTAACAGTTTGCATAGATTTAGCTTTGTCTTCCATTTTCTTTAACACCTCTTTTGCCTTTGCCTTAGCACCAAACAAAGTATCATGCTGTAAAGCTGCATCTAGTAACTTAACCTTAACACGATCAGGCAGATTTTGTTCCTTTAACCAAGCATGCCTCCTAATTACAGAACCCATAACTGCGGCTCTACAGGAGGCCTCCAAAGAATCAAAACCACATTGCAAAGTATGCTTTCCAGCTTGTTCAGCTGCATGCAATAAATCCTGCATTTCCTTGTTTTCAGCACATTCAGAATTTAATATCATTTTCTGTTTAAGCAATCTCATGAGATGCTGCAGATACTTGAGCATATGAAACTGACAGTTTAAGGCTCTTATAGCCAAAGTCGCAGATGTGTTAACCTTTTTTCCCCCATCTATCCAGTGTCCTTGAATCCCTGTCAGAGGTTGTTGGGTTTTTTGCTACAGAGGCCTTAACTCCCTTGGGACCCTGGGAAATACTTTCTGGGTCAGCAGCAGGGTTTTTAAAAATAAATTTGTGAGAGTCAGGAACCCTGTAATATCTGTCAGGCTTAACAGGAGCTGGAGGTAAGGAGTCAGGGGTCAAACTAGACTCCAAAAACACAATCTACAATGTCTAACACAGGAGGAATGGCTAGAGGCCTGTGCTGTGGTAGTAAAAGGAAATCCCTGAGCCTCTTTTTAGATTCGGAAAAATCTTGGTTTTCCCAGTGAAAATGCTCCCTCATGGTATGCAAGGTTTCCACAAAGGAATAATCCTCAGGAGGGGATGCTGAAGGTATAGATTCTTCAGCATCAGAATCCTCATAAGGGGGTAAATAATATCCCTGATCAGAAGAGGAATCAGAAGAAATAGAAACCTGATCTGCAGATTCATAGTCAGTCTCTTGCCTAGGCCTCTTATCAGGAGGGGGATGGGAACCCCTAACCAAGGTAATCAGGTCTTCGGCCATCTTGATCATCTGTTTTTTGGGCATAGAGGCCTGTACACATGGCTTTTGAGTTTGTTTCTTTGCTTGTGAAGCTGCTTTAGTCTTTGAAGCTGGAGTCGTTTTAATGTAAAGATGTTGTGGTCTGAATATCCCCTCAGAAGCCGGCACCTACTAAGGGGCTCCGGACCCATCTGAGGGATTAGCGTCCGAGGCTCGAATACTTTTAGAGTATCCAGCGGCATGGCCGACTCCACGTGGGAGTCGGTAGCGGCCTGCGACTCTAAAGTAGCGGGTGTCAGGGGCTGCGAAAGTGCCTCACTGAGAACCGGTGACTGGCTTAGGAGAAGCTTCGTCGTTTTGGACCTAGATTGTTTTTCTTTATCCTTTTCTTTGCGTTTTTTGTAAACTCCGGTCAACGGATGGCAATCTGACAACATTTTAGGATAATTAAACCTGCTACCAAAATACTTTAAAGCAAAAGAATACAGACACTTAATAGTGCGTTGGTTAAATCTAGCACAAAACCAACAACCAGAAAAGTACAGTTTTGTACCTACCATAAATGTAGATGTGCGAGTGTATACACTGCTGCAGTCATTACACTTGGGTTATCCTGCCGTCCGGCGGTCCCTCAGCCGGCCCGAATTTCAAAGTCTTGGTCCGGCGTCGGTTGCGGTTGCTTCTTCCCTGACGTCAGTGCGCCAGGGGTATACAAGATGCAGCCGACGCCATTTTATTCAGTTTTTCTTGCCCCAGATGTCAGGTGCCCCCAAATAGGTAGGCAATGCAAATTGCTAATGAAACATAAATAAAAAATGCAATCAAAAACTTCCAGTTATCAGCAAATACACCACATAGGTAGTAAAGGGTAGAAGGCATAGATGAGTACCAGCAAGGAAGAGGGGAAGGAGGGAGGGTAACCTGGACTGCAGCAGTGTATACACTCTAACATCTACATTTATGGTAGGTACAAAACTGTACTATGTTCATCGTGTTACACTGCTGCAGTCATTACACTTGGGTAGAATCCCAAAGCTGAGGTTGGGTGGCTGGTTCTATAAGGCATTAGGGGTGGCTATAAGGCCCTGCAGCACTGTAGTGGCAAAGCCAGCTCTGGATTTAGAGTAAAGAGGCAGGTGGTAATGCTTGGTGAAGGTATGCACAGAACTCCAAGTTGCAGCTTCCAAAATGTCCTGGGTAGGTACTCCTCTGGGGTAGGCAGTTAAAGTGGCTGTAGCCCTGGTGGAATGAGACCTAATGTTGCTAGGTACAGTTTTCCCATGTTGTATATAGCAGAAACGTATACAGTGCCCTATCCATTTTGAAATTGTCTGTTTTGAAATAGCTTTTCCCTTTGCTCCTGCAGCATATGCTACAAACAATTGCTCAGTTTTCCTGAAAGCTTTCGTTTTGTCCAAGTAGAAGCGTAACTGTCTGTGTATATCCAAGGAATGCAGAAGTCTCTCCCCTTTATTCTGGGGATTTGGATAAAATGTTGGCAAATGAATAGTTTAGTTTAGAGCCACACTTGATACCACCTTTGGCATAAAAGTAGGGTTTGTTCTTAAAGACACCCTGTCTTGGTGAAAAATTATGAAAGGTTCCACTGCCATTAGTGCCTGTAATTCTGAAACTCTTCGTGCTGAGGTTATTGCCAGAAGCAGAGCAGTTTTCCATGAGACATTTTAATTCTGCTGAATTGGCTGGCTCAAAAGGAGGTAAAGTTAATTTCTGCAAGACGAAGTTGAGGTCCCAAGTTGGAGTTGGTGCTCTATGGGGCAGTCTTATGTTTTTAACCCCTCTGAGGTATTGTTTTAGCAAAGTTTGAGAGAAAATTGGTGGGTCTGTTTTGTAATGATCAGAGATGGCAGAGGCGTGGATCTTAATGGATGAAAAAGATAGGCCTTTGTCCAGCATCTCAGTTAAATATTGCAATATCTGAGGAATATTTGGGACAAGATTGTCAAGGCTGTGAGCCTGGTTCCAGGCGCAGAATCTCTTCCATTTATCCGAATAGGCTTTCCTGGTGCTAGGCCTCCTGGCCTCCAAAATGACATCCATAACAGCTTTAGAGAGGGGCATTGTTTGCTTGACTAAGGTATCTGCCATGCAGCCAGGTTTAAAGTTTTGAGGTGGCTGTGAAGTATGTGATTGTTTTGCTGAGTCAGATGATGTCGGGATTTGAGGCAAAATCCATGGTGGACCTTGTGCTTAGTTCTTTAAGATTGGGTACCAGTGCTGGCGTGGCCAGTCTGCAGCAATCAGGATCATTTTTGGCTTTTCTTGTCTGGCTTTTAGGAGTACCTTTGAAAGGAGAGGCAGTGGTGGGAAGGCATATACTTGTAGGTTTTTCCAGCTGAATGAGAGGGCATCCACTTTCCATGCTTGTGTGTGGTAAGTCCTTGTGCAGAATTTCTGTAGCTGGCAATTCATTGGGGAGGCAAACAGATCTATGTCTGGGCTCCACCATTTTTGTGCTATCATGCTGAATATTTGTTGACTTAATTTCCACTCATGCGGATCCATGATGTTTCTGCTTAAGTCGTCTGCCAGAGTGTTTTTCTCTCCTGGCAGGAATTGTGCTTGCAGATGAACTTGAAAGTTTAGAGCTGTGTTCCACAAGGTCATGGCTTGTCTGCAGAGGGGATATGAATGAGTGCCCCCTTGCTTGTTTATGTACCACATAACTGTGGTGTTGTCTGTCTTTAGTAGTAGTTGTCCTGGATGCAGAAGGTCCTTGAAAGCTATAAATTCATTTTGCACAGCTAGCATCTCTTTTTTGATTGATGTGAAGATGCCTTTGTTCTGCGGCCCACTTGCCCTGAATACATTTTCCTGCCATGTGTGCTCCCCAGGCGTAGTCCGAAGCATCTGTTGTCAGTGTTTGCCTGGCTGTGGGTTAAGTGAAAGGCTGTCCCTTGTTGAGGTGACAGGCTTGTGCCCACCATCGAAACTCCTGTTGAAGGCAAGGGATAAGTGATATTACCGTTTCCAAACTGTGACAGTGGTGAGACCAGACACTCTAAGTACCATTGTAGTTTCCTCATATGCAGTCTGGCATATGGAATTAGTAGTATGCAAGATGCCATGAATCCCAAGGCCTGCAGAATTGTTCTTGCAGGGAGTTGGGTTTTTGTTGCCATCAATTGAAAATATTGAGTCAGTTGTCCTTGCTTGTCTGGCATGAGATAAGCCATCCGGGCCGTTGTATTTAAGCTGGCACCCAGGATTATCATCTCTTGTGAGGGCACTAGTTTTTACTTCTCTTCATTTACTGTGTAACCTAGGCAAATTAGCAATCTTTTCACAAATGCCAGATGCTTTAGAAGAATGTCTTTGCTCTGTGCTTGAATAAGGCAGTCGTCCAAGTATGGGTAAATTTGAATTCCTTTTTGTCTGCAAAATGCAATTACTGGTGCCAGGCATTTGGTAAAGACCCTGGGCGCAGTAGATAAGCCAAAGGGCAGTGCAGACAATTGGTAATGCATTGAACCAGCTATGAATCTGAGGTATCTTCTGCAATTTTGTCTGATAGGGACATGCAGGTATGCCTAGTTGAGGTCCAAAGTAACGAGCCAAGCTTTCTTGCCCAGCATGGGAAGAAGCTGCTGTAGTGTTAACATTTTGAATTTTGGAACATCAAGGTAAGTATTTAGAGAAGAAAGATCCAGAATGGGCCTCCAGGCTTTGTCCTTTCTCGGAACCCGAAAGAGTCTTGAGTAAAATCCTTGTCCTTGCTCCTGTGTTGGTACCTTCTGAATAGCTCTCATGTCCATGAGTGCTGTAATTTGTCTTTGAGCCTCTGCCCATTGATTTGGTGGCAGGTTTGGCATTCCTTTTAACCTTGGCAGAGTGTGAAAGTGGAACCGTTAACCTTGAGATACAATATTGAGAACCCATTTGTCTTTGGTGATCATGTGCCAATTGTGAGAAAAAAGTGCTAGTTTTCCCCCCAAGGGGGCTGCCAAGAGAGAAGTGCTTGGCAGCTGTACTGGGAAGTCATTGGGGCTGTTTTCTATAAGGTTGAGGCCTGTCTTCCCCTCCTTTCTGGGCTGAAGCACCCCATTGTCGAGGCCAGTAAGAACCTTGTGGCTGACCTCTGCCTCTTGGACGTCTGTATCTGTCCCCTTTGACGTCTGTCTAACTGGAAAGGACCAATTTTTTGTTGGCCAATTTCTGCTAAATTGAGGAGGCTGAACCTTAAGAAATCCTTCACCGTTTGCATAGATTTTGCCTTATCCTCCATTTTCTTTAATACCTCTTCTGCCTTAACACCAAATAAAACATCCTGCTGCAAAGGTGCATCCAATAATTTTGCTTTAACATGATCTGGTAAAGTCTGCACTTTTAACCAAGCATGTCTTCGAATGACAGACCCTGTAACTGCTGCTCTACAGGAGGCCTCTAATGAATCAAAACCACATTTCAAAGTATGTTTACCCACTTGTTCAGCTGCATGCAATAGAACCTGCATTTCCTTATAGTCAGGAAGATCTGAATTTGGAAGCATTTTTTTTTTGTTTTTAATTGAGACATCAAATATTGCTGATATTTAAGCATGTGAAACTGGCAATTTAAGGCCCTCATTGCTAAAGTTACATATGTATATACTTTCTTCCCCCATCTGTCTAATGCTCTGGAATCTCTGTCAGAGGGAACTGGATTCTTAGCTGTAGAGGCCATTACCCCTTTGGGACCCTGGGAAATAGTTTCAGGGTCAGCAACAGGGCTTTTATAAAGAAATTTGTGAGAGTCAGGGACTCTGTAGTATCTGTCTGGTTTAACTGGAGCAGGACGTAAAGAATCAGGATTTAAACTGGATTCAGAATACACATCATCCACAATGTCTAACACTGGCGGAATAGCAAGGGGTCTGTGTTGAGGTAATAAAAGAAAATCTCTGAGCCTTTTCTTGGATTCCGAGTAATCCTGGCCTTCCCAATGGAAATGCTCCCTCATGGTATGTAAAGTTTCCCCAAAGGGGTAGTCCTCTGGAGAAGAGGCTGAAGGAATTGATTCTTCAGCATCAGAATCCTCATAAGGGGGTAAGAGTATCCCTGGTCCGAGGAGGAATCCGAAGATGGACACCTGGTCGGATGGGTCATAGTCTGCAGCCTGTCTAGGCCTTTTATCAGGAGGGGGATGGGAACCCCTGATCAGAGTAATTAAGTCTTCAGCCATTTTTAACATCTGTTTCTTAGGCATGGTGGCCTGTGCTGGTGAATGCTGAACTTGCTTCTTTGTTTTTAAAGGTGCTGTAACCTTTGCAGAAGATTTGATGGTTAGTTGAGTAGGTCTGAATACACCCTCTGAAGCAGAGGGCTGTTCAGCTGCCCCGGATCCCTATGAAGGGGAGTCTCGGTAGGGCCTAAATCTTGAGTATCCGGTGGCCCAGCCATCTCCACGTGGGAGTCGGAGGCGGCCTGTGGTTCTAAAGAAGTGGTCGTCAGGGGCTGCGAAGGCACCTCGCTGAAAACCGGAGAACCGGCGACAGGCCTAGAAGAAGCTTCGTCGTCAGTTTTGGGCCTCGGATGCCTGTCCTTGTCTTTGCACTTTTTGTGCATTCCGGCCGTCGGTTGTTCTGACGGCATGGTATAATTACATTTTCTACCAAAATAATGTCGGGCAAAATCAAACAGACGTTTAATAGTGCGCTTGTTAAACTTAGCACAAAACCAACAACCAGTGACGTCGTGATCTGGGCCTAGGCATGGGACACAGTAAGAATGAAAATCCTTATGAGGTGTTTGCTTGCCACAAGACAGACCATTATTAACTTTTACTGACATCAGTCTGAGGCAAGAAAAATTTTCCCCAACGGGGTACTTAGCTTTGTAGAAGACTTCAGTTCTGAAATTCGAATTGAAAATCTCAGGAGTCGGCCGACCGGCACTTGCGAACTGCTTTTGCTTCAGGTACCGCTCGGCAAGAAAGACTGAATAAAATGACATCGGCTGCATCTTATATACCCCTGGCGCACTGACGTCATGGAAGAAGCGACAGCAACCGACGCTGGACCAAGACTTTGGAACTCGGGCCGGCTGAGGGACCGCCTGACGGCAGGATAACCCAAGTGTAATGACTGCAGCAGTGTAACACGATGAACATCGTTGTGATCAGGGCCCTAGGCAAGGAATACAGTAAGAATGAAAATCCTTATGAGGTACTTGCTTTCCACAAGAAATACAATTATTAACTTTTTATGACATCGGTCTGGAGCAAGAAAAAAGTTTCCCCAACGGGGTACTTAGCTTTACTGAAGACTTTGGTTCTGAAACTCAAACACGAAAATTTCAGGAGTCGGCCGACCGGCACTTGCGAACTGCTTCTGCTTCGGGCACCGCGCGGCAAGAAAGACTAAAGAAAATGGTGTCGGCCGCTTCCTTTATACCCCTGATGACCTGACTTCAGGGAGGGGGCGACAGCAGCTGGCACAGGACCCAAGACTTTGGAATTCAGGCCGGCTGAGGGCAGCCTGCCAGCAGGATTACCCAAATGTAATGACTGCAACAGTGAAACATGAACAACATCTGGCAATTCAAAGCCCTGATGGTAAGAGTTCTTACCCAATCTGTCTAAAGCTCTAGAATCCCCTGTTCGAAGGGGTAAGGTTTTTGGATGTAGTAGCCTTAATGCCTTTAGGTCCCTGGGAAATAGTCTCTGGATCCGCAGTGGGATTTTTAGAGAGAAATTTGTGAGTCACGTACTCTGTAGTACCTGTCGGGGTTTCTAGAAGCTGGTCGTATCAGGGTAAGATGGATTCCATGAAGACATCATCTACAATGTCCAAGATGGGGTAAAGCTAGAGGTTTGTGCTGAGGCAAGTCTAAAAATTCTCTGAGTCTCTTTTTAGACTAAGGGTAGTCCAGGCATTCCCAGTGGAAATGCTCTCAAAGTATGCAAGGTTTCACCAAAAGAAAAGTCCTCTAGGGGGGAGGCAGAGGGAATGGAATCCTCTGCATCTGAATCCTCATAGGTAGACAAGGGAACGGCCTGGTAATCAGAGGGATCAGAGTCATCAGACACATGGTCTGTAGTATCAGAAGGAAAATCAATTTGTCTTTTAGACGGGGGAAGGCTGGCTTCCCCTAACTAAAGTTATAAGGTCTTCAGCCATTCTAAGCATTTGTTTCTGCGGCAAGGTGGCTTGAGCATGCG
Source organism: Protopterus annectens (assembly GCF_019279795.1). Taxonomy (NCBI): domain Eukaryota; kingdom Metazoa; phylum Chordata; order Ceratodontiformes; family Protopteridae; genus Protopterus; species Protopterus annectens. The sequence continues at coordinate 339,653,458 of NC_056731.1, read as the reverse complement.
CTTTGGTAGACCGTTTTCTAGGTGTAGTGTGAACTCTGGGCCTGAGAAACTCAGTAGTTTTAGTCAAAAATGAAGCATTCAGTTTAATGCAAACATCAGGAGGTCGGAATACACTCAGAAGCCGGTGCACAGAGGCTCATAACCCATCCAAGGTAGAGACATCCGTAGGTTCCATGGTCAAAGAAGCATCTCACGGCATACCGGACTCCGAATGGGTCTCAGCAGAGGCCTGCGAATCTGTATAAGTGGGTATCAGCGGCTGCGAAAGTGCCTCACTGAGTACCAGCAGACTGGCGGACTAGCTTAACGGAAGCGACGTCGACAGTTTTGGACCTATGCGGTCTCGGTCTTTATCCTTACGTTGGTTTTTTTTTTGGAAGATCGGTAGTCTGATGGCTTATCGAAGCCATTTCCAAATATGGAGAACGAGAGCAAAAAAATTTTGCGACAAAGATAGCCCGACGACGAATAGTTTGGGGGTTAAACAAGGCACAAAACCTACAGCGCGGGACGTCGTGGTCTGGGCCTAAACAGATGACACAGTAAGAATGAAAATCTCTGTGAGGTATTTGCTTTCCACAGGCAAGACAATTGTTAACTTTTTCTGACATCGGTTAAGGCAAGGTTCCCCAAAAGGGTACTTAGCTTTAGAAGACTTTAGATTTGAAACTCAAAAAAACAAAAATTTCAGGAAGCAGCTTACCGGCATTTGCGAACTGCTTCTGCTTTGGGCTCCCATGTGGCAAGAAAAGCTGATGTAATGACGTCGGCTGCATGTTTTATACCCATGATGGCCTGACGTTATGGAAGTGGCGACAGCATCCGATGCAGAAATACCAAGAATCTGATATTCGGGCCGACTGAGGGCTACCTGCAGGCAGATAACCCAAGTGTGATGACTGCAACAGTGAAATATGAAGAACATCTGGTTAATACTCTGGGTGCCGTGGAAAGCCCAAAGGGCAAGGCAAAGAATTGAAAGTAAGAAGAGCCCACAGAGAACCTCAGGTATTGCCTGTAATTGGGCCTTATGGGGATGTGAAGGTAGGCATCCTTTATATCTAGGGTGGCCATGACCCATTGGGGAAGGAGTGGAGGAAAAAAAAGGTGGTACGGTCAACATCCTGAAAGTAGGAACCTGAAGGAAGAGGTTGAGTAGAGAGCAGTCCAGAATTGGTCTCCAAGGTCTGTCGTTTCTCAGCCCTAGGAAATTCTTGGGAGTAGAATATGTTTCCTTTTCCAGCCAGTGGTAATTTCAATACTGTCTTGTGCCATCGGAGTTTCTAGTACAGGCTGCAATAGGTGTAGCTGTTGTTTTGGAGGTTGTTGGATACCCCTTCGCTTTGGGGCATAAGCCAGGTCATAAAATAGCCGTTTTGCATTATTGAAAGGACCCATTTGTCTGAAGTGATGGACGTCCACACTGGAAGACAGTGAGAGAAAGACATCAAGAGAGGGGGTGGGGGTTTTAAGGTTGGCAGGTAGTCAAATACTACCTGCCCTGTCTTGAAAGGGCTGCCTCTGGCTAAAGGAGGGGGAAGCTCTGGCAGGAGTCGGTTGCTTCATAGTTGTTTTTCTGGGCCTTGTGGGAAGCAGCAGGATGAGTGTGCTTTCTAATAAATTGCATTTTTGCTGGACAATTCCTCTGGAATTTTGGAATAGGAAAGACCAACAGGTGTTTTAAATCCTGCATTTCTTTTACCTTCTGCTGTAGTGATTTAAATAAATCAGCCATGTTTGCACCAAACAGAGCTGTATTGCCCAGAGGGGCATCAACCAACTTAGCCTCTAAAGTTGGTAAGGGCTGGAGGCGTACCCAGGAATACCTTTTCAAAGCAGATGCAGATGCTGCTGACCTGCCTGAGGCCTCAGCAGCATCATAACTGCACTTTATGGCGTGCCTGGTAACCTGGGAGGTGAGAGCAAGAAGGGAAGACTGTGAATCTTTGGGAGCAAAATCTGGGGAAATCAGGCAATTCCTTAGAGACTTCTACAGAAAGGATAAGGCATATTTAGCCATGTGTGTCTGGTAGTTCATAGCTCTGAAGGCCAGAGTAGCAGATGTGTACATTTTCTTACCCAGATGTTCAATGGCTTTGCGGTCTTTGTCAGCAGAAAGAATGGTGGTGGTAGGTAATAGTTTAAAGGCCTTATCCGTGGAGATGGAAATGGTGGCAGAGTCTGCTGGAGGACACTTAAGAAACTTAGCAGTCTCAGAGACTTTATAAAATCTATCAGGACTACGTGGAGCAGGGGGTTTTGAGTCAGGGTTCAAGGATGCTTAAGAGAAGGCAGGCAGGATTGGAGGAACAGCAGTAGGAGTTGGGGAATCCATCTGAATGAGGTCCTAATACCTTTTGTGAACCTCCATCATTTCAGATGACTCCCACTTAAAATGTTCCTTCTCCCCAAAGGTCAAATCCTCAGCTGGGGAGTCAGGATCAATAGATTCTTCCTCTGGAGAGCCGTATCCCAAGGGAGAAGAACAATGAGAAGTATAAGAGACTGATTCTTCAGATGAAGAATCAGAAAATTCCTCCTCTTCCCTCAGAGAGGGTGTGACGCTCCTGCACTGGTCCAGTAATCAAGGAGCCTCAATCCTTACCACTGGCAACAGTGAGGAAGATACACAAGTACCACACAGTAAAGTACAATTTCTCTTAAGAGCACACAGAGCTCACAGTCAGTCTGGGGCTGGTTTCTGCCTCTTTCTCCAGATCCCCAATAAGACTCCCCACTGCCACAGCTATAGGGTTAAGATCTCATCCGAGTGGCCAAGCCAAAAACTCCAGCACCCTCTCTGCCCAACCAGTGCTTTGTGTCCCTGTCCAAGCAGCTGACACACACTCCTGGTGAAGACTGTCACAGGTTTACTAACTATGCCCCTTTCTGCCCAGACTATAAGCTAGTTATTACTGCCACCAACCACTACTTACCATCTACTCTAAGGCCATTACAAAGAGTGGCCAATCCTACTGTGTAATGTTACTATTATCCAAACGGTAAGTGCGATGTTACTATTATCCAAATGGTAAGTGTGACCAAGAGCAAGGCTATTGGAGTGGCCTATACAGTGTCACCAAATACATATGCAAGTACTCTAACAGCTTAAATATCTCTAAACAAACCAGCCACAATTAAAATTTTTAAATGTATTTAATAATAAATAAAGAAAAAACAAGACAATACTCAAACAACTCAGTAACCAAAGAGTTCAGAATCACATGAAACATTTTAAAACATTGCAGGACGGTCTCAAATAAATACAGAAAACATCTAAACCAATCTTTACTATATTCCTATCTATACCTAAGAGCAAGGCAAATGCAGATGATGGATGCTTCTAGGTCCAAGACAAGATACAAAATGCCCAGTCTTTCTCTGAGAGAGTTCTTAAATTAGTAATCAACATCATTACAATAACTGCTGGGTTAACTCTGATGAATTCACTCTGTCACGCGACTTCAGTTCCTAGGCTAAACAGATACTTAGAATTTAACACCTCTGTGTCAAAAATATCTCTCTCTCAGAAGTGTGCAGCTGCTAGGATGTCAGAGCAATAAAAACACTTTTACATTTAGGTTCATAGGTAAGTACTAGGCAATCTGCCCGAGGGCATCTACAAGCCTAGCCAAAATGTGTTGGATTTCGCCGCCCCCTTAGATTAGTTCCCTGTGCCTTGGTCCAGCAGAGCCATTAGTTCCTTGTGCCTCTGTCCAGCAGAGCCACTGCAGTGATCCCCGGGGTAAATTTTCTGTTTCCCATCCACTCAAGGTTTCTATTGAAGAGTGTTAGTGAGGGGCTCTGCCAAATGTAGACTGGAATCCTGTTCCAAAGCATGGGGAGTCTCTTGGACAGGAATCTATCCCTCCAGCACATCCTATTTATCGTTGTGGTGAGGTTTAGATCCCTAGAGAATGTGGCTCTCGGGGATTTGTTTTTTTTTTTTTTTTAGGTGGAGTATGTCCATCTATTCTGGGTTGGACATGGCCTTGTATGTCAGGCCGAGATCACCTATGAGTAAGAGGTATGCAACCGAGTACAGCTGGAGTTTCTTCAGTCGGGCTGCATAGGGCATATGTTTGAGGCCAGTAATTCTCTTGGTGAGGTACTTCTGTGGTCTTTCCAGCTGCTGCAGGTGTCTTGTAAGGTACATCCCAAATGGGGCACTATACTCTATGATGGGTCTGATGAGTGATGAGTACAGGGGCACAATAACCTCTTTTGTTCTAGCTGCAAACCCTTTTGTGATTAGGTGGGCCACAGAAGGATTTTCTAACCACCTTGGCAATAAGATCATCAAAGGAGAGATTACTATTTACTTTGGTCCTCAGATCCCTTATTACATTTTCTGTACTTAGGGGACTACCACCTATATGGTAGTTCGCTGGTACTTTGTTTTTTCCAAAGGGGATGACTATGCACTTTTTGGCATTTAGCTTGTGGTCATGATTTTCCCCCTAAAAGGCCCATCTCAATACCGGAAGACTGCCAAATTCCAGTAATAACGGCCACACAGGTAAAAAACGCACTCTCCAAAGCTAAGAATACAGCATCCATGGGACCAGATGACATCCCGGGCTGTGTACTACATGAACTACAATATGAAATGGCACCTCACCTAAGTGTCATGTTTAATCATAGCCTCACCTCAGGTTTTGTGCCCACTGAGTGGTGCAGAGCTACAGTTATCCCACTCCACAAGAGGGGATCCACCTTGGATCCCGGAAACTACCGTCCCATCAGTCTGACAAGCCTCATCTGCAAGGCCATGGAGCGTATTATCATGGAACTTATAAACAAAGACATTGGCAACCTTCAAACACTGGACCCCATCCAGTTTGGGTTCGTAAAGGGCCGATCTTGTCTCCTGAACCTGATTGACTTCTTCAAATCAGTCTCCAGAGCCATGGACAAGGATAAGGTGGTCCACACAGCCTATCTAGACCTTGCCAATGCCTTTGACACCATCCCCCACTCTGGAATCATAGATACACTTACTAAGCTGGGCATTAATCCCTACATCACCCAATAGGTTGCTAACTGGCTTACTGATAAATCCCACACTGTAAAAGTAGTCGACTCCAATTCCAGCTCCAGACAAGTGAAGTACCTCAGGGTTCAGTCCTGGGACCTCTCTTGTTTGGCATCTACTTCTCTGAAGTACAGGCCAACACTAAGGGACTCTGGCTAACAAAGTTCGCAGATGACTGCAAACTGGCAGCCATTATTGAATCCCCAAATGATGTGGATACTCTACAAAAGGGCCTTACAGAAACAGATGCTTGGTGCCAGAGCCATGGGCTCAAGCTCAACGCCAAGAAATGTATAGTTATCCACTTTGGAAAAAAACCATGTATCCATGAATTACCATATAGGTGGCAGTACGCTAAAAACCGTAAGTGTGATAAGAGACTTAGGGACACAGGTGGATAGTGGTCTCACCTTCGATAACCACATCGCCACAACAGTCAGGAAATCCTTCTATGTGGCACACCTCATCACCAAGGGCTTTCATCCAGAAAAAAGGAGGTCATTGTCCCACTGTACTCATCCCTCATTAGACCCATTATAGAATACAACACCCCATTTGGTATGTACCTCTCAAGACATCTGCAACAACTGGAAAGGCCGCAGAAATACCTCACTAAAAGAATCACAGGCCTAAAGCAGATGCCCTACGCTGACCGCCTTAAAAAAACTCCAGCTATACTCTGTCGCATATCGTCTACTCAGAGGCGATCTCTGCTCAACATACAAGGCAATGTCAAACCCAGAGCTGTTGGACATGCTACACTTAAAGAAATCCCAATCCCTCAGAGACACATGCTCCAGGGATCTAAATCTTGTCATCACAATAAACAAAACATGCTGGAGGGATAGGTTCCTGACCCAGAGACTCCTCAGACGCTGGAATAGATTGCCCATACATGTCAGAGTGCCTCTTTGGCCCTCTTCAAAAGGAACCTTGACGATTGGATGGGAGAAAAGAAATTCACCCCGGGGATCACGTCAGTCGCCCTGCTAGACAGGGGTCCAGGGAAGTAAATAGTGTGGGAAGAAATAGCCAGGGAATTGTTATGGCTAGGCTTGTACAGGCCCTAGGGCTAACAACCTAGTACCAACCTATGAATACCAGGTATCCGTCTCAGTGAGACCCTCCTGGAGGATGCCTGTATCAGCTGGAGAGTCAATTATGGCCCCCAGTTTGAAGTAGTCTGTAAACTTGGTCAGCCATAGTACTCCTGTGCTTGCCTGTACCTCTGAGATGTATATACCGAACAGGAGGGGTCAAACATAGTAATTATTTCTGTTTCAAGACAATAGGAAAATCTCTAGCTCTAGACATTGTGTCTGTTTGCTGCACTGAAACTAAGATAATACAATTGTAAAACACTACTTTTTAACTTATTTTCTTGAAGTTTTGCAAGTTAACTCTGTATGTTCCAGCTTCTACTATTAAAACATACATATCCGCAGGTATATAGTTTATATACATTTCTGTTCTTTTCCAGTAGGGTACACTGTGGTTACATTCTTGAAGCTCAGTACATAACATACAGTTCTCTTGCATTTGTAAGACAAGCATATGAATTATATTAATATTCACAAACAACATGATTATTTACAAAATACCATATAGCTGGACTGGCAGTGTCGCAGAGGGGTCTGATGTTTGAGGCCTTCGGCTCAGTTTAGGAGGAGGGATGGTCTAAGTCCCTGTAGTGGCAGGCCACAAGGCCATGAAAGCATTAAACAAACTTTGACTGAAAGCCTGCCAGTCAGACATGCTTTCAGTAGTAGGTGAAATGTGTTTTCTTTTTTCCTTCCTTTTGGGAGGCCTGTAAAGCGTCTGAAGGGAGGAAGGCCTTGAATTGGGCGACTGTAAGGAACCGGAGGGATCAGACAAACCTACCAAAATCACTGGTTCCCCCCGGCATCGGAAAAGCCTCTATGGGTGTGCCCTCCGCGTGGGATTGTGCGGCTGCTGTGGAGGTATCTGCTGTATCCGAGGTGGCAGAGCCAGAATCCTCAACCAGGCCATCATCGGCCACAGGCTGAGAGTCGGACGCAAGAGGTGCAGTGGTAGTAATAGGCCTGATAGTCTTGGCTTTCTTTTTCGGCAGGTACATGGGTGAAACTCTCCATACCCAAGGCTAATTGTTTTAAACGTTGATTTTCCAGATAAAGGTTGAGCACGTGCAAACGGCTGCTTAAATTTGGGGGCAAAAACAGCTGGCAAATGGAGTGGGCCTTGTAGTTGAACATCCGACCTAAACAAAAGAGACACTGATCGTGGGCGTTCTTGTGGGGTATCTGACGGTCGCACTTACACCTGCCCTTTCTGGATGACATGAACAAGCACTAAGATAAATAAAAAATGACTGAAAAGGTTCCCCAACGGGGCACTTGTCAGATTTCTTCGAGATCCGACAGCCGGGAAGACAGGAACATCTGACGTTCAACTGGCAGCTGAGAAGTTCTGAGGATTGGCGCGTGCAGACGTCACTTTTACTGGCCATGTTCAACTAGCCACATCAGATGTCCCACGCACCATACGACTGCAAATTTTTGTATACTGGTCAGACGTTCAGGCTGCAACAGGAGTAAACACATATGTGATGAATACTGCAACATGTGAATAGAAGGACATCAAACATTACTGCTGGGTTAGCTTGGATGACACACTGTCACCTGACTTCAGTTCCCAGGCTAAACAGAAACCTAACATCGCTGTGCAGGCTAAACAGAAACCTAACATTGCTGTGCTAAAAATACATATCTCGCAGATGTCCAGCTGCTAGGAAGTCATAAAGCAATACAACACTTTACATTTCAAACCTAGTAATTACTTTTCTGCAAGACAATAGAAAAACTTCTAGCTCTAGACATCCTGTCTCCTTACTGCATTAACTAACTTTTATAGCACATCGTCAAGCACTTAATTTCAACTTATTGTCTTGAAGTTTTGTAAGTTAATCTTCTATGTTCCAGCAGGGTATGCTGTGGTTACATTCTTGAAGCTCAGTACATAACTAACTCAGTTCTGAATAAATCATATCAATATTCAGAAATGGCATAGAATTATTTACAAAATTCCAAATAGCTGGGCTGGCAGTGTCACATCCGCACCTACCCTTTCCTTTCCTGGATGACGTGAAACTAAGCAGGCATGCACTGACCAGAGAGAGAAGAAAAAACTGCCCCAACGGAGTACTTATCTTAAATTCAAAGATCCAATGGCAGAGATGGCAGGAAGAACTGACATTCAACTGGCATCAGAGAAGTTCTGAGGAAAGGTACATGCATACGTTACATTTATGGCCCACGCACCCTACAGCCAAAATCAGACGTCCCACGTACCTTGCGCTGACTAAAGCTGTTGTATACTGGCCAGGCATTTGGGTAGCTAAGCAGAGGAGAACCCGAAGGTTATGAATACTGCAACATGGGAATAGAAGGACAAATGTTTAAATTACTTTTGAAAATCTTCTTGGCTGAATCTCTGAGTGGAACAGACTATATGGACCATCGGGACGGAAAGCCTGGTAGCTACAGTCGTCATTAAAATTGGAGAAACCATGTGGTTAAGTTTTAGAGCCTGGAGATCTAGTAGAGGTAACTAGAACAAGTGAGATGGGATTCAGAACCCATGGTGGGAGTAGACGATGCTGCCAAAGAAAAGGGAATCATACTAGCCAAGGCCAAAAAGGGGCAATGAGGATTACTGTGGTCTTTTTATTCCATGGCTTTCTGAATAAATTTGGTGATGAGGGGAACTGGTGGAAAAGCTAAAGACCTGGTGGCCAAACATGGACTACAGCATCTCTCTGTGACTGTCCCTGTGGAGGGCTGAGAGAAATAACTTCTGCATTTGTTGCTGAAGTACGAAGTAAAGTGGTTGCAGCATGATAGGCCCCAGCAGCTAAAAAGATCTGCTGCCACTGCTTTATTGAGAGATCACTCGAGGCAATAGATCTGCTCAGTTTGACTGCCAGAATATTGGATATCCTAGGTATGTGAGTTGCTACAAGAAAGCAGTTTGAAGACTTCACCCACTGCCAAACTCTCATGGCTACTAGGCAAAGAGGGTTTGAGCTTATTCTACCTAGTTTGTTGATGAACCAATCCACCAACATGCTGCTGAAGGGGATTGACAATCACATCCTTGGATAGGAGGTCCTGAAAAGCCTCAAGACACTGACGTGAAGTTCGGCCTCTGTTGATGACAACACCCCTTGAATGTCATCCACTCATAACATTCAACCTTAGAAGAGATGTGTTCATGGTGAAAGGGGTTTTGGGAGTAGAAGGATAGAAGGACCTGCCCTGAAACTATCTGGGATGTAAACCACCACTGCATACAATCCCTACGCACCTTTATCGCATTCATTATTTTATGAAGAGGTCGAAGTTTTTATGACCATTGTGCTGCTAATGTCCACGGTAGAACTCTCACGTGATATCTGGCCAAAGGGACAAGAGTTATAAAGGAGGCTTTCAGTACTAAGAGTCACAGAAGGAGTCTTGCTTTGAGGTAGATGGTGTTGTAACACTTGGAGAGCTACAGACCTTAAAGACTTGACTCCTGCCAGGGGAAGATTTGCTATCTGATGTACTGTATCTATTTGGCAACCTATGAATTATATGCTCTGAGAGGGAGCAGTTTGCTTTTGTTGAAATTTATTAATATTCCCAAGCGAGTTGCCAAGGATAAAAAAGACAGACTGCTGGTGTAATATTAGATCCTTGGAGGTAGCAGTTAGAAGCCAACTGTATCAATATGGGAAGACCTGAATTCCTTATAGCCAAAGATAAGCTGTTACAACTGCCATTATCTTGGTGAACACCAGAGGGTGGGGTAGGGGCAATGGTGAGTCCAAACAGCAGCACTCTAAACTGATGGCGACTGCCTTCCAGACGGAAATGAAGGAGTCTCCTGGATTGCCTCTGATCCTGATAACAGGCTTCCTGGAGATCAACAGAGCACATCAAATCATCCTTCCGCAAAAGAGGTAGAATGGACTGCACCGTGGCCACCAGAATTTCTTCTGTTTGAAACACTGATTTAGATTGCTAAGATCTAAAACTGGGCAGAGGTCCTGATTCTTCTGGAACTGAAAACAATGTGGAATAGTTTCCGGTTCCTAGCTGGTTTCGGAGACCGGCTGGATGACTCTCTTGCCTTGCACCTTTGACACCTCTGTTGCTGCAGATTCCAACTGACTTGGGTGGAGTATCAGGAATCATTATTCTTGCCTTGGGGGAATCTAAAAATAGTATTTATTGTTTAACTTCTGGTGATAATCCTATGAATCAGAAGTTTTGCCTCCACAGTGCAGCAGTCAGGCAAATGTTTAGGGATGCTGATAAGATTTCTCAGTGAACAGTCCACATAAATCTTGATTTTGTGGACCGTCTCTGCCTAGTGGGTGACATCCACTGGGGTAGCTTCCTCCTCTGCCTCGGGGAAGTAGGTCCTCAGAAGTGACCTGGTAAAATCCTTGGGATTTTTTAACTATATTTTCCACCCTCCTATTTGATTCCTGAAAAAGTACCTTTCAGGAGTAGAAAAATGCATCCCTGTGGCAGACAAGGTCTTACTATCCTGTTCACACCTTGTAAGAGTTTATTTCACTTTTGTTGCAAACAAGGTGGAACCATCATAGGGACATGTATGAAGGGTGCCTTAAAGCTTTCTGTCAAATTGCATAGCCGCATCCAGGTATGACATCACATGTTAATAACTGTGCCAACTGCCCTTCATGTACCACCTGCTGCATTAGACAACAGCCTCATAGAACATTTGAGGAAAACTGTCCAATAGTTTTGATTTGACATGGTCTGGCAAGGTCTGCTCCTTAAGCCAAGCATGCCTTCTAAGTACAGAACCAGTGACTGCTGCTCTGCAAGATGCTTCTAGGGCTTCAAACCTGCACTGCAAGGTGTGTTTAGTAACTTGGATCACATAATGCATAAGCTCTTGTAATTCTTTATTTTCTGCACAAGCAGGAAAGGTAGATATTTTTTGTTTGAGGAGTTCCATGGTATGTTGCTGGTATGTCAGAATGTGGAACTGACAATTTAGTGCTCTACTGGCAAGAGTTGCAGAGGTGTATACTTTTTTTACCCCATCTTTCGAAAGCTTGGGAATCCCTGTCCGAGGGGTGGGATTCTTAGTTGTGGTTGCTTTAAGTCCTTGGGAGATGACCTCTGGGTCAGCAGTAGGATTTTTGAAAAGGACTTTGTGAGAGTCAGGGACTCTAATACCTGCCAGGTTTCCTAGGAGCAGGAGGAAGGGTGTCAGGAGTCAAACTGGATTCCATAAAGACATCATCCACAACATCCAAGACAAGAGGAATGGCTAAAAGGTCTGTGCTGTGGTAAATCTAAGAATTCCCCTGAGTCTCTTTTTGGACTAAGGATAGCCTTGACATTCCCACTGGAAATGCTCCCTTAAAGTATGGAGGGTTTCATCAAATGAAACATCCTCTGGAGGAGAGGCAGAAGGAATGGATTCCTATGCATCTGAATCATCATAAGCAGATAGGGGTTGCATGTCTTCATATTCAGAAACCTCAGAGTCATCTGACTTCTGGTCAGATAAAACTGCTGAGGAGAAGTCTCTTTTTCTTTTGGAAGGGGTAGGCTGGCTTCCCCTAATAAGCATGATAAGGTCGTCTGCCATTTTAAGCATTTGAGATTGAGGCATGGAAGCAGGTACATGCACTTGGGTCATCGTTTTTTTAGGCGTAGTTCGTACTCTGGGCCTTAGAAACTCGGGGGTTTAAGAAATGAAGATGCAAAAGGAAGTCGTTGGTTTGTGTCAAGTATCGGTAGTGCGAAGAAAGCACAGTTGTGTACACTTACCATAAATGTAAACGGTAGAGTGTATTCACTATTGCAGTCATCACACTTGGGTTACCCTGCCAGAGGTAGCCCTCAGTCGGCCCGAATACCAGAGGCTTAGTATTTCTGCATCTGTTGCTGTCGCTCAAGGACTGACGTCAGGTCGTCAGTGGTATAAAAACAGGCAGATGACGCCATTACATCAGTTTTTTCTTGCAACAAATGTCAGGAGCCCCCAAATAGGGAGCTAAGTTATGGTGGAGAAACATCACCATTAGAAAGAAAATACCAATAGCCCTGTTAGGGTGAAAAAGAGAGAGCGAGACAAGGGGGCTAGGGTGGGAAACCGGGACTGCAACAGTGAATACACTCGAACATCTACATTTATGTTAGGTGTACACAACTGTACTATGTTCTTCGTGTTGCACTGTTGCAGTCATCATACTTGGGTTGATTCCCAAAGCAGAGGAGTGGGTGGAGGCAGTCGAGAAGAGTTGGGGCTGGCTAGTATGCCCTGCAGGACTGTGGTTGCAAAGCCTGCCCTGGATTTTGAAAAGATAGACAGGTGGTAATGCTTGGTGAAGGTATGAACAGAACTCCATGTTGCAGCTTCCAGGATGTCCCTGGTAGGGGACCCCTCTGAGAAAGGCTGCAGAGGTTGAAGTTGCCCTAGTAGAATGTGCTCTGACCCCATGTGGGGGTGGTTTCCCATGGTGTTTGAAAGAAAATGGCTGCGGTGTGCTATCCACTTGGAGATGGTTTATTTTGATATGGCTTTGCCCTCTGCCTCTGGTGCAAAGCTGACTAGTAACTGATCAGATTTCCTAAAGGGCTTAGTCCTATCCAAGTAGAATCTGAACTGTCTGTGCACATCTAAAGAATGCAGGATCCTTTCCCCCTTATTTTGAGGTTTAGGGAAAAAGGTGGGCAAATTAATAGATTGGTTGAGAGCCACACTGGACACCACTTTAGGCAAGAAAGTTGGGTTAGTCCTGAGGGAGACCCTGTCAGCATGAAAAATGATGAAAGGTTCCCACAACCATAAGTGCTTGTAGCGCAGACACTCTTCTAGTTGAAGTGATGGCCAGAAGTAAGGCGGTTTTCTAAGAGAGGAATTTTAACTCTGCTGAAGCTGCAGGCTCAAAGGGGGGAAGCGTGAGCTTTTCCAACACAAAGTTAAGGTCCCAAGCAGGGGTAGGGGGCTCTTCTTGGTGGCCTGAAGTTGTTAGCCCCTCTCAGGAACTGTCTGATAAGAGGGTGTGAGAAGAGAGATAGCTCAGTGCTGTAATGTGCAGAGATGGCAGAGGCATGGATTTTAATGGAAAAGAAGGATAGGCCCTTGTGGAGTAGTTCTGCTAGGTAATCCAGGATGAGAGGCAAGGAGGGCTGCGCTAGGTCAGCTCCTTTAGTCTGGATGCAGGAACAATACCTTTTCCACTTGTCACCATAGGATTTTCTAGTACTGGGTTGTCTGGCTTAACGTTTGACATCCAGGACCTGTTTGTTTAGGCTGGCCACTGAAGGAAAAGTCAACAAATAAAACAGGCTGCTAGGTTCAGGGTCTGCCACTGTGGATGCAAGAACTCTCCCTCCTGCTGAGTCAGGACAGCTGGAATATGGAGGAGGTGCCATGGAAGCAACGGGGACAGAGTGCGCTGTAGTGGGTACCAGTGTTGGCATGGCCAGTCTGGGACAATCAGGATTGCTCTTGGTCTTTCCTCCTTTATTTTGAGTAATACTCTGACAAGAACAGGTAGAGGGGGAAATGCATAGATTGAGAGGTTTGCCCACTGGAAGGATGGGGCATCCACTTTCCAGGCCTTGCTGTGAGGTTCCCTGGTGCAGAATTTGTTGAGCTGGTGGTTGTAAGGAGAGACAAATACGACCATCTTCGAGTACCCCATCACTGGGTCACAAGGCTGAAGGTGTTGTGGTTTAATTGCCACTAGTGTGGGTCTAGGAGATTTCTGCTTAAGTTGCCTATCAGAGAGTTTTAGTTGCCTGGCAGGAATTGAGCTTGCAGGTGAATATGCAATGCTGAGGCCGTGTGCTAAAGGGTCAAGGCTAGCCTGCAGAGTGGGCAAAAATGGGTTCCCCCCTGCTTGCTGATGTACCACATTATTGTGATGTTGTCAGTTTTGATTAGTAGAGGCCCCGGAGAGAGCAAGGGCCTGAAAGCTGTCAGAGCTTACTTAACAGCTAGCAATTCTTTTTGGTTGATGTGCAGATGAATTTGGTTTGGGCTCCAGTGGCCCTGAATGCACCTGCCGTCCAGGTGAGCACCCCAGGCATAGTCTGATATGTCTGTGGTTAGGGTCTGGGCGGCATGGGGTTGTGAAAAGGAAGTCCCTTGTTGTGGTTGCATGCTGCTGCCCATCAAAGAAAATCTTTCCTTAGACAAGGTATCACAGATATAACAGTTTTCCAGGTCCTGAGAATGTTGACACCAAAGGCTTTTTAAGTACCACTGAAGTTTCCTCATATGCAGTCTGGCATATGGAATTAGTAGAATGCAGGAGGCCATGAACCCTAGAGCTTGCAGGATTTTCCTTGCGAATAAATGGGTTCTGGTGGTCAGTTGAGAGAAGTAGCCTGTCAGGCTTAATTTTCTGGAGTTAGAAATGCCATCTGGGATGCTATGTCCAGGCTTGCTCCCAGGAATACAATTTTTTGCCTGGGGACAAGTTTGGATTTCTTTTCGTTGATAGTGTACCCCAGAGAGTTTAGTAGGTCCTTTACAAATGTCAGGTGCTGTAACAGCTTTTCTTGACTGTTTGCCTGAATCAGGCATTCGTCCAAGTAAGGGTAAATTTGAATATTTTTTGTCTGCAAAACGCAATGGCTGGAGCCAGGCATTTTGTGAAAACTCTGGGAGCAGTGGATAAGCCAAAGGAAAGTGCAGAGAACTGATGATGCATAGATCCTGCCTTGAAATGTAGATATTTTCTGCAAGAGACTCTGATTTGGATATGCAGATGGGCCCCTGAGGTCTAGAGTAGCTAACCAGGCATATTTGGACAGCATAGGGAGAAGCTGCTGCAGTGTGAGCATTTTGAATTTTGGTACCACCAGGAAGGCGTTTAGAATAGATAGATCTAAGATTGGGCGCCAGGTGCCCTCTTTTCGGGTTACCAGAAAAAGTCTGGAATAGAAGCCCTGGCCTATCTGATCTGCAGGAACAGGCTGAATTGCCCTCATGGAGAGCAGGGAATGAACTTGGTTTTGTGCCTCTGCCCACTAGTTTGGAGGAAGATCTGGGAATCCCTTTGGGGATGGCAAAGTGTGGAAATAAAATTTGTACCCCTGGGACACTATGTTGAGGACCCATCGATCATTGGTGATGGAGGCCCAGTTTTTTGCATGGGAAGCAAGTTTTCCTCCTAGGGGCACGAGAAGATGGGCAGAGGTGAGAGGAGGAGTTGAGAAGTCATTGTAAATTCTTTCCATAAGGGGGTGGCTTAGCACTCCCTGGTTTAGAAGTGGAGGTACTTCAGTGCTTAGCTCTCTGCATACCCTGAGATGGCTGTCTGGGGGGGGTCGGTTTCCCCTAGGTCTAGTCTTAAGGTGGCCTTGAGGAGGCTGGAAAGGACCAATGTTTTGAGGGGCAATGCCTACTGAATCTTGGAGGCTGAACTTGCAAAAAGTCTAACTGTCTGCATAGACTTAGCTTTTTCTTCCATCTTTTTTAAAACCTCTTCTGCTTCGGTGCCAACAGATGGTCTTTGTTCAGTGGTGCGTCCAATAATTTTGATTGACATGATCTGGCAAGGTCTGTTCCTTAAGCCAATCATGCCTTCTAAGTACAGAACCTGTGACTGCTGCCCTGCAGGATGCTTCTAGGGCGTCAAACCCACATTGCAGGGTATGCTTACTGATTTGGCTTGCAGAATACATGTATTCCTGTAAATCTTTATTTTCTACACAGTCAGGGAAGGTAGATAATTTTTATTTAACGAGTTCCATGGTATGCTGCTGGCATTTCAACATGTACAACTGACAATTTAATGCTTTAATGGCAACAGTTGCAGAGGTATATACTTTTTTACCCCATCTAAGGCTCTAGAATCCCTGTTTGAGGGGGTGGGATTCTTAGCTGTGGTTGCTTTTAGTCATTTAGGCCCTTGGGAGATGACCTCTGGGTCAGCAGTAGGACTCTTGAAAAGAAATGTGAGAGTCAGGGACTCGAATACCCATCAGGCTTCCTGGGAGCAGGAGGTAAAGTATCAGGAGTTAGACTGGCTTCCATAAAGACATCATCCACAACATCCAGAACAGGAGGGATAGCTAAGGGTCTGTGCTGTGGTAAATCTAAAAATTCCCAGAGTCTCTTTTTGGACTGAGGATAATCCTGGCATTCCCAATGGAAGTGCTCTCTCAAAGTATGTAGGGTTTCACAAAAAGAAAAATCTTCTGAAGGAGAGGCAGAAGGAATGGATTCCTCTGCATCTTAATCCTCACAAGCAGATAAGGGCATGTCTTCATAATCAGAAACATCAGTAGTCGGACACTTGGTCAGATAAAGCTGCAGGGGACAAGTCTCTCTCTCTTTTAGCAGGGGAAGGCTGGCTTCCCCTAATCGGCATGATAAGGTCTTCAGTCATTTTAAGCATCTGTGATTGTGGCAAGGAAGCAAGCGTTAGAGTTTGGGTCGTCGTCTTTGATTTTTTTAGGCGTAGCTCGTACTCTGGGCCTTAGAAACTCGGTAGTTTTAAAAAGAACTGAAGATGCGAAAGAAGTCGTCGGTTTGTGCCGAATATCGGTAGTGCGAAGAACTTCCTGAGAAGTCAGTGCCTGCACAGCAGCTCCGGATCTATCCAAGGTAGAGACATCGGGAGGTTCCGAAGTCAAAGAAAAGTCTCACAGCATACCAGACTCCAAACGGTTCTCGGTAGCAGCCTGCGAATCCATCGATGCGGGCATCAAGGGCTGCAAAAGTGCTTCACTGAGTACCGGCAAACTGGCGACTAGCTTAATGGAAGCATCGTTGGCCTGTGTGGTCTTTATCCTTACTTTTTTTAAGAAGATCGGTAGGCAGATGGCTTACTAAAGCCATTTCGGAATATGGAGATAATGAGCGAATGTATTTAGCTACAATAAGGGTCCGACGACAAATAGTTCAGGCATTGAAGAAAGCAAAAAAACGGCAGCAAGGGACGTCGTGTTCGGGGCCTAAACAGGTGACGCAGTAAGAATGGACATCTCGGTGTGGTATTTGCTTTCCATAGGTGAGACAATTGTTAACTTTTTCTGACATCAGTTAGAGCAAGAAATAAGGATCCCCAACGGGGTACTTAGCTTTAGAAGACTTCAATTTGGAAACGAAAACTCAGGTAGTGGCCGACCGGTACTTGTGTGAACTGCTTCTGCTTCGGGCTCCTCGGCAAGAAAAACTGATGCAATGACGTCAACTGCCTGTTTTTATACCACTGACGACCAGATGTCAGTCCTGGAGCGAAAGTAACTTACGCAGAAATACTAAGCATCTGGTATTCAGGCCGAATGAGGGCTACCCCTGGCAGGATAATCCAAGTGTGATGACTGCAAAAGTGAAACACGAAGAAAGTACAGTTTTGTACCTACCATAAATGTAGATGTTTGAGTGCTAATACAGCTGCAGTAATCACAGATGGGTTTTCAGCCGTCAGGCGGTCCCTCAGTCGGCCGAATTCCAAAGTCTTGGTCCGGCGTCGGTTGTCGTCGCTTACTCTTCTGACATCAGTAAGGCCAGAGTATATAAGACACAGCCGACGGCATGTTCTTCAGTCTTTCTTGCCCCAGATGTCAGGTGCCCACAAAAGGAAGGCAATACATAAATAAGGCTTATCTACATATGCAAGCAATGCAATGTAATGCAAAATCAGTGTAAGCAAGCAAATAAAACACAGCAGGATAACCCAGTCAGGTGGTATGAAGAGGTTGTTAGGCCCCATGCCTTTACCAAGTGGGGAAAGAGGGAGAGAAACCTGTACTGCAGCTGTATTAGCACTCGAACATCTACATTTATGGTAGGTACAAAACTGTACTATGTTCATCGTGCATACAGCTGCAGTAATCACAGATTGGTAGAGTCCCAAAGCTATGCATAGGGTGGTAGGTACTATGAGGAACTGGGTTGAGCCAGAATGCCCTGCAAAACAGCAGTGGCAAAGCCTGCTCTTGTTCTGGAATATAAGGGTAGGTGGTAGTGTTTTGTGAAGGTATGTACAGAACTCCAAGTGGCTGCCTCCAAAATATCCTTAGTAGGAACGCCTCTGAGGAAGGCTGTAGAGGTGGCTGTGGCCCTGGTGGAGTGAGATCTGATACCAGTAGGGACAGATTTCCCATGATAGGAATAACAAAACCGTATGCAGTGGCCAATCCACTTGGAAATGGTCTGTTTGGTAACTGGTTTCCCTTGAGCCCCTACGGCATAGGACACAAAAAGTTGTTCTGTCCAAATAATAACGTAGCTGCCTATGGATGTCTAAAGTGTGAAGCAGCCTCTCCCCTTTGTTTTGAGGGTTAGGATAAAAGGTAGGTAGGTGTATGGCTTGATTTAAGGCTACCCTGGATACCACTTTTGGCATAAAAGATGGATTGATACGAAGGGAAACCCTGTCCTGATGGAAGATGAGGAAGGGCTGCACCCCCATGAGGGCCTGTAGTTCAGAAACCCTACGAGCTGAAGTGATGGCCAGAAGGAAAGCTGTTTTCCAGGACAAATGTTGCAGATCTGTTGAGGCAGCAGGTTCAAAGGGAGGCAATGTTAATTTTTCTAGTATGTAATTAAGGTCCCAGGCTGGTATTCCTTGGAGGTCTTATATTCTTAGCCCCTCTGAGGAACTGTCGTAAGAGTGGGTGAGAGAATAAAGGAGGATCCGTGTTGAATTCTGCAGAAATGGCTGAGGCATGTATTTTTATGGAAGAAAATGAAAGTCCACTGTTCAGCAGTTCAGCTAGGTACTGTAAAACCTGAGGTAAGTTCAATTTTCTAGGGTCCTGGCCTCTTTTCTCATTCCAACAGCAAAACCGCTTCCATTTTGTGGAGTAAGCTTTTCTAGTAGATGGTCTTCTGGCCTCCAAAATGACATCCTGCACCTCCTTGGAGAGTAGGGACTGTTGTGGTGTCAAGGAATTTTCCATGCAGCGAGGTTGAGTGTTTTCAGCTGACTGTGAAGAGTTTTGTAGCTGTTCTGAGTCAGTAGGAGAGGCATCAGAGGCAGGGACCAGGGAGGAGTATGTGTTAGGCTCCTCAGGAGTGGATACCAGTGTTGCCTTGGCCAATCTGGAGCAATCAGTATCATCCTCGGTTTGTCTGTTCTTGCTTTCAAAAGCACCTTGGGCCAAAGGGGCAGAGGTGGGAATGCATAAACTGTCCATGCTGTCCAACTGAATGAAAGGGCGTCCACTTTCCAGGCCTTTGGATGAAAGGTCCTTGAACAAAACTGTTTCAGTTGATGGTTCCTGTGGGAGGCAAAAAGATCTATGTCTGGCCTCCCCCACGCTTGGATTATCTCTGTAAACACCTGAGGATGTAACTTCCATTCGTGTGGATCTGTCATATTTCTGCTTAGAGTGTCTGCCAGTGTGTTTTCCAGTCCTGGCAAGTACTGTGCTTGAAGTTCGATTTGTCTTTCCAGAGCCAAGTTCCAAAGAGTCATGGCTAGTCTGCACAAGGGGTATGAATGTGTTCCTCCTTGTTTGTTTATGTACCACATTACTGTGGTGTTGTCTGTTCTTATCAGTAATTGTCCTGGATGCAGGAAGTCCTTGAAAGCTGTAATTGCATTTATTACTGCTAGCATTTCTTTTTGATTGATGTGAAGGTGCTTTTCCTTTTGGGACCATCTGCCCTGAATGCACCTGTCCTTCATGTGGGCCCCCCAGGCATAATCTGAGGCGTCTGTGGTTATGACTCGTTTTGCTTGAGGCTTGCAGAATGGAAGGCCTGTGTTTACTTGACATGCTTGGGCCCACCATAGAAATTCCTTTTGCAAACATGGAATTATTGGTATAATTGCTTCCAAACTGTGACTGTTGAGACCATAGATTTTTTAGGTACCATTGAAGTTTCCTCATATGCAGCTTTGCACATGGGATTAGAAGAATGCAAGATGCCATGAATCCCAGAGCCTGCAGGATTTTCTTTGCAGTAAGCCTGGTACTTTTTGCTAGTGTTTTGAAGTATTGAGATAGTTGCCCTTGTTTTTCTGGCGTAAGATATGCCATCTGGGTGTTTGTGTCCAAGTTGGCACCCAGGAAGGTTGTTTTCTGAGATGGTGTTAGTCTTGATTTCTCCTTGTTGATGGTATATCCCAGAGAAAGCAGTAACCGTGTCACATATGCCAGATGTTCCAGTAGTATGCGTTTGCTGTCTGCTTGGATCAGGCAGTCGTCCAGATAAGGGTAAATTTGTATCCCTTGAAGTCTGCAGTAGGCAATCACTGATGCCAGGCACTTTGTGAATACTCTGGGCGCAGTAGATAAGCCAAAGGGCAATGCAGAGAATTGATAGTGGATTGAACCTGCAAGAAATCTGAGGTATCTTCTGCAGCTTTGTCTGATTGGGACATGCAGGTATGCCTCCTTGAGGTCCAATGTTACCAGCCAAAACTCCTTGCCCAGCATGGGAAGAAGTTGCTGTAATGTGAGCATCTTGAATTTTGGCAGTAGGAATGTGTTTAGGATGGATAAGTCCAAAATGGGTCTCCAGTCGGTTCCTTTTCTTGGTACCAGAAAAAGTCTTGAATAAAAACCTTGACCTTGTTGGTGTGTAGGTACCTTTTGTATAGCTCTCATGTTTAGGAGCTTTGAAATTTGCAGTTGTGCCTCTGCCCTTTGATTTTGTGGTAGGTTTGGCATGCCTCTCATTTTTGGAAGAGTGTGAAATTGAAATTTGTAGCCTCTGTTTATAATGTCCAGTATCCATTTGTCTGTTGTGACAATATGCCAATTGCTTGCAAATAATGCTAGTTTCCCTCCCAAAGGTGCTGTCAGCTGAGACTTGCTTGGCATGGAAATGAGGGAGTCATTGGGTTTGCTTCCTGTATTGTTGTGCACTGTCTTCACCACCTCTTGGTGCTGGAGATTGCCATTGTCTGCCTCTATATGATCCTTGTGATTGCCCTCTGCCCCTTGTGCGTCTGTATCTACCTCTTTGGGGCTTGTCAGTGGCTGGAAAGGACCAGTTTTTTGAAGGCCAATTTCTGCTAAAACGTGGTGGTTGGACCTGTAAGAAAGCCTTGACAGTTTGCATAGATTTGGCTTTTTCTTCCATTTTCCGTAGTTATGTCCTCAGCATTAGTACCAAATAGTACATTCTTTTGTAAAGGAGCATCAAGAAGTTTAGCTTTCACATGATCAGGTAAATTTTGTTCCCTAAGCCAGGCATGTCTGCGAATGACTGATCCTGTAGCAGCCGCTCTACTGGAAGCCTCTAGGGCATCATAACCACATTGTAAGGTGTGTTTACCCACTTGCTCCGCACTATGCATCATATCCTGTAACTCTTTTAAATCTGGTTGTTCAGGTTGAGACATTTTGTTCCTTAATTGTGATAACAGGTACTGTTGATATTTAATCATATGAAACTGACAGTTTAAGGCCCTCATGGCTAGGGTGGCGAGGTATATACCTTTTACCCCACCTTTCTAGAGATCTGGATTCCCTTTCTGCAGGGAGTGGATTCTTGGCAGTGGAGGCCTTTAATCCCTTGGGGCCTTGTGAAATGGTTTCAGGGTCAGCATTATGGCCTTTGTAGAGAAATTGGTGAGAGCTGGGTACTCTGTAATACCTATCAGGTTTTACTGGTGCAGGAGGCAGAGAATCAGGGTTAAGGCAAGCCTCGAATAGACATCATCCAGTACATCCAAAACGGGGTATAGCCAGAGGTCTGTGCTGAGGTAACCAAAGAAATTCCCTAAGTCTTTTCTTGGAATCTGAAAAGTCTTGGCCTTCCCAATGGAAGTGTTCCCTCAAAGTGTGCAAGGTTTCCCCAAAGGAAAAATCCTCAGGAGGGGATACAGAAGGAATGGACTGTTCTGCATCCGAATCCTCAAAAGGGGAGTAAGAGTGTTCCTCTGCATCAGAATGTTCTGATAAAATGGATCCCTGATCAGAAGAGGGAGATTCTTCCTCCACTCTGGGTCTCTTGTCAGGAGGGGGCTGAGAACCTCTGATAAGAGTAATTAAATCCTCAGCCATTTTAAGCATCTGTTCCTTAGGCATGGGTCCAGGAGAGGGGCCCTGTGCAACAGGCCTCGTGGGATGCCTGGCTGCTTTGGATTTAGTAAAAGCCTTTATTGAAAAAGAAGATGAGGGCCTAAATACACCATGGGTGGAGGTGGACCTGTCCACATTAGTAGGCTCGACATTAGCAGGGGCTTGGTTGTAGTCTGGGAAAGGGCCGAGGACCCAGCGGTCTCGGTACAGAGAACACCGCCAAAGGAGTGTCGGTAGTCAGGGACTGCAAAGGCGTCTCGCTGAGAACCGGACCACGTGTAGCCTGTTTTGGCGTGATGTCGGCGGGGACCGCGGGTCTCGTGTCAGTCCTTTTCCTTGCGTTTTTGGACAAAACGGTAGTCGAGTGTCCGGCGACATCTTATAATCAAAAGCTTTACCAAAGTAGTGTTGGCGAACACCGCCCGGCGCTTGATAGTGCGTTTATTGAAGGTAGCGCAAAGCGACAGCCCGAGACGCGTCGTGGTCTGGGCCCAAACAAGGTATGCAACGGGAATGGAAATCCTTATGCGGTATTTGCTTCCCACAAGAAATACAATTAACTTTTTCTGACATCGGTCTGAGGCAAGAAAAGTTTCCCCAACGGGGTACTTAGCTTTAAAGAAGACTTCGGTTCCAATTTTTTTTTTTTCGTAATTCAGGAGCTGGCCGACCGGCACTTGCGAACTGCTTCTGCTTCGGGCACCGCGTGGCAAAAAAGACTGAAGAACATGGCGTCGGCTGTGTCTTATATACTCTGGCCTTACTGACGTCAGAAGAGTAAGCGACGACAACCGACGCCGGACCAAGACTTTGGAATTCGGCCGACCGAGGGACCGCCTGACGGCTGAAAACCCATCTGTGATTACTGCAGCTGTATGCACGATGACCATCATTCAATTGTCTGACTTTCTAAAGTCTTTGGTCCTATGCAAGTAAAACCACAACTGTCTATGCACATCCGTTGGTGGAGTTTATACTCTGCCTTGTTGCCATAGTTAGAAAAAAAACACTGGCAAATCTATATTTTGGTTTAAATTTGTTTGAGAACAAACTTTCGGTAAGAAGGAAGGATTTGCTCTGAGGGAAACTATCTTTGTGGAAGATCAAATAAGGTGAATGGATAGACAAGGCTTGCAACTCTGATACTCTCCTGGCTGAAGTAATTGCTGTCAGAAAGAGTGTTTTCCAAGATGAAAATTTTAATGAACAAGATGATGCTGGTTCGAAAGCGAAAGATGATAATACTAGACTGAGGTCCCAAGGAGGAGGAGGTTCTCTGAAGGGTGGTCTTAACAGAAACGTATCCTTGAGAAAAGCTTTGCATAGTCTATGAAACATTACACTAGATCCGAAGTCTCCCACATGATAATTAGAAATAGCAGCTAGTCGAACACGAATAGTGGCTGCCGTTGCTCACTGATTAAAGATTTGTCAGAAATTCCAGAATTGCAAGTATAGATGCTGTAGAGGGATCTATGTGTTAGCCCAACAAGAGAACTTCTTCCATTTGCTTGCATAAAGTTTCCTAGTCGTCTGCTTGTGCGTGGAGACTAGAATGTGACCAACTGCAGGGGATAATTCCAGAAGCCTGGCTAAGATCGGAAGTGGAGAAGCCAAGCTGTCAGCTTGAGGCTGTGGAGGGCAGGGTGGAGCATTCCTGACTGATGCGTCAGAAGATCCAGCACTGGGTCCAGGATCCATGGGTCCTCCTGAAGGTGGGGCCAAAGAAAGGGGAACCAAATCTGACGAGGTCAGTATGGCACAATGAGAATTAACCTGCAACTCAAATGACTTTGCTTTCTGGATAAACTTTGGAATCAAGGAAAAACGGGGAAAGGCATAAAGAAGTCCCAAGGGCCAATCGTGAACAACTGCATCCCTCGGTGACTCTCCCGGAGGGGAGATAAGGGCAAAGTAGTTGCTGCATTTGGTATTGAAGGGAGCGGCAAAAAGGTCGCAGCAAGGCTGGCCCCATTTGCGAAAAATTCGCTTTGCAACTTCCTGACTGAGGAACCACTAGTGAGGCATGAGAATTGCTCTGCTTAGCCTGTCTGCCTGGGATGTGTGTTGCTGTCAGAAAGCGTTGAGAAGATATCGCCCACTGCCAAACTCTCTGGGCCTCTCGACATAGCGGGTAGGATCTGGTTCCCCCAGTTTGTTGATGTACCATACCTCCGACATAATGTCTGTCTGAACTGCAATAGTCCCCGTGGGAAGTGAGTTCTGAAATGCTTGCAACACCAGAAGCACTGCCCTCATCTCTAGGACATTGATGTGCAAATACTACTCATGATCTTTCAAATGCGTTGGACCGTCTATACCAGATAATGGCTACTGTAGCGACAGGTTGGGGAAGTAGAAACGGTCTGCCCATTGTTACCAGAGAGGACTGGACCCACCAAAGTAGGTCCTTCTTGCAGGAGTCTGTTAGAAGGATCTTGTGAGACATGGGTAACTCCTGTATGGACCAGTGAGCGAAGAGTAGCCACTGCAATATTCACAAGTCGTGCCAGGGGAAGTAGTGTTATCGTCGCTGTCACAGAGCCTAGGACTTTGAGGGCAAATCTTGCCTGTACTTTTTTCTTGTTGAGTAAGTTAAGCACTTCACTGTGTAACGTTTGGATCCTTTCTTGAGGATGTTTTGCCAACATGTCGCTTGTATTTAAATATGCATCAATGAAGGTAATATGCTGTGATGGCAGCAAGGCAGATTTTTCTGCATTTATACTAATGCCTAGTTTTGAGAAGAGATGGATGGTGTAGTCTCTTGCTTTGATTAGTAGCTGCTTGATGGTGGCAGTTAGAAGCCAGTCGTCTAAGTATGGAAACACCTGGAATCCCTGACATCTCAGATGAGCCGTGACTACTGCCATGCATTTGGTAAACACCCTGGGGGCTGTGGTGAGTACAAAGGGCAGAGCTCTGAACTGGTAATGACTGGCTCCCAGCCGGAAGCGTACAAATATTCTTGCGAGCCTGTCCATCTTTATGTAAGCAGTATGCATCCTGAAGATCTAACGAGCACATCCAATTGTCTTTTCCCAGAAACGGGAGTATAGACTGCAGTGTTACCATCCGAAATTTTGAGTTTTTCACCGACTTGTTTAGTCTGCTGAGATCCAATATGGGTCTCCAGTCCCCTGTCTTTTTTGGAACTAAAAAGAACCTTGAGTAAATTCCGAATCCTAGTTGGTCTGCGGGGACTTCTTGGAAGACTCTTTTTTTTCCTAGCAATGTTTGAATTTCTAGTGTTGCTTGATCCCTTTGACCGGGTAGAATGCCTGGGATAAACTTTGACGGATGAGGTGGACAGTGAAAAGGAATGTTGTACCCCTGGAAATAATGGACTGTGCCCATTTGTCGAGTCAAATTTGGCCAGGCTTCTGGGTACAGCGATAGTCTCCCCCGACTGCTCCAGAGGTGGACAGGTGGGCCTACTTTCAGGAGTGCAAGAAGGGCCTACCAGAGAAAGTACAGTTGTGTACACTTACCACAAATGTAGATGTTCGAGTGTATTCACTGTTGCAGTCATTACATTTGGGTAATCTGCTGGCAGGTTGCCCTCAGTCGGTTCTTGGGTCCTGCGTCAGTTGCTGTCCCTTCTTCCATGACATCAGGTCGCCAAGGGTATAAAACATGCACCCGATGCCATTACATCAGTTTCTCTTGCCCCAGATGTCAGGTGCCCCCTAAATGGGGAGCTAAATTTATATAAATAATTTAAAACACAAAAATATACCGCCAAACAAAAGCAAATACACCAAAAAGGCTTTTAAGTAAAGTAAAAGAAAGGAGAGGCATAGTAAGAGAAAAAAACAGGGGGCTGGAGGGAGGGTAACCAGGACTGCAACAGTGAATACACTCGAACATCTACATTTATGGTTAAGTGTACACAACTGTACTATGTTCTTCATGTTTCACTGTTGCAGTCATTACATTTGGGTAGTTTCCCAAAGCTATGTTGGGAGGATGGAATTATACAGCATTAGGACCGGCTATAAGGCCAAGCAAAACAGCGGTGGTAAAGCCAGCTCTGGATTTAGAGAAAATTGGTAAATGATACTACTTGGTCAAAGTATGAACTGAACTCCAAGTAGCAGCTTCAAGAATATCCCTGGTAGGAACACCTCTGAGAAAGGCTGTAGAAGTAGATGCAGCCCTGGTGGAATGGGATCTGATCTCCTGGGGGATAGGTTTTCCATGGTGCTTATAGCAGTAATGAATACAATGGCTTATCCATTTGGAAATGGTTTGCTATGAAATAGCCTTTCACTCTATCCCTGCAGCAAATGCTACCAACAGTTCAGATTTTCCTCGAGATTTAGTCCTGTCCAAGTAAAATCCAAGTTGTCTGTGTACATCCAATGAATGCAGAATCCGCTCCCCCTTGTCCTGTGGATTGGGAAAGAAAGTTGGCAAATGAATGGACTGATTTGGAGCCACACTGGATACCACCTTGGGCATGAAGGAAGGGTTGGTCCTGAGCGACATGCTGTCCGCATGAAAGATGATGAAAGGCTCCACTGCCATAAGGGCCTGTAATTCAGAAATCCTTCTAGCCGAAGTGATTGCTAAAAGGAAGGCTGTTTTCCAGGAAAGAAATTTCAAGTCCGCAGTAGCTGTTGGCTCGAATGGCGGCAGAGTACGTTTCTCCAATACAAAGTTAAGGTCCCAGGCAGGGGTTGGAGCTCACCTGGGTGGCCTCAAGTTTTTGGCCCATCTCAGATACTGAAGAGAGGGGGTTCTGTGTTGTAATGAGCTGAGATGGCTGAGGCATAGATTTTTATGGAAGAAAAAGACAGGCCCTTGTGAAGCATTTCAGTTAAGTATTGCAAAATTGCTAAGGGATGCTAAGGGGAATTTAAATGATTAACCAAGCTGCAAGATTCAGTATTTGGAGCTGAGGGTGCAGAATTTGGTTGTTTTGCTGAGACAGTAAGGAAGGTGTCTGAGGCAGGTGCCATGGAGAAATTTGTGACAGATTGCATAGGAGTGGGTACCAGTGCTGGCAAGGCCAGTCTGGAGCAATCAAAATCATTTTTGGTTTGTCCTGTTTGACTTTTAGTAAAACTTTGGAGAGCAGAGGCACAGGAGGAAAGGCATAGACTGATAGGTTTTCCCAGCTGATGGACAGAGCATCCACTTTCCAGGCTTTTTTGTGAGGTGTTCTTGTACAAAAGTTGTCCAACTGGTAGTTCTGGGGTGAGGCAAAAAGATCTATGTCTGGATCCCCCATTTGCATGTAAACGTGGAAAATCCGTGGTTCCAGTTTCCATTCGTGTGAGTCCATGAGATTTCTGCTTAGTTTGTCTGCAAAATATTCAGCTTTCCTGGCAGGAATTGAGCCTGTAGTTGTACTTGATAGCTCAAGGCCGTGTTCCACAATGCCATGGCTAGTCTGCAGAGTGGGTAGGAATGTGTACCCCCTGCTTGTTTATGTACCACACAACTGTGGTGTTATCCGTCTTTACCAGTAGTTGTCCTGGATGAAGGTAGTCCTTGAAGGCTGCCAGTGCATTCTGTACAGCTAGCATTTCTTTTTGATTAATATGAAGGTGTATTTGATTTGGGCTCCCTTTGCACTGAATGTACTTCCCTGCCAGATGAGCCCCCCATGCATAGTCTGATGCATCTGTAGTTAGAGTTTGGGTGGCAGGGGGTGGTGTGAATGGCAGTTCCTTGTTTTGGTGGCAGGCCTCTGCCCACCACAGGAACTTTAGTTGCAGGCAAGGTATGACAGGAATCATTGTTTCCAGGCTGTGACAATGTTGACTCCATAAACTTTCTAAGTACCACTGAAGTTTCCTCATATGCAGTCTTGCATATGGAATTAGAAGAATGCAGGAGGCCATGAACCCCAAGGCTTGCAGTATTTGTTTTGCAGATGATAGGGTTTTTGTGGCCACCTGTTTGAAGTAAGTCACCAAATGAATTTGCTTTTCTGGCGTAAGGAAAGCTATCTGGGAAGTTGTGCTCAAGCTGTGCCCTAGACAGGTTAGAAGTCTTTTTACAAACAGCAGATGTTTTAAAAGAATGACCTGGTTTTCTGCCTAAATTAGACAATCGTCCAGGTATGGATATATCTGAATATTTCTTTGCCTGCAAAATGCAATTACTGGAGCCAGGCACTTTGTAAATACCCTGGGCACAGTAGACAAGCCAAAGGGCAGTGCAGAGAATTGATAATGCATGCAGCCTGCTTTGAAGTGTATGAATCTTCTGCAAGATTCCCTGATTGGGATACGCAGGTAAGCCTTTTTAAGTCGAGAGTTGCCAACCAGGCATCCTTGCCTAGCATAGGAAGTAACTGGTGAAGAGTCAGCATCTTGAATTTTGGAATGTCCAGAAAGGTGTTTAGAGTAGACAGGTCCAGAATTGGACGCCATGATTTGTCTTTTCTGGGTACCAGGAAAAGTCTGGAATAGAAACCTTGTCCCTTTTCCTCTTCTGGTACTAGTTGAATTGCCCCCATGTTTAGGAGGGAAAGTACTTGTTTCTGAGCCTCTGCCCACTGATTTGGGGGCAGGTCTGGCCATCCGTTTGGAGTTGGCAACGTGTGCAAATGAAATCTGTATCCCTGGGACACTACATTTAGAACCCATTTGTCCTGGGTTATAAGTTGTCAGTTTTTTGCATGAAGAGCCAGTTTTCCCCCCAAAGTGGCAGCTAAGAGGTACGTGCTTGGTAATTTTAAAGGAAAGTCATTGAGACTGTTTACCATAGGGAGGTGTCTTGTTGTTTCCAGATTTGGAAGTGGAGGCACCCAATTGTTTAGTTCTGAAAGTCCCTTGGGACTGAAACCTGGTGCTTTTGGAATGTCTGGGTTTGGCCGTAGTGGCTCTGGAAGGAGCTGAAAAGGACCAGTTCTTAGTAGTCCAATGCCTACTAAATCTAGGGGGTTGCACTTGTAAAAAATATTTCACAGTTTGCATAGATTTAGCTTTATCGTCCATCTTTTTTAGAACTTCTTCAGCCTTATTGCCAAATAAGTGGTCCTGCTGTAGAGAAGCATCCAAATGTTTTGCTTTAACATGATCAGGCAAAGACTGCTCCTTAAGCCAAGCATGCCTTCTAAGCACAGACCCAGTAACAGCAGCCCTACAAGAGGCCTCTAAGGAATCAAAACCACATTGCAAAGTATGTTTGCCAACTTGCTCAGATGAATGCAATAAATCCTGCAAATCTTTATTCTCCACACAGTCAGAAATCAACATAATTTTCTGTTTAAGCAGTCCCATGATATGCTGTTGATATTTTAGCATATGGAATTGACAGTTTAAAGCCCTGATTGCTAAGGCTGCAGAAGTATAAATATTTTTACCTCATCTATCCAGCGCCCTGGAGTCTCTATCAGAAGGGGTAGGATTAGTCCACAACAGGATTTTTGAAAAGGAATTTGAGGGACTCAGGAACCCTGTAGTACCTGCCTGGTTTGCTAGGGGCTGAAGGCAAGGAATCGGGGGCCATGCTGGATTCTGAAAACACATCAACAATATCTAGAACTGGAGGTATAGCCAAAGGCCTATGCTGAGGAAGAGGGAAATCCCTAAGCCTCTTTTTGGATTCAGAGAAACCCAGACTTTCATAGTGGAAATGCTCCCTTAAGGTATGTAAAGTTTCCCCAAAAGACAAATCCTCAGGCGGAGAAGCAGTAGGAATGGAATCCTCTGCATTAGAGTCCTCATAAGTAGGCATGGACAAATCCAGATCATTAGAAGAGTCAGAAGAATAAGAGTCCTGTTCAGAAGAGTCATAGTCAAATTCAATCCTATGCCTCTGGGGGGGGGGGGGGGGGGGGTTGAATACCCCTGATTAGAGTAATTAAATCTTCAGCCATTTTGATCATTTGTTTTTTAGGCATAGGGGCCTGAACATGTGGCCTGGGCGTTGTTTTTTTAGACATAAATCTAGATTTAGGCCTTAGCAATGAAGTTGGAGTCGGCTTAATATGCAAGTCTGTAGGCCTGAATACACCCTCAGGAGCCAGTGCCTGCTCAGCGGCTCCGGACCCATCCACGGTAGAGACATCCACGGGTACCCATATATGAAGCATCGCACGGCATATCAGACTCCGAATGGGTCTCAGTAGAGGCCTGCGAATCAGAAGTAGCGGGTATCAGGGGCTGCGAAAGCGCCTCACTGAGTACCGGCGAACTGGCATAGGAGAAGCGTCGTCGGCAGTTTTGGACCTCAACGGCCTGTCTCTTTTTCTTTGCGTTTTTTCCGTAGTCAGATGGCTAACCGTCATTTCTGGTTAATTAAACAGAGAACAATCATATTTTGAAGCAAAAATGTATCGACGACGGACAGTGCGCTGATTAAATAAAGCACAAAACCGACAGCAAGGTACGTCGTGGTCAGGGCCTAGGCAAGGTATACAGTACAAATGAAAATCCTTACGAGATATTTGCTTCCCACAAGTAATACAATTAGAAACTTTTACGGTCATCGGTAAGGAGCAAGAAAAAGTTTCCCCAATGGGATACTTAGCTTTAAGTTGAAGACTTCGGTTCTGAAACTCTAAAACGAAAATTTCAGGAGTCTGTCAACCGGCACTTGCGAACTGCTTCTGCTTCAGGCACCGCGCGGCAAGAAAGACTGATGTAATGGCATCGGCTGCATGTTTTATACCCCTGACGACCCAATGTCATGGAAGAAGGGACAGCAACCGACGCAGGACCCAAGACCTCGTTAATCAGGCCAACTGAGGGCTGCCAGCAGATTACCCAAATGTAATGACTGCAACAGTGAAACACGATGAACATCGGACTCCAACGGCAGACAGCGTCTTATCTTGTTGGCTCCTGGTGAGAGTTTCTTTCACTTCTGGCCCGAACAAGGACGAGCCATCAAAGGGAATGTCAATAAACAAAGATCGGAAGAGTTCGGCAAACTTGTAAAGGCGCATCCAGGAATGTCTATGAAGAGCTATTCCTGTGCCTGCTGCCCTGCTCGCTCCATCAGCTGCTTAGGATACGAGGCGCATGCAGGAGTTAGAGATGGAGGTTAAGGTTGCAAGCTGGGAATTAACCTCATCAGATACGTCCTGGGCTGCAGCACCTATCTCCTCTTTTAGAAGATCCTTCTGAAGTCATGTGAAATGCGACAATTCAGCGACCACAAGGTAAAAGCCACTGAGGATAACATACACTTCCCATATCTGTCCATCATACAGGAGTCCTTGTTCGGTGGATGGACAGATACAGAAGTTTTAGCTAACATCCTTCTTTGTGGCTGCTGCCACCACCATTGCATCTACAGGAACCCACTTTTGTTAAATATTGCCCATCTTCCGGGGCCATAATGAATTTATTAGGCCTCCTTGTAACGGGGTCCAGTGAGTCTGGAGAGTCCCACACCTTTCAACTCACCAAACCCAGGAGAGGGTCGAAAGGTGGAGACACGCAAGAGGTGGAAGGGTGAGAGCCAAAGGCCTCCAGGTATATAGACTCATCTTCAGATGGGGAAAGAGACTTCCAGCCACCCCTCTGCTTAAGGATCTCCAGGATGTCTGAAAGAGACCTCTTCAGAGGGTGACCGTGGGGACCCTTTCTGAATCCTCTAAGTCAGTATCAGAAGTGACAGACTCAGAGGAGTCTACGTACTTCCTCTTACACTGTCTCTTCCGAGAGACCTCCTCGGGAAGATGCTCCGGGGAGGTATAGGAAGAGGAGTATCCACCCATTGTGGCTTCCTGGGGCACTGGCTCTCTACTCTATGGGTGATGGAGGGATAATGAAGAGCTGGACACTGGTCCCTTAGGGGGGAATAGAGGCTGGAGCCAACAGTGGAGCAGACTCAGTGGACAGCACACTCTGCATCACCTTGAAGGTACCGCGATCCTGAGCCGAAAGAGACTCCAGCCCCGAGAGGCCAGGAAATCTCCGCGGCACAGAGGAGGGTAGCTTCGAGGCTGATGTGAGAGCCGAACTCACCTGAGCCGAGGCACCGAGTGGGAGAGCCAGCTCCGACAAGGGTCCGACTCGACCCCCCCCCCCCCGGAGCCGACCAGGGAGTGTTGGCCTCCAGGTCCCTCGATGGACGACAGCATCGAGGAAACTGGAGCAGATGTCGGAGCAGAGATATCAGTAGTGATTACTGGCTCCAGTGGTACCAGCACAACGACTTCCATACTCTCTGGCTCCAAACTCGTCCGAGTCAGAGGAGGAATTGGAGGTACTGTTGTCAGCTCCACGATCAGATGGGCTGGGCTCAAGAAAATTTCTGTTAGGGCCCAGGTCCGGAGCAACTTCTTCACTACCCGCTCCACATCATCGTCCAATAGCTTGGAGGATCTAGAGGAATGACTTGACGATTTGTGGCTACCTGCCACAGACTGTAATAAAGGAGATGGCGGCACCGAGAGAACAGGCTCCAAGGACGGTGACCAACTCCTTTTTCGGCTCCGCAACGGTTCCGATGAAGCAGATGGAACCGAGGGAAAACTATGTTGTTCGGACCCGATAACTTTCGGATCCGAGGAAGTAGCAACTTTGATGGTGCTTGTCGGCTCAGATACCGGAGCTGATGCAGCAGCCCTTTTAGATGTATCCAATTTGGAAGTCGACTGCCTTCATCCAATTTCAATAAGCCCCTTAAAATGAGCTCGTTTTTCCTCTCCTGTAAGACCCTGGCGCTAAACTATGACAGATGGAGCAGGAATCTTTGTCTGTCAGTTATGGACATTTTGCACACAACTAATGTGTCTGTCAGTTATGGACATTTTCTAATAGCAGGAAATGCACTTTATCAATCCTGATCTATGTTCCTTAGTTGGTTCTTTTGACATATCTACTGTAAGGAAGACGCACTATAACTGTAAAAAAATATATATAAAACAATTAGCACAGTAATTATAACAGAAAGGTAGCAAGACAGAAAGGTTTTAAAGGGAAGAGGAGAAGTCTCCAAGTTAAACGACTATCTCCACCAACCCAGGGAGACTCCTCTAACAAACGGTGACTCCTAAGAGGAGAAGAGACTGGGACAAGCATCCTCTAACTAAAAACGGATTCTTGAAGAGATAACAAGGCCCAGAGAAAAAAACAGCCACATGGGAAAAAATTACCACGGATAAGAAAGAATTAGCACAAAGGCTATTACTATAAAACTAATAGGTTATAACATATAGTATTTAGAAGATTACCAATATTAAGGTATAAAATATGAAATTTTACAAGCCTGAGCCAGCGAAGACCATCCCAAAGCTTCAAGTGGCAAATGAGATCTGGAGAACAGCCGCTAAGCACCATGGGATAGGACTTACCCTCAAGCCAGTAGAAGCTCTCGAGCTTTGGTATACGACCGAGTCGGAGCAGAGTTTCAGCTCCGAACCCAACCAGCAAGAATGAAGACGAGATGGGACAACATAACATCAAAAAGTTCTGCAAGATGTGGCACAGGCTCAAATGAAGATGAAAAGAAACAACTGTATAAGATTAACCTGCCGAACAGTATATGCATGTAACATAAAAGCTGAAACCAGACATTTGAAAAAAACAGCTGTTATACATAAAAGGTGAGACTACTAATCTCTCAAAATATGATACTTTCATTAATGCCTTTAAATGTTAATGGTCTCACAAATACAAAAGAACAGTGAACTATATTAAAAAAGTGGAGTACAAATAGCTGTTACAGGGGAGACACTTGGAAAGAAATGTGAATTTGATAAAGAAAGGCTTTCAGGATGGCTATTCAGCAGAATACCTGGGGCAAAGGAAGAGAGGAATACTTATATTAACTGCAAGAGGAGCTCCAGTAGTAATAGAAGAGAATAAAAAAGACAATAATGGTAGATTTGTAGTACTAAGAGGCTACTTACTGACAAGGGAGGAGGCTTACAGTGGCATGTATTTATAATTCGAATAAAAGCATGAATAAAAACAGAAGTGCCAACACGAAAGGCTTCCTCCCTGGCTAGAACCATAAAACACCAAAGACCACAGCTGCAATAAAATAAGAAGTTATGTACTCACCATAACGTTCCATCTGAGTAGGTAAACTTCATTTGTCTGCAACTTTTGGGAATCGGATCCGACCTTGGATCCGAGCCGGCAGTTTTCAACAGCTTTAGATCCGAGCTCCAAGTTCCTCCCCCTACCCATAATCCCCTGCCAACCCTGACTGACCTCAGATCAAGTTTGCCCAACAGCAGAAGCTGCTAACAATGATTAATCCCAAAATAAGTGTGTAAAACCCATGGACCTGAGTATGAGAACATTTGCAAGTGAGGGGGCAGGAGGGAGGGACGGTTGCAGACAAATGAAGTTTACCTACTCAGATGGAACGTTATGGTGAGTACATAACTTCTAAATCTGAAGTAGTTAACTTCATTTGTGCAGCAACCTTTGGGACAGAGTCCCCAGCTACCTGAATCTTGGGCGGCCTTCATGGAAGGATGTTCCGGAGCACTGCAGAGCCAAAGGATTCTCTCCCTCTGGAGATAATGTCCAATTTGTAGTGATTGATAAAAGTATGAGATGAAGCCCAAATGGCTGCCAAGCAAATATCATCCAAAAAAACTCTAGCTCTAAAAACCACAGAGGTAGACATATATCTAGTAGAGTGGGCATGGACTCCCTGAGGTGCGGGCCTGCCCGAACTTCCATATGCTAAAAGGATACACTGTGAAATCCATCTAGAGATTGTGACTTTAGACACAGATTTACCCAAGTTAAATTTGGCAAAGGAGACGAACAACTGGTCGGATTTCCTATGACCAGATGTTCCGTGGATGTAGAAGTGAAGTTGTCTATGCACATCCAGTGAGTGTAATTTGTATTCCCCTTTGTTATGGTAGTTAGGAAAAAAGACCGGCAAGTTGATGGACTGGTTAATATTTGACTCAGAGGCAACCTTGGGAAGAAAGGAGGGATTGGTTCTGAGGTAAACTCTATCCTTGTGAAAGGTCAAGTATGGGGGTTTTACACAGAGGGCCTGTAATTCAGAGAACTAACGAAGCGGATATAAGCAAACAAAACAGGAACGGGAACAACTCACCAAGCCTAAAAGTCAGCAAAGTTGTTGAAACCTTGAAATATTCAGCAGTGAATGTCTGTAGACCAGTTTTCAAGGTAGTTGAGTCACGAACCAATACAAAAATGCCAGCTGAAAGTACAAAGTCCTTCTTTTCGAATAGACCAGGTAGTTCACCACAAAGCTTTAATTAACAAAGCGCTTTCGCCTGGACAATTCCAGGCTTTTCAAGGTCCCGAAAAGCCTGGAATTGTCCAGGCGAAAGCGCTTGGTGTTCGTGTTTGTTAATTAAAGCTTTTGTGGTGGAATTACCTGGTCTACTATTCCTTATTTCCGAAAGAAGGACTTTGTACTTTTCAGCTGGCATTTTTTGTATTGTATGGTTCGTGACTCAACTACCTTTGAAAACTGGTCTACAGACATTCACTGCTGAATATTTCAAGGTTTCAACTAACTTTGCGTTGACTTGGGTTTAGGCTTGGTGAGTTGTTCCCGTTCCTGTTTTGTCTGTAATTCAGAGACCCTTTGAGCCGAGGTGATGGCGACAAGAAAAGCCGTTTTCCATGACAAGAATTTAAGATCTATGGAAGCTGCAGGCTCAAACGGGGGAACTGTCAAGGCCTGAAGCACCAGTGTTAAATCCCAAGGAGGGACTACATCCTTCACTGGGGGTCTGAGCAGAAAGGTGCCCTTCAAAAAGGTCTTACACAATTTTGTGGTGATCAAAGGGCCCAATTCGTTTCCAACATGGTAATGAGAGACAGCTGCTAGTTGGACCTTGACTGTGGAGGAACTAGCCCCCTGATGAAACAGTCCTGACAGAAAGTCTAATACAGCAGGCAAAGGAGCTGTAAAAGGATCCAAATTTTTGCGTTCCGCCCAAATGGAGAAACATTTCCATTTGCTGCTATAGATCTTTCTAGTAGAAGGCTTGTGCGCTGCTACTAGAATGGTTTTAACTGGGGAAGAGATACCGGGAGTCCTAGCTATGAGTGGAACTGTAGCAGCCAAGCTGTGAGCTTGAGATTGTCCAGGTTCGGGACTGGGAGATCTAGGGGGTGGGATATTAGATCCGGATGGGGATCCAGAATCCAAGGAGGATTCACCAGATGAGACCAAAGGTAAGGGAACAGGTTTGATGAGGCCAAAACAGGGCAATGAGGATAATTCTGCTCCCCAACCGACTGGCTTTCTGCAGAAACTTCAGCATCAGAGGAAGAGGAGGGTAAGCATAAAGAAGACCGGGAGGCCAAGCATGCACCAGAGCGTCTCTCGGGGGTTCCCCGGAGGGGGAAATGAGAGCGAAGTAGTCGTAACATTTTGTGTTCGAGGGAGAGGCAAAGAGATCGCAACAGGGTTGTCCCCATTTGGCGAAGATCCGATTCGCTATCTCGGGATTCAGAGACCACTCGTATGGTAACAGGATGGTGGATTAGTTTGTCCGCTAGAATGCTGGACCATCCCGGAATGTGCGTTGCTATGAGAAAGCAGTTGGTGGAGATCGCCCATTCCCACACCCTCAAGGCCTCTCGACAGAGTGGGTAAGACCTGGCACCCCCCTGTTTGTTGATGTACCAGACAACCGACATGTTGTCCGTCGTTCCTACAGGAAGAAGGTCCTGAAGTGCTTGCAACGCTAACAGCACTGTCCTCATCTCTAGGACGCTGATATGCAGTGAGGTCTCCGTGAGGTCCCACGTGCCTTGGACTGTCCTGCTCGAACAATGCCCCCCCCCACCCGAGGTGGTAGGCGTCCATGGTCACTGTGGCTAGTGGAGGGGTCGTAGAAAAGGGGCGTCCTTGCTGGAGATCCGGAGATTAGAGCCACCATAGGAGGGCCCTCTTGCAGGCCCTGCTTAGGGGAATGGGATGGCTCAGAGGATAGTGAAGAAAGGACCACTGGACCTGGAGGGTCCATTGTAAGACCCTCATGTTCAAACGTGCCATTGGCAATAGCTTGACCGCTGCCACCATTGAGCCAAGAGCCCTCAGGACCAATTCCACCGGGGGAGCTGGAGATTGCAGAATGGCCTACACATGTAGTCTCAGGGATAGTAGTCAGTCTGTTGTTAAGAAAGCTAGAAGCTTGTTTGTGTCCAATCTGGCCCCTATGAAGTCTATAGTCTGAGTAGGAGTAAGAGACGACTTCTCTATGTTGATAGTGATCCCCAGCCGGGGAGCTAAACGAAGAAAGTTGTTTCTGGCTGCACAGAGTAGATGCCTTGTCGGGGAGGTCAGGAGTCAGTCGTCCAGGTACCAGAAGACCTGAATTCCCTGGAGCCTCAGGTGGGCCGCTATCACTGTTAACACTTTGGTGAACACCCTGGGGGCTGTGGTGAGACCAAAGGGGAGGACCCTGAATTGGAAATGACTGGCTCCCAGACGGAAGCGGAGGAACTTCCTGGATCGCCTGTCCATCAGAATGTGGTAGTACGCATCCTTGAGGTCTATAGAGCACATCCTATCATTCTCCCGCAAAAGGGGGAGGATGGATTGAAGAGTGACCATGCGGAACTTCTCTTTGGTTACTGACAGGTTCAGGGAAGAGAGGTCGAGGATCGGTCTTAAGTCCCCCGTCTTTTTTGGCACCAAGAAGAACCTGGAGTAAAACCCGGACCCGCACTAGTCTGGGGGGACGTATTGGATGGCTCTTTTTTCCAGCAAGTGTTGGATTTCCATTGCTGCGGCCTCCCTCTGATCGGGTGGGACATCGGGGAGGTATCTGGGGCTGCATGGGTAACGAGAAAAAGGAATTTGGTATCCTCTGGATATGATGCGAAGCACCCAGCGGTCTGTTGTGATGGATTCCCAAGCTGCTGGGTGCTTCGAAAAACGCCCCCCGACTGCCTCCAGAGTGGAGCAGTCGGGCAACCCCTCAGGGGTGCTGCGTGGGTTGGTCCGAGAAGGGTTCTCTGGATCCAAAGTTCCGCAGGCCCCCTCTGCCTCTAGGGCGGCATCCACCCTGCCCTCCTCTGCCGTGGAAGGGCTGGGAGTCCGGAGCGGGACTGTTGCGACTTCCGGAACCACATCTCCTTCTGTACCTTTTGGTTCTTAGAAAAGGACCTCTGGGGAGCAGAGAAGCAGACTCCGACGGCAGAAAACGTCTTCCCGTCCTTCTCGCTCGGGACCAAGGTATCTCGCACGGTTTTGCCGAGGAGGGCAGAACCATCAAAAGGGGCATTAGCGAACGACGCCTTAAAGGGTTCTGCGAAATCACAATGCCGGAGCCAGGCCTGACGTCTCATAATGAGGCCCGCTCCACCGGCTCTAGCGGCTCCTTCTGTGGCATGAGACAGACGCCGCATAGAGGTGCTAGATATAGATCGTAGAGTGGCCATCCGGGTGGAGTGCAATTGTTTGTCCTCCGCCGACATGGACTCGGGGGGGACGCAGCGTACTCTTTGATAAGGTCCCGCTGCAGTCGGAGCACATGTGCCATGTAGTTCAGCGACCTCACAGAGAAGGTAGCCGAACTAAACACCCGCTTCCCTAGGCGGTCCATCGACTGAGACTCCTTGCTCGGCGGATGAACCCAGGGACTCTCCTGAGCAAGTTGCCTCTTGGTGGCCACCGCCACCAACATGGCATCTACAGGGGGACCCTTACTCCAGTGGGACTCGTCAGAGGGTGGGCTAAGGATCTTTTCCGGGCGCTTGGGAACTGGCTCCACAGTGTCCAGCTCCTTCCACGCCCTGGTAGTGATCAAGTCTAACAGGGGGTCGGCCGGAGGGTACACCCAAGAGGTAGACAGGCCTGCTTCAAACGCCTCCAGGAACACGGATTCGTCCGAGGTAGGCTTTGGGGCAGACCACCCCCCCAGCAGACCACCCCCCCTTTATTCTGAACATCTCCATGATGTCACCAAATGAGACATCTTCGGGGGGGGTGATCTTGGGGAGCCTTCCCCCCAAATCCGTGTCCTCAGTCAAGGACTCGGGGGAGTCCAAGTGCCTCCTCTTGCACCTTCGCTTGTGAGGAACCTCCTCTGGGGGGGGGGGGTCCGAGGAGGTCTCACCAGCAACGTCTTGTTCCAATGGAACTACCTGGGACATCAAAGCAGGCTGTCCCTGGGGCCAGGTGATGGAAGTCAGGCCCAACTGAGGAGTGCAGGATGGAGCAGTGGCAAGGGTCGGGGGCCTGGAATCCCTAGACAGGACCCTCTCCACCATATCGAATGCCGAGGGAGAGCTGTTCTCTCTGGGATCCGAAAGCAGACTCTCCCTCGGATCCGATGGACGGATCGGGGCCGGAGCCGAAGCGATCGGATCCGACAGGCCAGTATGCTCCGACCCAGACAGAGACGAAGGCATACCGATACCGCCGGATCCGAAGCTCAGCCCTCGGCTCAGAGAGCTCAGATCTGAAGAAAATGGACCCGACAGACTCGAGGGAAGTGTCGGCGTCGAAGTACCCGAGACTATCGGCGCCGACACACCCCCGGCTCCAAGGCTGCCCGGCTCTGAAGACTCCGAACCCGTGAAACTGGACGGAGAAGGAGCTATCGGGGCAAAGAAGGGGGTCGAGCTCCGGGGGGGGGGGGGAGGCAGGAGCACTCCCACCTGCAGTTGGGCCTGGAGGAATCTTACCATCCGGTCCAAATCTGCATCCGTGAGACTTTTAGTGGATCTCGACGAGGCCACCGAGGTGGGGCGGGAGTGTTGCCTCGATGATCTCGAAGGAGATCAGGTCTCCTCCTCCTCAGGACCCGGTGAAAAGCACGGGGACCGGATCCGAGAAGGAGGAAACCCTGAAGACCTGGACACTTAGCCGGGGGGACCAAAGCGGAGGCCTCGGCCCGCCGCTTGTGGTGCTTCTCCCTTCTCCTTTCTTTCCTGGCCTCCCTCTCCTCCGGGCCTAAGGCGGGAGGTTGAGTCCTGGCTGGGGGGAGGGAAGCAGGAGTGGCAGCCACTGCAGAGGGAGCCACGGGAGGACCGGAGGTAGAAGCAGAGTCCGGGGGCAGAAGACCTGCCAGAATCAGCTTGGACCTCCGGTCCTTGAGTGCCCTGAGGTTGAACGCTGCACAAATGGTACAACCAGAGGACAGGTGTTCAACCCCAAGGCACAAGACACACAGAGTGTGGCCATCCGCTGGGGACAGCTTATGGCCAAACTCGGTGCACTTAGAAAACATTATCTTTGGGGCCTCAGACATACCTAAAGAAAGTAACTCACACACACTAGGCCCCAAGCACACACACACAACCCTGACGGAACCACGAGGAAGGGGGAGGTTAAATAGAAATAAAACAGTTTAAACTAAGAGAGCTTTTAGACAGAAAAGGGAAACTAAACACACTCTCACACCAAGGTTAAAGAAAAAAAGTTAAATTTTCTCACAACAAGAACGAAAACACCTGGAAACTCTGGATCAAGCTGCTGAACTAAACCGCGGCAAACTAGATCTGAGGTCAGTCAGGGTTGGCAGGGGATTATGGGTAGGGGGAGGAGCTGGGATCTAAAGCTGTTGAAAACTGCCGGCTGGGATCCGAGGTCGGATCCGATTCCCAAAGGTTGCGGCACAAATGAAGTGAACTACTTCAGATTATCCTTTTATTCTTACACAAAAGATTTTGTCCCGCAAATAATGGAACTTCATCAGATAATACAATTTCCTAACAAGAATCCTTTTAAAAAACTTTTAACCAATAAAAATGCACATATCAGCACACACCTACATAAAATATCCAATAGGGTCAATGACGTAATTGAATGACATAAGCTGTATGCGACCATCCCCCATCCAATCAACTATTAATAATATTTAACCAATCAAAACATGTATCGTCGTGAAACTAACTCATTTTATCCAATAAGAATGGTTTAATATAACCCACATCATCCCACCCATCAAAAACATTCAAACCCACACAATATATATATGTAAAAATATGGAAGTGACTCATTTAATGTTCCAGAATTACAAAATCCAAATTCATCTATTATGAATTGCCTTACAGGTTTTCACAGAAATCTGAGGTTTAAAATTGGATGGATTAATGATGCAAATCTCATATAGGCAGACCTTTTACCTACACGTCAAGGCTATCGGCTAGAAAGTCGACAACATTGTGTAACATAAATAGTGATAAAGGCCGTAAATCCACATCATTACTATTGATATTCATAATTTTATTGATGTTATTATGTTACCCACCAAATGCACCTACATCGTATTGTAAACTTGATGATGTTTAACCAATAAAGACCATCAAGTAAGGCGCAAATACTAATCAACTTTGAAAAACCATACATCAACAAAGAAGCTTGTTAACCTAATTGGACTTGCATCTATAAAAATATAACAAGAATACTAAGCTTATATACTGTTAGGTATAAATTAATACCTTAAATAACCAAAATTATATATAGTTATTAATACATCGAATGGAGAATTATGTATCCTATCAGATCGCATAAAATGGTGTGATGACCAATGATCTTAGAACTAAGGCGTATACCACCCTATCTTGTCTGGATTATGAATAATTTACTATTAAGCCTATAAGATCGCGTACCCCAGCAAGATAACCA
This sequence comes from Protopterus annectens, assembly GCF_019279795.1. Classification (NCBI taxonomy): domain Eukaryota; kingdom Metazoa; phylum Chordata; order Ceratodontiformes; family Protopteridae; genus Protopterus; species Protopterus annectens. The sequence continues at coordinate 339,611,899 of NC_056731.1, read as the reverse complement.
ATCCGATATTAGCCTACAATCTATAGGCCAATCATCTGATCGGATATTCTAATAAGGATGCGATCAAAAGTTTACTTAAAAGGTGTACTGGCCATTTCCAGGCTCGACAGTAAAAGATGTATAATCATCTTTTAGTTTTGCATATTTAAATGCGAAAACCAAAAAGCTATTACTATCCTGAAAGGCCTAAATAGGTCGCAAAGCTTAGGGGCGTGTAACCTCTACAAAAGTCAGTCAAATGACAGAATTAAACTTAACAGCCAATCTTTTAACAGCCAATCGCTGTCCGATTGCAAATACATATTAAATAAAGGTCAACACGCCCATTCTTAAGCACAACCTCCAACTGGTTAACAATGAAACAATAGAGTCGCATACTGTGGCTTAAAGGCCAGAAGCCTTTAAGTGCACACTGAAGCATAAAGAATATAGTAACCAAAATCTAGTTATGCACTGAAAAGCCTAAATGACTCGCAAAACTTAGGGACATGTAAATTATTCAAAAGTCAATCAAATGACACATTTAAACTTAACAGACAAGCGCTGTTTTATTGCAAATACAAATTAAATGAAGAGAACTGCCATGCCCATTCTCAAGCGCGACAACTAGATGGTCACTTCTTAACCAATAAAATCGCATATCATCTAATCAAAAAAAAAAACAGAAGCAGAAACCTGGAGAGACAAAACGATAAGGTCCAAGAGACTTTATTAAATAAAATGGTCCAAGAGGCTTTATTAAATCACTCACTTATTAAGAAACATTATAAAGGAATCATAAGGCAAAAAGAAACCTCGATACATCTTCAATAACCAATTATATAATGCATTCAAGCTTAACAGCCAATCGCTGTCAAGTTATAAATCTATATTCAAAGAAAAAAATGAACACACCCCATTTTTGAACAAAGTATCTATACGGTTATAAATAAACCAATAAAATTGTATATTGCAGCCCAAACACCAAAACTTTTAAGACAAACACTAAACTATAATAAACGATAAAGGTTCAACAACCAAAAGAGCTTATCCTGACAGAAGCAGCAGGATTACGTTTTACTTTGTTAATAAAGGAAAAGATTTTAACCATTTCAACCGTTTTGCTTTAGCTTGGGTGGGAGCAGCAGGTTTGCTTTCTACATTTATTATATCTGATTGGTTATTTAAATGGTATTGGCTTTTAAGCCATGACACGCAATTTTATTCGTTAATAAATGACCATCTAGTTGTCGCTCTTGACAATGGGCGTGGTAATTCTCTTCATTTAATATGCATTTGCAATCGAACAGCGCTTGGGTGCTAAGTTTAAATGTGTAATTTGACTGACTTTTGAATAGCTTACACAGTAAGTTTTGCAAGTCATTTAGGCTTTTCACTGCATTAACAGTTTTTTGGTTATTATATTCTTTATGCTTCAGTGTTCACTTAAAGGGTATTGGCCTACAAGCCACAATATGAGACTCTATTGGTTTATTATTAACCAGTTAGAGGTCGTGCTTAAGAATGGGCGTGTTAACCTTCTTTATTTAACATGTATTTGTAATCAGACAGCGATTGGCTGTTAAGTTTAATTCTGTCATTTGATTGACTTTTGTAGAGGTTACACGCCCCTAAGCTTTGCAAGTTATTTAGGCCTTTCAGTATAGTAACAGCTTTTTGGTTATTGCATTTAAATATGCGAAACTAAAAGATGAGTATACAACTTTTACCGTTGAGCCTGGAAATGGCCAGTACACCTTTTAAGCCAACTTTTGATCACACTCTTATTAGTATATCTGATCAGATGATTGGCCTACAGAATGGTGACTAATATTATCAGATTGGTTATCGCGTTGGGATACGCGATCTTATAGGCTTAATAGTAAATAATTCAAAATCCAGACAAGATAGGGTGGTATATGCCTTAGTTTAAGATCATTGGTGATCACACCGTTTTATGCGATCTGATAGGATACATAATAACTCTCCATTCGAATTAATAACTATATATAATTTTGGTTATTTGAAAATATGTAAACTTGACATTCTTGTTATATTTTTATAGATGCAAGTCCAAATTGGTTAACAAGCTTCTTTGTTGATTTACGGTTTATCAAAGTGGATTAGTATTTGCGCTTTACTTGATGGTCTTTATTGGTTAAACATCAAGTTTATAATACAATGTAGGTGCATTTGGTGTGTAACACATCAATAAAATTATGAATATCAATGGTAATGATGTGAACTTATGGTCTATCACTATTTATGTTACACAATGTTGTCGGCTTTCTAGCCGATACCCTTGACGTGTAGGTAAAAGGTCGGCCTATATGAGATTTGTGTCATTAATACATCCAATTTTAAACATTAGATTTCTGTGAAAACCTTTAAGGCAATTCATAATAGATGAATTTGGACTTGTAATTTTGGAACATTAAATGAATCACTTTGATGTTTTACATATATATTGTGTGGGTTTGAATGTTTTTGATGGGTGGGATGATATGGGTTATATTAAACCATTCTTATTGGATAAAATGAGTTAGTTGATGATGATACAGGTTTTGACTGGTTAAATATTAATACTTGATTGGATGGGGGATGCTCACATACAGCTTATGTCATTCAATTAAGTCATTAACCACCTCACTCAATGTATCCCTAACACTATTCCCCTGCCTCTAACTCCAACCACTCAAATTCTTACAGTCTCAAAAAACCTACCTGTCTAGTCCGTCTCCTATACTCTACCTCCCCTACATCTCCTACTAGCCATTCTTACTTTCCTTTCTTGTTTCCAAACTCCTACACAACTAGAACCTACCCACTTTAAATAAGCATCTGCCTAACTATTAACTTTTAGTTATGTACTTACCATAACTTTAGATGTATGGGATCCATCTCGGCTCCGACTCGGCACTATACAATAGAACGCAGTCTCTTATTGGCTGAGTCACCTCATATCCCAGGATGCACCACCACTACCTCCCCAGATCTCGTTTGTTCGCACTCATGTTCACAGAGACATACTATTGTCATAACATACTCAGGTCTTTCAAGAGAGGAAGAAGATCAAATTCGGATCGTCCGGTCTCTCCTGGTCTACAAGGCAGGGGGATGGAGGGTGGGTTATTAGGAATGTAGGCGAGATGGATCCCATACATCTAAAGTTATGGTAAGTACATAACTAAAAGATGTAATGTGATCCTATCTCGCCTACATTCTCTACAGATGGGACAGCGTCCCTAGCACCTAATTCCCGGGTGGCTCACTGGAAAACACTCCTGAGAACTGTGGAACCGAAGGAAGCTCGACCCCTGGATGCCACATCTAATTTGTAGTGAGAAACAAAGGTGTGTGAAGATGTCCACGTGGCAGCCGCACAAATGTCGCCAATAGAGAGCTTGGAATGAAAAGCTGTCAAGTGGCCATAGCTCTAGTAGAATGAGCTTTAACGGAGCTATGAGCTCCTTGTTTGAGATGAGATACGTGAGTGATGCAGTCCCTGATCCACTTGGCAATAGTGACTTTAGTGATGGCTTTGCCTAATCTATTATCCGAAAAGGACACAAACAGTTGATCTGATTTCCGTGCTTTGTGTGTCCTATCCAAATAGAAGCGTAATTGCCTGTGGACATCTAAGCAGTGAAAAGTATATTCAGCTCTATTGGAATATTTGGGAAAGAAGACCGGTAGCTCCATTGACTGTTGTAGACAGAAATTAGAACAAACCTTTGGTATAAAAGATGGGTTTGTCCTAAGAGATACTCTATCCTTGTGGAATACCAAGTAAGGTGGTTTAACACATAGAGCCTGAAGCTCTGAAACCCGTCTGGCTGAAGTAATAGCAATTAGAAGGGCAGTTTTCCAAGAAAGGAATTTCAGATCACAGGTTGCTGCCGGCTCAAAGGGTGGTGAGGTTAAGGCACCTAATACCACGTTCAGATCCCACGGAGGTGCAGGTTGTGAAATGGGGTCGAGAAGCCAAGCTCCTTTAATAAAGGCTTTACAGAGCTTGTTGCTCATTAAGGGAGGTTGCACACTTTCATGAAAATTGGAAATAGCCGCCAATTGTACTTTGATAGTAGATACTGAGCAACCTTGCTGGAACAGGGAGGCTAAAAACTTCAGTACTTCAGATACAGAGGCTGTCATTGGGTCTAATCCTCGGAGTTGGGCCCAAATAGCAAACCTCTTCCATTTACTGCTATATATCTTCTTTGTAGAAGTCTTGTGGTCCGAAGACAAGATGTGTATGACTTCAGGAGCCAAAGAGTGGCTCCTAATTATGGTTGGAAGAGGAGTAGCCAGGCTGTCAACTTCAACGAATGGAGGGACTGATGGAGTTGTCCTGACTGATGAGTCAAAGGTCCGAACTTGGTCCAGGAACCAAGGACCCTCAATGCATACCTGTGAAGAAAGGGGAACCAGATTTGCCGAGGCCAGTATGGGGCGATTAATATCATTCTGCTTCTCAAGGGAATCGCCTTCTGAATCACCTTGGGAGAAGGGGAACCGTGGAAAGGCATATAGCAGTCCGAGGGCCAAGCGTGGACTAGAGCGTCCTTGGGAGTCTCCCGAAACTGGGGTCAGAGTGAAGAAGTGGTGACACTTGCATTGTAGGGCTTGCGAAGAGATCGCAACAGGGACTCCCCATCTTGTGAAAATCTGTGTTATCACTCTGTTGTTCAAGGACCACTCGTAAGGGGAGAGAATAGTTCTGCTCAGTCTGTCGGCTATCACGTTGGATTTCCCCGGAATGTGCGTTGCCATAAGAAAACGCTTGGTAGCAATCGCCCAATCCCATACTCTCATGGCCTCTCTGCAAAGGGGATAGGACCTGGTTCCTCCTTGCTTGTTTAGGTACCAGACTACCGACATGCTGTCGGATTGAATGGCAATTGTACCCTGGGGGAGGTGATCGTGCAGTGCTTGCAACGCTAAAAGCACTGCCCTCATCTCCAGGATACTGATATGAAGAAGACTCTCGTCGGGATGCCACGTGCCTTGGACCGACCTGTCCAGATAATGACCCCCCCACCCTGTCTGGGAGGCGTCCGTAGTCAGCGTGGCAGAGGGAGTGGTGGAGCGAAGGGTCGCCCTGATCCAGATTGGGGATAGAAGCCACCAACGAAGATCCTGTTTGAACGTGTCCGTGATCAGAATGTGGTGACTGAGGGGACGGTCCTGATAAGACCACTGGACTGAGAGGAGCCACTGAAGTATCCTCATGTGCAACCTTGCCAAGGGGACCAGAAGAATGGTGGCTGCCATGGAGCCCAACAGTTGTAGGACCATTCTTGCTGGAGCACGGCGTCTGAGGATTAAGGCCCGAACCTGAGACTGAAGCGTCGATCCTTTCTGCAGGAAGATAGACTCGCATCTGCCTTGAATCTATTTCTGCACCGATAAACAGAATACGCTGAGATGGTTGCAATACAGATTTTGACCAATTGAAGGTGATTCCTAGGGATTTGCCCAGTGCTATAGTGGCTGCTAAATTTTCCAAGAGTAGATGCCTGGAGGCGGCAGTTAGGAGCCAGTCGTCTAGGTATGGAAACACCTGGAATCCTAGACTTCTCAAGTGAGCAGTCACGACTGCCAAACATTTGGTAAACACCTTGGGGCTGTGGTGAGACCAAAGGGCAGTGCTCGAACTGAAAATGACTGTCTCCTAGGCTGAAGCGTAAGTGTCTCCTCGACGCCTGATCCATCAGAATGTGATAGTAGGCGTCTTTGAGGTCTATGGAGCACATCCAAACTCCTTTCTCCAACAGCGGGAGAATGGATTGTAGAGTGACCATCCGGAATTTGGACTTTTTTACAAATCGGTTTAGTTTGCTGAGATCCAAAATGGGTCTCAAGTCCCCGGTCTTTTCTGGCACCAAAAAGAATCTTGAGTAAGTCCCTAATCCGGCCTGGTCTGCGGGGACAGGTTGGATGACTCCTTTTTGAAGCAGCTTTGATACTTCGTTGGCTGCATGATCCCGTTGACTGGGTGGTGGGTCTGGGATTCTTTGGACTAGTGAGGGGGGTTGAACAAAGGGGATGGAGTAACCTCCGGCAAGGATTCGAAGCACCCATTGGTCCTGAGTAATATCTTCCCAGGCCTTTAGGTGCTTGACGACCCCGACTGGCTCCGGAGCTGCACAGTCGGGTACTCCTTCAGGGATGCTGGAAGGAGGAGGAGCCACGAAAGGACTCGCGGTCTCCAGTGTTGCGGGGGCCTCCGCCGCCTCTGGGACGGCGTCTCCCTGAAAAATTTCCCCCTCCTCTGCCTCTAGAAGGGTGGTCGCTCTTTTGCGACGAGTAAGGCTTCTGAGACTTACGGAACCACCCCCCCCCCTTCGGGCCTTGGGATAAGGCCTGAGGGGAGTGGAAAAGCAGGCTCCTACGGCAGCCAAGGTCTTACCCTCCTGTTCGCAGCGAGTCAAAGTGTCCTTTACCTTGGGTCCAAACAATGAGGACCCATCAAAGGGGGCGTCGGCAAAGGAAGACTTAAAGGCCTCTGCAAAATGACACAGGCGTAGCCAGGCTTGTCTCCGTAGAGCAACACCTGTCCCAGCCACTCTACTCGCTCCTTCGGCCGCATAGGAAATGAGCCTCATGGACGAGTTAGATAATGAGGATAGGGTAGCCAACTGAGAGTTAACCGTCTGTGTTAATTGTTCAGGTAAGTTACCCGAGAGGGCATCCGACAGCTCCTTGATCAGATCTCTCTGTAGTCTGGTGAAGTATGCCAGATAATTCAGAGACCTTAACGTAAAGGTCGTACCGATCCATGCTCCTAGACTCTTTATTAGGGGGATGGATGGACGTCGAAGCCTCTGCCACATCTTGTTGGGTGGCAGATGCCACCACCATAGCATCTACAGCCACACCTTTAGATAAAAAATCCTTGTCCGGGGGTGCCGAGAGAAACTTATTGGGACGAGCTGGCACCGGTTCCACAGAATCCGGGTGTTCCCACGCCCTTCGAGAGATCAAATCCAGAAGCTCATCGAAGGGCGGAGACACCCAGGAGGCGGAGGGCTGAGCCCCGAAGGCCTTGAGGAACACCGACTCCTCAGCGGAAGGGGGTTTGGACTGCCAGTCGCCTCGGTGTTTAAGGATTTCCAGAATGTCTGCAAAGGAGACATCTTCCAAAGACGACTTTGGGGACCCCTCCGCATCATCGAGGTCGGTATCCAATGTGAGGGACTCGTCAGGGGAGTCGACGTGTTTCCTCTTACACTGTCTCTTCCTGGGCGGTTCCTCCGAAAGGGTGTCGGAGGAACCTCCAGGAAGAAGGGAACCGCTAATGGGGGTAACCTCAGGCCCAGGGGCTCCGCTGTCACGAGACAGGGGGATTCCAGAAGCGCCAGTCTCCATGCCCAAGGAAGGTGGTGGTGGTGGAAAGGTCGAAGTGGCCACAGAGGATTTGGCTAAAGCACTTCTCATGGCATCGAAGGCCGGACCCCAGACTCCTGGGAAGGTCCGTCCCGAGGCCACAACAGTAACCGGAGCCCCCGCAGCCGACGCACCTAGAGGGAGGCTCGGAACCGAAAGGATCGGATCCGAAGCACCCCCCCCCCCGGGGCCGACTGAGGAGGTCCACGTACCAAACCCCGACCCGAGGGACGGGGTTGAAGTTAGAGTCGGAGCCGACTCGACTTCGACCGGATCCACCAACACAGACTCCAACGGCGCCAAGGCTGTCGGAGGAGGAATGGAAGTAGAAGGATGGGGGATCGGCTCCAGAGCCAACTGGGCAGGAGTCTAGATCAATTTAGCGAAGACCGGTGACTGGAAAAGCTTCTGAAGCACCCTGTCTACGTCCGAATCGGACATCCTCGAAGAACGAGAAGAGACCGACCGGGTCCGAGTCGACTTCGCCGGCTCCGAAAGACTGGGGGACCGGCTCCGTAAAGGCTCGAGGCGTATCGGCGCCGAGGGAGATTCCACTACTATTGCAATCTCCCTTGGAGCCGATGTGGACTTCGGCTCCGAAGTGGAAGTGTCTGAGCGGGCAACCCTCATCGGCTCCGAAGGCAGTGGAACCGATGAAGGTGACACGCCTCTCGATGCCCGAGCTCTCGACTCCAAAGCCAGAGGAGTCGAGGCTGGAGACATCGAGTCAGACTGTTCCGCCCTCGGCTCCGAAGTCCGTGGAGCCGACGGAGAAGCCTGCCTAGACTTTTTAGCTATCGGTTCCGACGGACTGGTCGGAACCGAAGATTTTTTCTTCTTGCCAGTAGGAGAAGAAGAAGAGGATAAGGCTTCCTCAAAAGAAGGGGCAATGAGCCCTTTTAAAATCAATTTGTTTTTCCTCTCTTGGAGGACTTGAGAGGAAAAAGCGTGGCAAACGCTGCAGGACTCCTGGAGATGTTTGGGACCTAAACAATACACACACAAGGAATGATCATCCGTTATGGACATTTTGTAACCACACAACACATTTTTTAAAACCGGAAGGTCTATGTTCTTTAGACATGGTTTTAAAGGAAAACTTAACAACAATTACAGACAAAACAGTTAACACCGACAACTAGGCTCTAATTTAAACGCCTAAAGTTAACAACAGTTACAGACAAAACAGTTAACACCGACAACTAGGCTCTAATTTAAACGCCTAAGGCAGGGCTAGGCCCCTCTAACTTAAACGGAACCTATTTACCAACAAAAATACACAATCTTCCACAAAAATACCAAAAAACACAATCACACAACAACACTAGCCGTTCTGACTAGAGGTACTTAGCTCAGCCAAGTCCGAGACCACGTCTATGCTGGAAAGCGGCAAACGAGATCTGGGGAGGTAGTGGTGGTGCATCCTGGGATATGAGGTGACTCAGCCAATAAGAGACTGCGTTCTATTGTATAGCGACGAGTCGGAGCCGAGGATCGGCTCCGAACCCATCTGTAGAGAATGTAGGCGAGATAGGATCACATTACATCTCATTTTGCTCTACACAGCTTAAATAATATTGTAACTAGTCACATTTTCTGTTGCTAATTGTTTAAAACCTTGTTCGTAACAACTCGCATACTTGTCTGCCAATAGTTAATACTCTGTATAATTTAAGTGCCTGAGGAGCTTTTTTTTCCCTCCAGGTCTCTGCTTGTAAAACCCTATAGCTGATTGTTACTACTATGTTACTAAAATTTAATAAATTGTTTTCTAGTCCTGAGGAGCTTTTCTCCCTGGGTCTCTGCTGAAAATGAGCCAAAAGCTCAGCCAGACTAACCCAGTTAACAAATGTAAAATAAAATAAATAAATAAAATTAACCCTACTGGATATTTTATGTAGATGTGCTGATATGTGCATTTTTATTGGTTAAAAGTTTTTTAAAAGGATTCTTGCTAGGAAATTGTATTATCTGATGAAGTTCCGTTATTTGCTGGATGAAATCCTTTGTGTGCGAATAAAAAGGATATTTTATTGCAGCATTAGTCTTCAAATACGTTTTTAAGGATATTTTTGGTGTTTTATGGTTCTAGCCGAGGAAGAAGCCTTTCGTGTTTGCACTTCTGCTATTATTCGTGGTTTACAGACTTTTTTTGGGTTTCATGTATTTATAATTCCACTTGAAAACTGCTATAATGGAGCTTAAGAAAATTCTGGGAGAAATAATCAGCTTTCAGCAAGGAATATTACTAACAGATCTGGACTGGAATTTGACTTGCAATAGTGAAGATGTGTCTGGGGGGCCTAGAAAGTACAGTAGATTACACTTACCATAAATGTAGATGTTAACAGTGCATTCACTGTTGCAGTCATCACACTTGGGTTATCTGCCTGCAGGTAGCCCTCAGTCGGCCCAAATACCAGAGTCTTGGGATTTCTGCATCAGATGCTGTCGCTTCTTCAATGACGTCAGGTCGTCAGGGGTATAAAAAGGCAGCAGACGCCATTACATCAGTTTTTCTTGCCCCAGATGTAAGGAACCCCTCAAATAGGAAGCTAGTATATGGTGTGGAACACCATCAGTAAAAAGTAAATACCCCTGCCATAAAAAATGGCCATACAGAGGATAGGTAGAAAGGATACAGAGAAAAACAGGGGGCTGGAGGGAGGGAAACCAGGACTGCAACAGTGAATACACTTGAACATCTACATTTATGGTAAGTGTACACAACTGTACTATGCTCTTTGTGTTTCACTGTTGCAGTCATCAGACGTGGGTTGATTCCCAAAGCTGAGGAAGGGTGGAGGCTTTTAAGAAGAGTTAGGGCTGGCTAGCTTGCCCTGTAAGACTGCTGTAGCAAATCCAGCTCTGGATTTAGAAAAAATAGGTAAGTGGTAATGCTTGGTGAAGTTGTATACAGAACTCCAGGTTGCAGTTTCCAGAATGTCCCTGGTAGGGACTTCCCTTAGAAATGCTGTAGAGGTGGAAGTAGACCTAGTGGAATGTGTTCTGATCCCCAGTAGGGTAGGTTTTTCATGGTGCTTGTAGCAGAAATGGATGCAGTGCGCTATCCATTTGGAACTGGTTTGTTTTGAAATAGCCTTGCCCTCTGCCCCTGTAGCAAAGCTGATTAGCAGTTGGTCAGATTTTCTGAAAGGTTTAGTCCTGTCCAGGTAGAACATGGGCTGTCTGTGCATGTCCAAGGAGTGCAGGATCCTCTCCCCTATATTTTCAGGATTAGGGAAGAAGGTTGGCAAATGGATGGGTTGGTTTAGAGCCACACTGGAGACCACCTTAGGCATAAAGGACAGGTTTAGTCCTGAGGGAAACCCTGTCAGCATGGAAATAATGAAGGGTTCCACAGCCATTAGTGCCTGTAACTCAGACACTCTTCTAGCTGAGGTTATGGCTAAAACCAAGGCCGTTTTCCAAGAAAGGAATTTTAACTCTGCTGAAGCTACAGGTTCAAAAGGGGGGAGCGTGAGCTTTTCCAGTACAAAGTTAATGTCCCAGGCAGGGATGGGTGCTCTCCTAGGGGGCCTTAAGTTGTTAGCCCCTCTCAGAAACTGCATGATGACAGGATGAGAAAATAGAGGTGGCTCAGTATTATAATGAGCTGAGATGGCAGAGGCATGAATCTTAATGGAGGAGAAAGTTAGGCCTTTGTGGAGTAGCTCTGCTAGGTAATCAAGGATTTGAGGTAAGGAGGGCACAGCTGTGTCCTTTCCTTGAGACCGTCTCCAAGAGCAATGTCTTTCCCACTTTTCAGCATTTGATTTTCTAGTACTAGGCCTTCTGACCTCAGGAATGACGTCTAGTACCTGCTTCCTGAGGGTTGTTGGTGGAGTATTCAGGGGATAAGCCAGGCTGCAAGGTTTAGGGTTTGCAGCTGTGGGTGCAAAATCTAGCCCTCCTGCTGAGACAGCCCCCATAACGGGAAGCAATTATATATAAAGTTACACCTCCAACAAAAAGCAAATACACCAGAAAGGTGAAATACACTAAACAAGAAGAAAGGTATAGTCAAGAGAAGTCAGGGGGCTGGAGGGAGGGTAACCAGGACTGCAACAGTGGACACACTCGAACATCTACATTTATGGTAAGTGTACACAACTGTACTATGTTCTTCGTGTTTCACTGTCGCAGTCATTACATTTGGGTAGATTCCCAAAGCTAAGGAAGGGAGGAGGAAGTTAAAGAGCATTAGGACTAGCTATTAAGCCCTAGAAGACTGCAGTGGCACAACCAGCTCTGGATTTAGAGAAAGCAGGCAAGTGGTAATGCTTGATAAAGGTATGTAAAAATCTCCAGGCAGCAGCTTCTAGGATGTCCCTGGTAGGGACACCTCTGAGAAAGGCTGTAGAGGTAGATGAAGCCTTGGTGGAATGTGATCTTATTCCCCTGTGGGGCAGGTTTTCTATGGTGTTTGTAGCAGAAATTAATGCAATGGCCTATCCACTTAGAAATGGTTTGCTTTGAAATGGCCTTCCTCTCTGCCCCTGCAACGAAGGCAACTAGCAGTTCAGTTTTTCTGAGAGGCTTAGTCCTGTCCAAATAAAATCTAAGTTGTCTGTGCACGTCCAAAGAGTGCAGTATTCATTCTCCTTTGTTCTGTGGATTAGGAAAAAAGGTTGGCAAATGAAAGGAGTGATTAAGGGCCACACTGGATACCACCTTGGGCATAAAGGAAGGATTGCCCTGAGGGACACCCTGTCTGCATGGAAGATGATGAAGGGCTCCACTGCCATGAGGGCCTGCAGATCAGACACTCTTCTTGCTGAAGTTATGGCTAGAAGGAAGGCTGTTTTCCAAGAAAGGAATTCCAACTCTGCAGTTGCAGCTGGCTCAAACGGAGGTACAGTGAGCTTTTCCAATACAAAGTTAAGGTCCCAGGCTGGGGTAGGGGCTCTCCTGCGTGGTCTTACATTTTTAGCCCTCTGAGGAATTGTTTCAGCAGGGGGTGAGAAGAGGGGTGGCTCAGTATTATAATGTGCTAAAATGGCTGAGGCATGAATTTTAATTGATGAGAAGGAAAGGCCCTTGTGTAGCATCTCTTAAGTATTGAAGAATATGCAATAAGCTGGGCACTGTTGTGCCCAATCCCAGAGTCTGGCACTAGGAACAGTATTTTTTCCACTTTTCAGGATAAGATTTTCTGGTACTAGGCCTCCTTGCCTCCAGAATGACATCTATCACCTGCTTACTGAGGGATGCTATTGGAGAGCTCAGGGAATTAGCCAGGCTGCAAGGTTCAGGGTTTGAAGCTGGGGGTGCAGAATCTGGCCCTCCTGCTAGGAAAGCAGGGAAGGGGTCTGAGGCAGTTGCCATGGTTCCAGCAGTTACATACTGTGAAAGAGGGGGTACCAGTGCTGGCGTGGCCAGTCTAGTGCAATCGGTATTGTCCTTGGTTTGTCCTGTTTGATCTTTAGCAGAACTTTTGAGAGGAGAGGCAGAGGGGGAAAGTCATAAACTGAGAGGCTTTCCCAGGTGAAGGACAGGGCATCCACTTTCCAAGCTTGACTGTGGGAGGTCCTTGTGTAGAAATTGTCCAATTGGCAGTTCTAAGGGGAGGCAAACTAGTCTATCTTCAGGTTCCCCCATTTGTTTCTAAAAAGATTGAATATCTTTGGTTCCAGTTTCCACTCGTGTGGGTCCAAGGGATTTCTGCTTAGGTTGTCTGCCAGTGAATTTAGCTTGCCTGGCAGAAATTGAGCTTGTAGGTGCACTTGGTAGCTCAAGGCTGTGTTCCAGGGAGCCATGGCTAGTCTGCAGAGAGTGGGTTCTCCCCTGCTTGTTTATGTACCACATAACAGTGGTGGTGTCTGTCTTTACCAGTGATTGTCCTGGAAGAATGTGATCCTTGAAGGCTGTCAGGGAATTCTGTACAGCTAACATTTCTTTTTGATGGATATGCAGGTGCATCTGACTCGGGTTCCAATTGCCCTGAGCGCACTGCCCTGCCAAGTGAGCCCCCCATGCATAGTCTGATGCGTCTGTTGTTAGGGTTTTGGTGGCAGGGGGTAGAGTGAATGGCAGTCTCTTGCTGAGGTAGCAGACCTCTGCCCACCAAAGGAACTCTGTCCTTATACAAGGAATGATAGGAATCATTGATTCCAGGTCCTGAGAATGTTGACACCATAGGCATTTTAGATACCATTGTAGTTTCCTCATATGCAGCCTTGCATATGGAATTAGCAGAATGCAAGAGTCCATGAACCCCAGGGATTGCAGGATTTTCCATGCAGATAGCTGGGTTTTTGTGGCCAGTAGTTTGAAGTAATCTGTCAAATAAACTTGTTTCTCTGGCATGATGTAAGCTATCTGGGAAGTTGTGTTCAAGCTTGCTCCCAGGGATACAATATGTTGGCAGGGTACTAGATGAGACTTCTTTTCGTTTATGGTGTACCCCAGTGAGATTAGAAGTTTCTTTACAAATGACAGACGAGTCAGAAGCATGTCCTGGCTTTCTGCCTGAATTAGACAATCGTCCAGGCATGGGAATATTTGAATACTTCTTTGCCTGCAAAATGCAATGACTGGAGTTGGGCACTTTTTGAATACCCTGGGCGCAGTAGATAAGCCAAAAGGAAGTGCAGAGAGCTGACAATGCATGCAACCTGCTCTGAAGTGTAGGTATTTTCTGCAAGATTCCCTTATTGGAGTGTGCAGGTAAGCTTCCTTTAAGTCTAAGTCTGCCAACCAGGCACCTTTGCCTAGCATAAGAAGCAGCTGATGAAGTGTTAGCATTTTGAATTTTGGGATTACCAAAAAGGTGCACAGCACAGAGCTGCAGGATAAGACGCCAGGAGCAGTCTTTTCTGGGTACCAGGAAAGGTCTTGAGTAAAAACTTGTCCCCTTTCTTCTGCTGGGACAGGTTGAATAGCCCTGATACTCAGGAGAGTAAGAACCTGCTTTTGAGCCTCTGCCCACTGATGTGGGGGTAGATCTGGCCAACCGTTTGAGGTTGGTAAAGTGTGGAAGTGGAATTTGTATCCTTGGGAAACTACATTTAAAATCTATTTGTCCTGGGTAATGAGTTCCCAGTTTTTTGCATGCAAGGCAATCTTTCCCCCTAAGGGACCAGGTAGTTGAGCAGGGCTTAGAAGGTTTAAGGTTAAGTCATTGTGACAGTTTTCCATAGGGGGTGTCTTACTACTTCCGGCTTTGGAAGTGGAAGCCCCCCACTGCTTAGGCCTGTGAGTACCTTGAAACTGTAGCCCAGGTGGTCTGCTGTTCCTGGGTTTGGACTGAGAAGGCCTGGAAGAGACAAGAAAGGACCAATTCTTACTAAACCTGGGAGGCTGTACTTGCAGAAAATCTTCAACAGTTTGCATAGATTTAGCTTCTTCCTCCATCTGTTTGAGGACTTCTTCTGCTTTGTTGCCAAACAGGCAGTCTTGGTTTAAGGGAGCATCCAGTATTTTAGCTTTAACATGATCTGGCAAATTCTGCTCCTTAAGCCAAGCATGCCTTCTAAGAACAGACCCAGTGACAGCAGCCCTGCAAGATGCTTCTAAAGAGTCAAAACCACATTGCAAAGTATGTTTACCAACTTATTCAGCAGAATGCATTAAATCCTGTAATTCTTAATTTTCAGCACAGAGGGGAATCAACATCATTTTCTGTTTAAGTAGTCCCATAATATGCTGCTGATACTTTTAACATATGAAACTGGCAGTTTAAGGCCCTAATGGCCAACGTAGCAGAAGTGTATACCTTCTTACCCATCTGTCCAAGGCCCTGGAATCTCTATCAGAGGGGGTAGGGTTTTTGACAGTAGTAGTCTTAATGACTTTAGGTCCCTGGGAAATGGTCTCTGGGTCCGCAGTAAGATTCTTGAAGAGGAACTTGTGAGAGTCAGGTACTCTGTAATACCGGTCAGGTTTCCTGGGAGCCGGAGGTAAAGTGTCTGGGGCCATGCTAGATTCCAAAAAGGCATCATCTACAATGTCCAGGACAGGAAGGATAGCTAAAGGCCTGTGTTGAGGGAGGAGTAAGAATTCCCTAAGCCTCTTTTTGGAGTCAGAGTAATCCTGGCTTTCCCAGCGGAAATGCTCCCTAAGTGTGAGCAAGGTTTCACTAAAAGAAAAATCTTCTGGAGGGGAAGCAGAGGGAATGGAGTCCTCTGCATCAGAATCCTCATAGGTAGATAAGGGCAAATCCTGGTAATCAGAAGAAACAGAAATTTCAGAATCCTGATCAGAAGAATCAGAAGGAAAATCAGTTCTAGGTCTTTTAGAGGGAGAAGGCTGGCTTCCCTTAATTAAAGTAATAAGGTCTTCAGCCATTCTTATTTGTTTTTTAAGCATATGGGTCTGACCATGAGGTATGGACATTGGTTTTCTAGGCGTGGGTCAAGTTTTAGGCCTTGAAGAAGATGATGGCGTCGATTTGAAATACAAGTCAGTAGGCCTGAATACACCCTCAGAAGCAGGTGCCTGCACAGCGGCTCCGGACCTATCCAAGGTAGAGACATCCACAGGTTCCATGGTCGAAAAAGCATCCTGCGGCATACCAAACTCCGAATGGGTCTCTGTAGAGGCCTGCGAATCTCACGTAGTGGGCATTAGGGGCTGCAAAAGCGCTTCACTGAGTACCGGCGAACTGGCAACTAGCTTAACGGAAGCGTCGTCAGCAGCTTTGGACCTATGCGGTCTGTCTCTGTCGTTATCTTTACGTTTTTTTGGAATGTCGGTAGTCAGATGGCTTACTGAAGCATTTCTGGATAATTAAACCAAGTCCCGAAATAGTTTGATGCAAAAATGAACCGACGACGAATAATGCGAGGATTGAATAAGGCACAAAACCAACAGTGAGGGACGTTGTGGTCTAGGCCTAGGCAAGGAATGCAGTACAAATGAAAATCTTTATGAGGTATTTGCTTTCCAAAGGTAATACAATTGTTAACTTTTACTGACATTAGTTTAGAGCAAGAAAAAGCATCGCCAACGGGGTACTTAGCTTTTTTGAAGACTTCGGTTCTGAAACTCGAAAACGAAAATTTCAGGAGCCAGACAACCGGCACTTGTGAACTGCTTCTGCTTCGGGCACCGCGCAACAAAAAAGGCTGATTTAATGGCGTCAGCTGCATGATTTATAAACCTGACGTCATGGAAGAAGAGACAGCATCCGACGCAGGGATTCAAGACTTTGATAATCAGGCTGGTGAGTGCTACCTGCAGGCAGATAACCCAAATGTAATGACTGCAACAGTGAAACACGAAGAACATCTGATAGTGCATAAAGCCTGCCCTCAAGCGGAGATATCTACTGCAAGACTCCCTTAGGGGGATGTGCAGATAAGCTTCTTTTAAGTCTAGGATGACTAGCCAGGCATCCTTGTCTAGCATAGGGAGAAGCTGGTGCAGGATTAGCATTTTGAATTTTAGGTCCACCAGAAAGGTGTTGAGAATTGACAGATCCAGGATTGGGCGCCAAGAGCCCTCTTTTCTGGGCACCAGGAACAGTCTTGAGTAGAAACCCTGTCCCCTTTGTTTTACTGGAATAGGTTGGATGGCCCTGATATTGAGCAGGGAAAGTACTTGCTGTTGAGCCTCTGCCCACTGGTTTGGAGGAAGGTCTGGAAACCCACTTGGGGTTGGGCAGGGAATGGAAGTATAATCTGTACCCTTGGGATACAACGTTTAGAACCCATTTGGCCCTGAGTAATGGACATCCAGTTTTTGGCATGAAGGGCAAGTTTTCCTCCTAGGGGCACAAGTAGATGGGCAGGGCTGGGAAGGATAATTGACAAGTCATTGTGAACTTTTACCATAAAGGGGTGGCTTGCCACTCCCTGTTTTTGAAGTAGGAGCACTCCATTGTTTAGATCTCTGCATACTCTGAGACTGCAGTCTTGGTGGTCTGATTCTCCTGGGTTTGGACTGTGAAGGACTGGAAGGGGCTGAAAAGGACCAGTGTTTTTGTAGGCCAATGCCTACTGAATCTAGGTGGCTGCACTTGTAAGAATTCTTTAACAGTTTGCACAGATTTAGCTTTTTCTTCCATCTTTAAGAACCTCTTCTGCTTTGGTGCCAAACAAACGGTCCTGATTTAAAAGGGCGTCTAGTAACTTTAATTTGACATGGTCTGGCAATGTTTGTTCCTTCAGCCAAGCATGCCTTCTCAGTATAGATCCAGTGACTGCAGCCCTGCAAGATGCTTCTAGGGTATCAAAGCCACACTGCGAAGTATGCTTACTACCTTGGTTTGCAGAATGCATTAACTCTTGTAAATCTTTATTTTCTGCACAATCTGGAAGTAACACCATTTTTTGTTTAATTTGTTCCATAATATGTTGCTGGTACTTCAACATATGAAACTGACAATTCAATGCCCTGATGGCAAGAATTGCAGAGGTTTATACTTTCTTATCCTATCTGTCTAAAGCTTTGGAATCCCTGTCTGAAGGAGTAGGGTTTTTGGCTGTAGTAGCCTTAATACCTTTAGGCCCCTGGGAAATGGTCTCTGGATCCGCAGTAGGATTCTTAGAGAGAAATTTGTGAGAATCAGGTTCTCTATATTACCTGTCAGGATTTCTAGGGGCCGGTGGTAAAGTGTCTAGAGTACGACTGGATTCCATAAAGACATCATCTACAACATCCAGGACAGGGGTTATAGCTAGTGGCCTGTGCTGAGGCAACTCTAAAAATTCTTTAAGTCTCTTTTTGGACTGAGGATAATCCTGGCATTCCCAGTGGAAATGCTCTCTTAAAACATGCAAGGTTTCACCAAAAGAAAAATCCTCTGGAGGGGAGGCAGAGGAAATGGATTCCTCTGCATCTGAATCCTCAAAGGTATACAAGGGTATGTCCTGGTAATCAGAAGGGTCAGATTCATCGGACTCCTGGTCTGAAGAATCAGAAAGAAACTCAATTCTTGGTCTCTTAGCAGGAGAAGGTTGGCTTCCCTAATTAGGGTGATAAGGTCTTCAGCCATTCTAAGCATTTGTTTTTCAGGCATGGGAGCTTAAGCATGCGGTTTGGTCATCAGTTTTCTAGGCGTAGTGCGTACTCGGCCTGAGAAACTCGGTAGTTTTAGCTAAAAAGTTGTCGGTTTAATGAGAATATCGGCAGGTCAGAATACACCTTCAGAAACTGGTGCCTACACTGCGGCTCTGGACCCATCCAAAGTAGAGACATCCACAGGTTCCATAGTCGAAGAAGCATCTCGCGGCATGCCGGACTCCGAATAGGTCTCAGCAGAGGCCTGCGAATTGGTAGAAGCGGGCATAAGGGGCTGCAATGTCACCTTAGTACTGGCGACTAGCTTAACGGAAGCGTTGTCGGCAGTTTTTGACCTATGCGGTCTGTCTCTGTCTTGATCTTTGCACTTTTTCAGAAGATCGGTAGTCAGATGGCTTACCAAAGCCATTTCAGAATATGGAGAAAGAGAGCGAAAGAATTTAGCAACAAAAATAGCCCGACGACGAATGGTTCGGGCATTAAGGTACACCGACGGCTAGGGACGTCATGGTCTGGGCCTAAACAGGTGACCCAGTAAGAATGAAAACCTCTGTGAGGTATTTGCTTTTCACAGGCAAGACAATTAACTTTTTTTGACATTGGTTAGAGCAAGAAAAAAGGATCCCCAATGGGGTACTTAGCCTTAGAAGACTTCAGGATTATTCAATTTGTAAATGAAAATTCAGGTAGCGGCCGACCGGCACTTGCGAACTGCTTCTGCTTCAGGCTCCTCTGCAAGAAAGACTGATGTAACGGCATCTGCTGCCTGTTTTTATACCCCTGACGACCTGACATCAGTCATGGAGTGACAGCATCCGACGCAGAAATACTAAGTCTCTGGTATTTGGGCTGACTGAGGGCTATCTGCAGGCAGAAAACCCAAAGTGTAATGACTGCAACAGTGAAACACAACGAACATCTCCTAGAAGCAGAGAGGAAAACGTTAAACACCCAGAAGTCTGGTTAATAAGTTTAATTCATAAAGAAAGACTTAAAAATATATCCAGTTTAAGCGCTTTCGTCTCTCACAGGAAATTTCATCAGAAACTGTTGGCAACTGATATCACTTCCTTATATAGCCTGTCTCATAAAAATCCTAAAATTTAAGGATACAGCACTGTGAATATATAATTAGCACTTCTTTGTTTTTTAATAATGCTAAAGAATAAAAAATATACATCTCATTTGAAATAAAACCTCAAATATGCTATACTAAAAGTTCAATAAAAATCCCCGTAAAACAAAAATATCAAAATATTGTGAGTTGAGAAATGCATTTAAAATTTAAAACAATCCGACTGTTATTCATAATCTGGATGCTCTATATTTTAAAGCTGGTTATAATGATGTTTCACTGAGGCCAGGAGTCTTCTAGCATTATGTCTTAGGCATTATGCATTATGGCCAGATCATGCGCCAATAACAACTAAAATAAAATCACAGGGTAATAAAATAAAAATGAGAGACTGGCGCTTTCCCAAGTTCCAGTTGGAGAGAGAGGAATTTTAGGAATAGGTAGTGGAAATTATTTATCAGCTACTAGAGAAGATAGAAATTTCTTCTGAAAATATTGCTAGGGAGTATGAAAAATTAAAGTGGAGTTTAAACAGAGTGGAAATAAAAGAAAGGGAGATACGGTTAAGAAGCAACAAGAAAATTACTTAGAGGGAGTGACAAATGTTAAAGTACTGCAAAATGGAGGACTCGCAAAGAACAAGAGGAGGAGCAACTGCAGAAAGCTAAACAGAAAATAAGGGATTACCTTAATAATATGCATGAAGGCAGACTGCTGTTAAGCAACTGTTTTGATAACACTGTATCACAAAAACTTTTAGCACAATGACTTGAGAGACAGAACGTAGAAAGGGCTGTCAACAAGCTTAGGGAGCCTATAAACACAGAAAATAAAGAAAAGTTGCGTAAAATCTTACCATAACCATAGATGTCCTTCTCTTCCACGCTGCAGTACTGCTACGCGAACATCCAGTATACAAAATTTTTCAATCCCTGTATGATGCGTGGGACATCTGACAAAGCTCAGGGAACATGGGCTATAAAAGTGACATCTGCGCGCACCAGCCCTCAGAACTGTAAGCTGCAGTCAGACCACTCCTAGTAAGGGCAATGTCAGTCCTGTCACACAGAAAGAGAAATGCAGCCTGAAAGGAGGGTGGGAAAAAGAAGTTATGTCTTACCATAATGTTCCATCTGTATTGTTGATCCTCTTTCAGTCATTAAGCATGGGTATCGGTTCCGAGCTCGGAAACGAGCCGGCCATTTTCCAAGCTAGCGTCAGCTTCAGACTCTCGAGATAAACTCTTACCCACAACCCCCTCTCCCTGTTACTTCAGATTGAGTTTGCAAGTCAAAAAAGGTAGAGGCTACCTCTGAAAAAAGAAAAAAAGTCTACCAACCACGAAGCACAATAAGCTCAGCAAAAACAGGACCCAGAAGACGAAATTGTATAACCCAACAATGGAGTTGAAATAACGGTTGTTTAGACCACGACAACTGTTCAGTTCTTTCAAGACTTTTAAAGTCACGGGTTACAAAAAAACAAAGACAGTAAAATCACATTTTAAAAACATTAAATCCAAGCGCTTTCGCTCGGGTAAATCCGAGCTTTATCAAGGAAACAATAAAAAGGTATAATTCCAACCCTTAAATACCTCACTAAATTAAATCACCTGACCCTTCTTAATTAGTGTGTCACTCATGGAATACACCAAGAAGTGTTGATCAAATTTACTAAACATCTAAACTTTTTTTAATTTGATCTTTATACTTTTTCTAACTTCTTGTAAGTGTGTCATATTTTTAAAACATACTTTAATAAAATGTTAACATCCAAAATTCAAATTTTATGTTTTAAAAGTTCAAACATGATCAAAATTAGATCAAACTGGTGTTGACATATAAACCTGTTGCAATAATAATGAAACAAATTGCCAGCACATAAAACTCCTGTAACAAAGTTTTTTATTGTATGTAAAGCTCATTTGTGTTTTAGGATGAAACTAAAGAGACTAAGAAAATAGTATTATGAGTATAACTTTCCCTAAAATGGACATCCTGCTTGGTCAGTAGATTATCCATTTGATCCTTACCCTAAAAATTACCCTTAAATTTGAATTAAAAAATAATAAAATGCTATAACAAATAATATGTTTAATTTAGTTCTAAAGACGAGCTTGTCTTAATTTTAGAACACTTTTTATGTTCAAACTGTCATTTAGCCCTGGGTACCTGGTGGAATCCAGTTTGAGTTGCCAAAACAATTCCCGGTATTCCAACCTGCTTTCCCAGCTACCTCCCCTTATGTCAGGTGTTATCTGTTCTAACACTTAGAACTTGATAACCATTTCTTTACACTAAAGAGTGTTTATAAAAGGCATTGCTCTCTTTACAGGTGGCAATGTCGTTAAAATGTTCATATACTCTTCTCCTAAAAACACTTTCTGTCTTGCCCACATAAAAACTGTGACAAGCCATGCAACACCCAAGATATACCACACCCTTCACCCCACAATTAAAATACCTCGTGGCTGTGTGTCTAAATTTCCTCGAAGGGAGGTGCAAGACATTTTGGTTTAACATGGCATGACATTGGTTACAGTTCCCACATGAATACGTACCAAAGTTTTCTCTTGGTTATGTCCTTTTTAACCTCTTGCTTAACTTCCAAGAACTCTTTAATATTCATGTCTCTTTTTCTAACAAAATGTGGGAGCAATGGAATGTGGGCTTTAATGTCATCATGAAGTCTAAGAACAGGCCAGTATTTACAAATAATTTGTTCGATTTTATCAGAGTTAGTGGAAAAAGTATGTACAAAACTATTTTTTACTTGAGAAAGGTTCACCTGTTGACTCTGGGCTTGACTAGTTATACCTACACCCAGCAAGGGAGGGTATTTATTTTCTCTATTCTGGGTCACTTCCAGAATCATATCATCAATAAGACTTTCAGGGTATTCTTTTTCCATAAAAAGTTTTTTTAAAATCTTAACCTCTTCTTTGTAGATATCAAGAGTGCTGGACATTCTTGAAGCTCGA
The DNA here is from genome assembly GCF_019279795.1 of Protopterus annectens. Classification (NCBI taxonomy): domain Eukaryota; kingdom Metazoa; phylum Chordata; order Ceratodontiformes; family Protopteridae; genus Protopterus; species Protopterus annectens. The sequence goes on along the minus strand of NC_056731.1, from coordinate 339,589,511 downwards.
ATTATTTATCCTTTTACTATTCTTTTTTTCTGGTAAAAGGGGTGCCCACTACGAGAGTTAAGGTAGGAATTTGAGAAAGAACTTTTTCTATATATTTTTGACTGGAAAAAATCATTTGCATAATCTTTAAAAAGAAGTTATGTCTTACCATAATGTTCCATGTGAATTGTTCATCTCGCCTTTGTTCTTACACATGGGTTCGGAGCCGATCCTCGGCTCCGAGACGGCCACTTCTACAGCTCTGCATCTTGAGAAAGCTCGAGGCACAGTCCTATCCCACAATCCCCTAGTGCTAACCCTCAGATCTAGTTTGCTAACACCAGAAGATAACAATGCACCCCAGGCGCTAGCAGTAATTTAAAGATAAGGGGCAGCAATGCCCAAAAAAACAGCTAGATAATGAAAGGAGTACCCTGACAACAGCAGCAGCCAGAGACTAACAGAAGGTGTTGAACACAAGCTGAATTGGAATCCAAATCATCCGTTTTCGAAAAAACATAGGCCGGGGGATGGAGGGTGGGTAGTAAGAACAAAGGCGAGATGAACAATTCACATGGAACGTTATGGTAAGACATAACTTCTTTATGTGAAATTGTTCAATCTCGCCGTTTGTTCTTATGCATGGGTAGCGTTCCCTAGCTCCTTTACCCTGGGTGGCTCATGGGAGAACGTTCCTGAGAACCGTGGAACCAAAAGAGGCCCTATCTTTGGAGTTCTTGTCCAACTTATAATGGAGAAGGAAGGTATGAGGCATCGCCCAGGTTGCTGCCACACAAATAGTATCCAACGGCAAACGGGCTGCATGGGCTAGAGATGTGGCCATAGCCCTGGTAAAATGAGCCTTGGGTTGAAAAGGTAATTGTTGTTTAGTCTGTGAATAGATAAATTTAATACAATCTGTCAGCCATTTAGACAAGGTAACTTTGGTAACCGCCATACCTTTTCTTTGGTCAGCAAAGGATATAAATAGTTGGTCTGATTTTCTGTCATCTTTTGTCCTTTGCAAATAAAATCTGAGTTGTCTGTGGACGTCTAACTTATGTAGCATATATTCTAACTTGTTAGTGTGATCTTTGAAGAAGGTGGGAAGTTCGATGGACTGGTTAATATTTGAGACTGAACAAACTTTTGGGAGAAAAGACGGATTGGTGCGTAATGTCACTCTATCAGAGTGGAAAATCAAGTTGGGAGGTCGAACAGATAGCGCGTGTAATTCCGAAATTCTACGAGCAGAGGTTATAGCCACCAAGAATAATGTTTTCCATGACATGAACTTAAGAGAGGCTGTGGAGGCTGGTTCAAAAGGGGGCAACATTAACTGGGATAAAATTAAATTAAGATTCCAAGGAGCAACTGGGTTACGAATGGAAGGGCGGAGGTGAATGGTGCCTTTCAAAAACGCCTTGCAAAGTCTGTGGGACATGATGGAAGAATTTTTGTAACCCACATGAAAGTTCGATATGGCCGCCAGTTGGACTCTAACTGTGGACGATGATGCTCCTTCTTCAAAGATCTTAGACAGAAACTCCAAAATTTTGTGTACGGCGCTTCTGTTGGATCTAATCCTTGTTGTAATGCCCAATAAAAAACGTTCCAATTGCTCCGATAAGTTTTGTAGTGGATGGTTTAAGAGGAAACAATTATCGTTTAACCGCAGGGGACAAAAGGCTTGACCTGGCTACGATGGGAAGAGGAGCAGCCAAGCTGTCAATTTTAGGGCCTGCAGGGATGGATGAGGGGCTCCTGATGCATGGGTCAAAAGGTCTGGAACTGGGTCCAGAATCCATGGCTCCTCGATTTGATGGGCCTGAAGAAAGGGAACCAGATCTGTCGAGGCCAGAATGGGGCTATTAGAATTATGGTCCTTTCCAGACATTTGGCTTTCTGTAGAAACCTGGGGATTAATGGAATGGGTGGAAAAGCATACAGGAGACCGAGGGCCAATCGTGAACCAGTGAATCTCTGGGGACACTCCCTGGTGGAGGGAGAAGGGCAAAGTAGCTTCTGCATTTGTCATTCATCGGCGATGCAAAAAGGTCGCAGCAAGGCTGGCCCCACTTGCGGAATATCGCTTCCGCCACTTGAGATTTCAGAGACCACTCGTGAGGTAACAGGATGGCTCTGCTCAACCTGTCCGCAATTATGTTGGACGTCCCGGGAATGTGCGTTGCTATCAGAAAGCGTCCGGTGGAGACAGCCCATTGCCAGATCCTGAGGGCCTCTCTGCATAGTGGATAAGATCTTGTTCCTCCTTGTTTGTTGATGTACCAGACCACTGACATATTGTCTGTCTGGACTGCCACTGTTCCTTGAGGTAAGATGCCGTGAAAGTGTTGCAACGCTAGAAACACCGCTCTTAGCTCTAGAACATTGATGTGCAGTTTGCATTCTGTTCTGGACCATTGACCTTGGACCGTCTTTCCCTGGAATAAGCCCCCCCACCCAATCAGGGAAGCGTCCGTGGTTATTGTCGCTATTGGGGTTGGCAGGGTAAATGGTCGACCTTGTATCAAGTCTTGAGATAGCATCCACCATCGTAGATCCTGCTTGCAGCAGGATGTGATCAGAATTTCGTGTGACAACGGCAGGTGCTGATAGGACCACTGGGCGAACAGTAGCCATTGTAGGATCCTCATGTGCATTCTTCCTACAGGGACTGCAACCAGTGCAGCTGACATTAATCCCAGGACTCTTAAAACCTGTTTTGCTGTAGCTTTTGTCTTTTGAAGGAGTATTGCAATTTGCTCCCTTAGTTTTGAAACCCTTTCTGGAGGAAGTCTGACCGTGACCAAGGTAGTGTCCAGTTCTACTCCTATAAATGAGATACGCTGTGATGGCGATAAAGAAGATTTTTCTAAATTGATTGTATGCCAAAGGGAACAAAGACTGATTGTGTAATCTCTTGCTTGGAGCAGATGATACTGGTGGTGGAGAGGAGCCAGTCGTCTAGATCTGGAAACACCGGAATCCTTGTTGTCTCAAGTGAGACACTACTACTGCCATACACTTGGTGAACACCCTGGGGGCTGAGGTGAGGCCAAGCGGCAGAGCCGAAACTGAAAATGACTGGCTCCTAGCCGGAAGCGCAGGAATCTCCTGGACGGTCTGGCCATTTTATATGGTAGTATGCGTCCTTGAGATCTATAGAGCACATCCAGTCTCCTTCCTGTAGAAAAGGGAGGATCGACTGTAGCGTGACCATCGAAACTTCTCCTTCAGCGAAGGTGTTTAATCTGCTGAGATCCAGAATTGGTCTTCAGTCCCTTGTCTTCTTTGGAACTAAAAGAACCTTGAGTAAGTTCGGATCCTATTTGGTCTGCGGGACTGTTTGGATGGCTCTTTTCCTGAGCAGCTTCTGGATCTCTAAGGCTGCCTGATTCCATAAATTGGGTGGAGCGTCTGGGAATCTTTTGGTGGTAGGGGAGCGTTTATGAATTTTATGTCGTAACCTCTGGTAATTATATTTTGTACCCACGCATCTGAGGTTAAATTTCGCCAGGCCAGCGGGTACAAAGTTAAGCGTCCCCCGACTGCCTCCAGAGCAGGACAGTCGGGCCTCCTCTCAGGAGTGCTGGAAAGGCTTGCAGAGAAAGTATCTCTGTCGCCCTGGTTTTGCGGACCCCCTCTGCCGTTTGGACGGCGTCTTCCATTTCTTCCCCCTCCTCTGCCTCTGGAAGGGGCATTATCACTCTGTGGACTGAAAGGAACCCTGTGTCTTACGGAACCACATCTTTCCGCCTCTTTGCCCTTTGGGGTATGGTCTGGAAGGGGCGGAAAACGGACCTACAGCAGATAGGGTCTTCCCTTCTTGCTCACACCTAGTGAGGGTCTCCTTTACTTTGGGGCCAAAAAGAGAGGCACCATCAAACGGGACGTTAGTAAAAGAAGACTTGAAGGATTCCACAAAGGAGCACAGCCGCAGCCAGGATTGTCTCCTAAGAGCAATCGCTGAAGCTGCCGCTCTAATCGCACCTTGACGCATATGAAATGAGCCTCATGGAGGAGTTGACTACAGAGTTAAGGGTATTAAGTTGCGCTGTCACTTTCTCGGTAATAGCAGCATCTGTACGACCCTGGAGAGTATCTCCGAGTTCCTTGAGGAGATCCCTCTGTAGCAGCGTAAAATGCGTCAAGTAGTTCAGCGATCGCATGGAAAAAGTCGCATAACTGAAAACGCGCTTCCCATATCTGTCCATCATCCTGGAATCCTTATTAGGAGGATGGACAGCGGAAGAGGACTCTGACATGTCCTTCTTAGTGGCTGCTGCCACCACCATAGTATCCACTGGAACACCCTTGGTAAGAAAACTCTTGTCCTGGGGGGCTGTTATGAACTTATTCGGCCTGCGGGAAACTGGTTCCACCGTGTCAGGTGTCTCCCAAGCCCTACGAGCTATCAAGTCCATTAGTTCGTCAAGGAGGGTCACCCAGGAGATAGAAGGTAGAGCCCCGAATGCCTTCAGCAATACTGATTCATCCACAGAAGGGTTAAGTGGCTGCCAATCTCCCCTCTGTTTTAGGATCTCCAGGATGTCCGCAAAGGAGACATCCTCCGAGGGGGACCGTGGGGACCCTTCTGCTTTATCTAAATCTGTATCTGATGTAAGAGATTCCTGTGGGGAATCTATGTGCCTCCTCTTGCAGTCTTTTCCTTGGTACTTCTTCAGATGGGGCTTCTGGAGAAGCATCCGAGGAACCGGGAGCACCCTCTGGGGGCAACTGAGGCATTGGGTCTCAACGCTTAGTAGGAGCCGAGGATACAGAAGTTGAATGTGGACCTTTAGGGGGAGGAGAAGAAGAATCCGATGAGATATGTGTCTGTTTCGACAAGCCCTTCCTCATGGCATTGAAGGCACCGGTACCCGGATCCGAAGACCTTCCTGGTTTCGAGAAACCAGGAACAATCCCCGAGACTGGGGGTTCAGACTCCGATCCAGAGGATGGTGCCTAACTAATCTGAGCCGAGGCTCCTAGGGGGAGAGTCGGTACCGACATCTCAGTTCGACTGTCCGCCCCGGAACCAAGGAACAATAGTCGGCTCCGGGACCCCTCTATCCGCTCCGAGGGCGTCGAGGTCAACGGTACCGAAAGCACAGCTATAGGCTTTGGTATCGATGGTTCTACCATCATCGGAACTTCGATTCTCGGCTCTGAAGACTCGACAGGTCTCGGAAGAGGAGCAGTAGATGACCCAGGGAGGGCTTCGAGTTTCAAAAACAGCTGGGACGAAACTTGGATCAATTTAGAAAGGGCCGAGTTCTCCATTAACTTCTGTATCACTAGATCCACATCCGAATCAGATAAGGGTCTCGAAGAGCGGGTCGAAGGGGCCGAAGTAGTCACCGAGTGAAGGATCAATGGCGGCGGAACCTCCGAGACCAGCTCCAAGACCGGAGTCTCGATCAAAGATATACATTCGACAACCGAATCCGAAGTCTGTGGAGCCGGTGTCCGAATCTTAATACAGGTGCTCGGAGCCGATGACTTTGGCTCAGACACTCTCGAAGACTTGGACACCTTCGAAGACTTGGATACCAATTCAGCCTTGTCAAGGGCCTCCTGAAATTCGGGCTTTAATAAACCCCTGTCTGCCAACTTTGTGCGTCTCTCCATCATGACCCTCCCACTGAAGGAATGACAAATAGAACAGTCCTCCTGTAAGTGGAGAGGGCCAAGACAGTAGACGCAGGAAGAGTGGTTATCCGTGATGAACATTTTCTGTCCGCATAGACATCTCTTAAAGCCTGATTTTTGCTTCTCAGACATGTTCAAAATTAGACATATACCTATAAAACCTGAAAACAAGAAAATATCAAGGTATCACTGCACACAAAAAAGTAAGGACTTAAGCCTTTCTAAAGAAAAAACACCTGTTAAAGACAGGATAATAGGCCTGAAAATTGCCTTAGAAAAGTTATAATATAACAACAATAAGAAGAAGAATATATAACTCCCTGAAACTACACTAGTAAAAGACTAATACATATATATACATATATATATATATATATATATATATATATAACTATCTATACTAATAAAGTTATGGAAAAACTTCGAAAAACAGAAAAAGTTTACTGGCCCGAGCTTCTGCGATGCATCTGCTGCCGCGGCAAACTAGATTTGAGGGTTAGCACTAGGGGATTGTGGGATAGGACTGTGCCTCGAGCTTTCTCAAGATGCAGAGCTGTAGAAGTGGCCGTCTTGGAGCCGAGGATCAGCTCCGAACCCATGCGCAAGAACAAACGGCGAGATTGAACAATTTCACATTTAAGGTTACATCTAGATAATGCAATCTACCCTTGTCAATTTTATGAGTGAATTTTAGAAACAATGTGGTATTATTAATATACCCTAAAAAGTCTAATAAACTTTTTTCATCCCCTTTCCACAGAATACAGATATAGTCTAGGAATCTCCAATAATATATTATATCTTGGTACCATGAACTTCCCAGGACATAATTCTTTTCCCAGTAGTAAAGTACCAAGTTGGCATAAAGGGAGGCGCAAGAAGCCCCCATTGCTACCCCCTTTTTTTGCCGATAAAATTTGCCATTAAAGTGTATGAAACTGTTTTCAAGCACCAGCTCCATCAACTCTACAAAAATAGATTCACTATTCTAGGAGACAAACCTGCTTCGGTGGTTAAAAAACAACCAAACCACTCTAGCCCAATTTGATGGGGGATACTTGGGAAAAGGTCTTTGACATCTCCTGTAACTATTAACAGTTCCAGATGAAATGGGGCTTGATCAATTCCTTTTAGGAAATCCCAGGAGTCCTTACAAATACGAGTTATTTTGGTCATTTGTTGTTTCAAGGAATAATCAATAAACTTCGCTAAGGGCTCCGTGATACTTCCCGCCCCAGAGACAATTGGTCGAAAAATGGGGGGGTCAATTGACTTGTGTCTCTTAGGGATTCCAAATATTTGTGCAATTTTAGGTCTTTTAACATACAAATAATTGTAAAGCTGTTCATTAATCACACTTTGTAATAAATTATCTTGTAACTGATAATTTATTTTTGCATAAGCTATATGGATCTTATTCCTTGAAACTAATTCATATTGGTCAAGGTCTTGTAACATGTTATGAATATATGCTTCATAATCTAATGTATACATCAAAACTGTTCCACCTCCCTTATCGCGTTTCATAACCCTACAACCCGGTTTTCTCAAATGTTCAATAAGTGCCATCTGACTTTGGCATATGTTATTAGGCACCCTAGTAAGAGTTTGCTGTTCAAATTTCCTAATGTCATTTTCCACAAGCTCTTCAAATATTTTCAAAGAAGGGTGTATGGGAGGGTTAAAAGTACTCTTCCTGCTTAAACTTTTGCAGGAAGTCTCTTGTCCTTTAAAGAACAAATTTAAATTAAGTTGTCTTAAAAACAGTTTTAAGTCTATTAGAGTGTTAACCAAGTAGGAAGACCTTAGTGGAACAAAATGAAAACCCTTAGAACAAAGTTCAAAATGGTCATCTGTGAATTTAATGTCAGTGTAATTAAAAATAGTGAAGTTGTTCCTTCTATATATAATCTGTTTTTCCTCAGTACAATCTGTTCCAAAGTTATCATTTGCCCTTAGTAACTTATTCAATTCGGGGGATGATTCCAGCTGTTGTACTGGTACCTGTGTCCTTTCCCTCTCCTGGTCGGGAACTAAAAACCCTGTGTTGAAGGCTTTCTGTTTTTTCCCGCTATTCTGGTCTGATGAAGCTCCTATGCGAAAGCGCTTACCTGTTTGTGTTCCTGCAATAAATTGTGGACTTTTTATCGTTTTGGATTGGCTTTATTCTTGGACTCATTAGTCTGTGGCTGTGCTTGACTTTGCTGGTATTTTTCTTTATTTATTTTTGATTAAATGAAAAGTTGTATACAGTACTAAAGAAAATTAATGAATGGTTTAGCAGTGCAGATGCAGGCACATCTGGGATCTTGATGTAACAAAAAAGAGAGATCAGATAAAACAGGAAAGAATTCCCTTTAAAATTAGCAGATCAGAAATGGATGTAAATTATGGGATGAAATGTAGCTTTTAATCAGTGATTTAAGGACTGGACATTTGTTTGCATTATGTAGGATTAAGTGCAGTTTTCAGTGGCATCATGGATAAACCTTGCCTAAACTAACAGTGCAGAAAATTAAGTGAGATACACCGATGCATCATTGTGGAGGGTCTGATGTAGTGATTGTAACTTTGCTCACATAATGTAGATTAGTCAGGATATCAGAAGCATAGAACAGGCTCAATACCAGATATACTATATCTAATGAGACTCTTTGTGAAGGTTATTAAAATGTTCTGTAACAAAAAACATGGCCAGATAACTGTCATTACTGCTTATAGCAACACAGTCTGCACTATCCAGCAGCTAACAAATTAATTCCCTCTAGCTTCCAAGAGAATGAAGTTAAAAACATTCCTGCCTACAGTCAAACAGTTCTGTAACAAAAAACATGGCCAGATAACTATTTGTCATTACTGCTTAGAGCAACAAAGTTTGCACTATCCAGGCAGCAGCTAATAAATTAATTCCCTCTAGCTTCCAAAAAAATGAAATTAAAATCTGGCAGGCACACAAGACCGACATAAATAAAAAATACACAGCTGACCACCAGCCAGCGAACTGATGCACAGCATAAGTTCCACAACTAAACGATAAGTTTAGCTAGTAACCCCAAGCCCAACACCCAGTTCCAGAGCAAGAAAACACAATTTTCACACAGGCACCGCACAGCATTATATTAATTAAGTCTTGCTTGTGAGAGAGGCGCCTGCCCGAATCAACTTACCTTAAAGCAAAAAATTGAAGCAGCAGAAGCAAGTGAAGCAAAACAAGGGCACGAAATACAAATGCGAAATCCGTGTGGTGAAAGGAACCAGGCCGCCGATGATCCACACTATGCTGTCCAGTCTCGTGAACAAATTCAGGAAGTAAATATCAGCCAATGGATGCGCCCGCCTCCAGCTCGTCAAATTCCATCAATGGAAATGATCAATGCTGACAGGTTAACAGCAGCAGCCACTGATGTCGTCAGTCGTGGATGCAATGTAATTACGGAAGTGGGGGAGGGTGCAATGCTACTGTACAAACGGGCATTGGGCGCAACCAATGCTGAAAACAGTAAAAAAAAAAATAAAGAAGTTTTTGTTGGTTTGAATTTGCACCCTTTATGAGGCCAGCCTGTACGGCGCCCTAGGCGGTTGCCTAGTTCGCCTATGCCTAAGGCCGGCCATGCATGGAAGGCAGCAGAAGTTGCCACCAACCTTGTTGAATGAGCTTTCATGGTAGTAGGCAACGAGATATTACGTTGTGTATAAATAAAGGTCACACAGTCCTTCAACCATCTAGCTTATGTGACCTTAGCAACAGCAAATCCTAATCTCGGCCCAGAAAAGGCCAAAAATAACTGGTCTGCTTTATGAAAGGGTTTAGTCTTGTTTAAGTAAAAACAGATTTGCCTGTGTATGTCTAGGGTATGTAGGCAATACTCTCCTCTTTTCGAATGATTGAGAAAGAAAACTGGCAATTCAATGGCTTGATTAATGAACATTTCAGAGATCACTGTAGGCAGAAATGACAGATTAGTTCTCAGAGACACTCTGTCTCTATGAAAAATCAAGTATGGACTCTTGATACATAAAGCCTGAAGTTCAGAAATCCGTCTGGCAGAAGTAATAGCGACCAAAAACAAGGTTTTCCATGACAAATACTTGAGGTCGCAAGAAGAGGCTGGTTCGAAAGGTGACATTGTCAGAGCTTGTAGAACTAATGATAAATCCCATGGTTGAATAGGTTCTCTAAAAGGTGGCTTCAGATGATTCACACCTTTTATGAAGGTATTGCACAATTTATGGGACATAAGAGAAGAATCTTGGACGCCCTCATGAAAATTAGAAATTGCAGCCAAATGAACTCTAATGGTAGAGGCCGATAGACCCGATTGAAATAGGTCGGCCAGATAGTCTAGTATTATCGACACTGGTGCTGAAAAGAGGTCTACTTGTTTATCTTTCAGCCAACAAGTAAATCTTTTCCACTTGCTCAGACAAGTAATTCTAGTGGAAGACTTATGAGAAGCAATGAGAATATCACGTACTGGTAAAGAAAGATCATTCTGCCTGGCAATCAAGGGAATTGGAGTAGCCAAGCCGTGAGATTCAGGCTGTTCAAGTTGGGATGAATCAGGTTCTGTGGGTGTGAGATCAACTCCACGGTTGGATGGAGAATCCATATTCGATCTAGTAGGTGAGGCCAAAGGAAGGGGAACCAAATCTGTTGAGGCCAATATGGTGCTATGAGGATCACCTTGCTCTTCAACCGACGGGCTTTCTTCAGAAACTGGGGAATTAGGGGAAAGGGTGGAAATGCGTAAAAAAGACCCGAGGGCCAATTGTGGACTTGAGTGTCCCTGGGTGACTGTCCCGGAGGGGGAATGAGGGCGAAGTAGTTGCTGCATTTGTAGTTGGTCGGGGATGCAAAGAGGTCGCAGCAAGGAAGGCCCCAGCGGTGGAAGATCTCCGCTGCTATCAAGAGATTCAGGGACCACTCGTGAGGTTGAAGAATGCACCTGCTGAGTCTGTCTGCTATAACGTTGGAACTCCCGGGAATGTGCGTTGCTAGAAGAAAACGGTTGGCAGCCACCACCCATTGCCATATCCTCATGGCCTCTCGACAAAGGGGGTAAGATTTGGTTCCACCTTGCTTGATGATGTACCAGACCACCGCCATGTTGTCTGATTGAATCGTAATTGTCCCAGATGGCAGCAGGGGATGGAATGCTTACAACGGCAGAAGCACCACCCTCAGCTCTAGAACATTTATATGCAGATGGGCCTCCAGTTCGGACCAAGTGTCTGGGACTGTCTGTCCCTGACATAGCCCGCACCCCCCACCCCATCAGGGAGGAGTCCGTGGTCACTGTGGCCTTGGGTTGCTGGGGGGAAAGGGGTGAGACCATTGTGAGAGATTGCGTGTCATCCACCAATTTAAATCCTGTTTGCACCTGTGAGTTACTCGAATCATGGTTGAAAGAGGGCGCTGAAAAGGATACCATTGGGTGAGCAGGAGCCATTGTAGAAGCATCATGTGAAACTTGGCCAAGGGAACAATGATGATGGAGGCTGCCATGGAACCCAACAGCTATAGAACCGAGTGAGCCATGGATTTTTCCTTTGAAAGGACTGGAATTAGTTGTTGCTTTATCCTTAGAATTCTGTGCTCTGGAATAACAGCTCTGCAGTTTTTTGTGTCCAAGATAACCCTGATGAATTCTGTTGACTGAGATGGGGTGAGATTGGATTTCTGCCAATTTATGGTTATGCCTAGCCTTTGAGCAGCGAGGAGAGAGTATGCCAGGGCTTTTTCCAGTAGATGTCTGGTGGAGGCAGAAGTGAGCCAGTCATCTAGGTATGGAAACACCTGGAATCCTTGAAGTCGCAAGTGAGCAGTGACAACTGCCATGCACTTTGTGAATACTCTGGGGGCTGCAGAGAGTTCGAAGGGCAGTACTCAAACTGGTAGTGACTGGCTCCCGCACGGAAGCGCAGAAATCTTGATGGCCTGTCCACCTTTATGTGGTAGTACGAATCTTTAAGATCTATAGAGCACATCCAATCGTCTTTTTCCAAAAGCGGGATCCTATCTGGTCTGGAGGGACTATTTGGATGACTCTCTTTCCTAGCATCTTTTCTATCTCTAGTGCTGCTTCCTCCCTTTGATTGGGTGGAACGTCGGGAAGATTTTTTAAAGGGACGGGACAAAGATCGAAGGGGATATGATAACCTCTGGTTATAATCCTTTGTACCCAGGAATCGGTGGTGATGGTTAGCCAAGCAGAAGGGTACAAGGAGAAACGTCCCCCAACCACCTCTAGAGGAAAGGAGTTGGGACGCTCTTCAGGAGCACTGGTAGGATTGACCAGGGAAAGAATCCCTGGAACCCTGGTTACGCGGACCCCCTCTGCCCCGAAAGGAGCATCTTCCCTGTGAGTTTCCCCCTCTGCCTCTGGGGGAGAACTTGGCCTGTGTGTCACGGAAAGGACCCTGAGATTTCTTGAACCATATCTTCCCACTCTTTTGGTTTCGGGAGAAAGCACGTTAAGTGGAAGAAAAACGGACACCTACGTCAGAAAGGGTCTTACCGTCCTGTTCACATCTGGCCAATGTGCTTTTAACTTTGGGCCCAAACAATGAGGTGGCCTCAATGGGGGCATTAAGAAAAGAAGACTTAAAGGGTTCCGCGAAGTTGCACAAGCGCATCCAGGTATGTTGTCTCAAGACCGGAGCTGAACCCGCTGCTCCTTCTGATGCATGAGATAGTCACATAGAGGAGTTAGATATAGATCCAATGGTGGCCAGCTGAGAGGCCACTTTGTCACGGACCTCATCAGACACGGCACCAGTCGAAGTTTGAGAGCTCAGAAACCAGATCCCTTTGAAGCCTGGTAAAATGTGCCATATAATTCAGGGATCTGATAGCAAAGGTCGCTGAAGAAAAGGTGCGCTTCCCTATCCTGTCCAGGGCCCGGGACTCTTTGTTAGGCGGATGGACAGTCTGGCTTTCTTCTTCTGCCAGATCCTTTTTTGTTGCGGCCGCCACCAAAGCATCCACAGGAAGACCTTTGGACCAATGGGGATTTGAAGCAGGAGGGGACAAGATCTTATCTGGCCTCCGGGGAATAGCTTCGACGGTATCAGGAGCCTTCCAAGCACTCTGCACGATGAGCCGGACAAGTTCATTGGCAGGAGGAGTAACCCAGGAGATAGAGGGCCGGGCTCGAAAGGCCTGCAGGAACACAGATTCCTCAGAGGTCAGATTAGAGGACTGCCAGTCACCTCAAGATTTCGAGGATATCACCAAAAGATACCTCCGAGGGTGACCAAGGGGATCCTTCCCCCTCATCGAAATCTGTGTCTTTGGTGATGGACTCCTCTGTGGAGTCCATGTGCTTCCTCTTACACAAACTTTTCCGGTGGACCTCCTCAGCGGGAGAAGCTGGAGAAGACAGCGGAAAAGGGGATTCCTGAGGGAATATGTCTTGTGGCCCTTGCACCCGGTGTCCGCTAGATGCAACTTGTGAAACCAGTGTACCAGAGGAGGGCGGAGGTATAGACAGTCCGGTACTGACAGCAGCAGCGAAAGCCTTCTCCATCAGTTGGAAGGCTGGTCCACCCAAAGAGGAGTGTATGTCTAGGACAGGGGTCACCCCTCCCCCTAAGTGGCTCAGCCTGTCGACCCGGAGTTCCTGGATGGCTGTGGAGCAGCAAGCTATGCGTGTCAGAGCTGACATCCTGGGTCGTAGCAAACCTTTCCTGCCATGAAGGCAACTGCGGTTCCTTAGTGAGATCCATAAAGGGAACCGCATAAGGGGAAGACTGTGCTACATCCATGGACTTCAAAGGCAATGAAGGAGGAGAATAAGAAGGGGTCTTTGGAGATGTGTGATGACCTCCCAAGGAAGGATAGTTCCTGAGGGGTGGGATACCTCTGGCCAAGAGTACCTAGCCTACAAGACGCAACACATGTTCGCAAAGGCTTCTAGTGGACCTCACGGAGACTGAGGGAGAAACAGGCCTGTCCAGAGAAGCAGACATGCTGCCCATCTCATCTGACCGCACCGAGGACAACAGTGCCGAGAGAGACTGGACTACTGTTGTCTGCACAGAAGTAGTCATCGGTGCCGAGATCACGGTCTGCACAGACAGGGATCAGTGCCGAAGTGGTTGTCAGTGCCGAAGTTGGAAACGACAAAACTGGAGTCAACAATAAAGGCGTCGGTTCCGAGGAAGATCTCAGAGCCGACGCGGTCAAGGTCTGCGCCGACTGAATGGTCGGTGCCGATACAATGGTAATGGTCTGAACTGAGGAGCCCCTAGGTGCTGATATATAGAAGGCTGTAGGAGAAGACGGAGCCGAAATCACTAATGGAGCCGAAGGTCTCGGTGCCGAAGGTCTAGGCACCGAAAGCACTGGGGCTGACAGAGAGCTCCGGAGCCGAAACTTTAGCCTTTTTAGGTTTTGGTTGGCAGGAGTCCCCAGCAGGGGATGAAGGCAAAGATTTAGCCTTAGTAGGAACATCCAAGGTTTTTTTATGGGCTCTAGGAGGGGTTAAGATCTCCGACCCAGAAATAGCCTCTGAAAAGGGTGATTTTAGAAGTCCCTTCAGTATCAGCTTGTTTTTCCTTTCCAACAAGGTTCTATTAGAAAAGTTCTCACAAATAGTACAGGGTGGGTCAACAAAGAAATGGGAAGCTCCCAAACAATAAACACACAAAGAGAGTGCATCAGAAGTAGGCAGTTTGTGTCCATAATCAGAACACCGCTTAAACCCCGGACTACCTTTTTTATCTGCCATGACAGCAAATTAATTAATAGAAAAGTACCAACAATGGTACAAGAGAGTACCCAAAGGTATGACAGAAAAAGGGAAAAAGATTACCAACGATGGTAAAGAGAGAATACCTTGAGGTAAAAGTATTAAAGAAAAAGCAGAAAAACCTGAAGAAATTATGAACGCTAGATGCGACAGGGTAAGACACAATAAAATATGAACTTTTCTGGCAAAAAAGTAATCTGTAAAGCTATTAAACAACAAATGACTGTACTTAGCTCAAGAGAAGTAGCTTGACATGACCGGATGGCAACGTGGAAAACGAAATCTGAGGTAACGGGGAGAGGGGAATTGTGGGTAACAGTTTAGCTCGAGAGTTTGAAGCTGACACGAGCTTGGAAAATGGCCGGCTTGGTTCCGAGCTCGGAACTGATACCCATGCGTAAGGAATGAACGAGGATTAACAATATCAGATGGAATGGTTATGGTAAGATTTTATATAACTCCAAGTCCTCCTATTTTCATGTTGCAGTATTCAACATATGGGTGAGTTCCAAAGTTCACTGTGAAGGAGGGGGTGGTGGTCTAGAGGCAGTTTCCAAAAGGAGGGGGTGGTGGTCTAGAGGCAGTTTCCAGGAATCCATGAAGGACAGCCCTGGCAAAATCCATCCTGGCCTTTGAAATGTGACCTAACTTGCAATGTTTGGTGAAGGTATGCACTGATGACCAAGTTGGCTGCTTCAAGAATGGTAGAGGTATCCAGACCTTTGAAGGAGGCTCCTGAGGAAGCCACAGCCCTAGTGGAGTGTGCTTTGACAGTGCCTTGCAGGGATTTCCCATGGTATTTGTAGCAGAAGGCGATGGCATTGGAAATCCAGGTAGAGAGAGGTTGTTTGGTTACAGCCTTCCCTAGTGCTCTGGGGTGGAAGGAGACAAAAAGTTGATCAGCCTGTCTGATGAGCTTGGTTTTATGCAGGTAAAACCTGAGTTGTCTGTGAACATCCAGGGAATGAAGTTCTCTCCCACTGTCCCCCTGTGGGCTAGGGAAGAAGGTAGGTAGGTGGATGGCTTGATTCGGGGAGGTCATTCACCGCCTTGGGCATGAATGAAGGGTTAGTTCTAAGAGTAACCCTGTCATTGTGGAAAACTAGGAAAGGTGGGATAGCCATGAGGTCTTGCAGCTCTGATACTCTTCTGGCTGAGGTCAAGGCCACGAATAACACCGGTTTCCATGTACAGTATGTTAGCGATGCTTTGTCTGCTGGCCCAAACGAAAGGAGTGCGAGCTTTTCCAAAACACAGTTAAGGTCCCATGGGGGTGGGATGGTTTTCTGGAGAGCCTCAGGTGAAGAACCCACTTTGAAAAAAAGCTAAGCTGGTAGTCTGGAGGCTACGGGGGGGGGGGGGGAGAGTCCAGAGAAAGGCATGCTGAAACAGCAGACAAGTACACTTTAATGGAGGAAAATGCCAAGCCTGTCTGCAGTAGCTCACACAGGTAAGACAGAACTAGAGGGGTCTCACTTGCAAGCAAGTTCAACTGTCTTTTGTGACACCATACAAAAAATCTCTTCCACTCTGAAAGGTAAGACTTTCTGGTATTCGGTTTCCTGGCCTCCTGCAGGACAGTGAGCATGTCCTCACTGTAAAGGTGTCTGAAGGGGATCACAATCCTATCAGCCACAGTGTGAAGTGCAGTAACTGCCACTGTAGGTGTATTTGGGATCCCTTGTGCTGTGTGAAAAGGTCCACTCTGAGGGATAATTTGCGGTGATTGGCCTTGGATAGTTGTAAGAGTAGAGGAAACTAATGCTGTG
Organism: Protopterus annectens; assembly: GCF_019279795.1. NCBI lineage: Eukaryota > Metazoa > Chordata > Ceratodontiformes > Protopteridae > Protopterus > Protopterus annectens. Next base: position 339,573,355 of record NC_056731.1, on the reverse strand, counting down.
TTGGCCAATAGGGAGTCACCAACAAGGCTTTTGATCTGTCCTGCTGGATTTTCAGCAGGAGCTTCTGGATGAGTGGGAAGGGGGGAAATGCATAGAGAAACTTCCCCTCCCAAGAGACTGAGAAGGCATCTGTTGCCAGTGCCTAAGGATATGGTGTCCTAGTGCAAAATCTAGGAAGTTGCCTGTTGATGGAAGAGGCAAAGAGGTCTTTATGAGATGTAACCCACTGGTGGACCAGATCCAGGAAGACATCCCTGTGAAGCATCCATTCGTAGTTGTTTGTGATGGTTCTGCTGAGATAGTCTGTCTGGGAGTTCTGTAGAAAGGGAAAGTAGACTGCCTGCAGGGTCAAGCCCCTGTGAGGTGGGCTAATTCCCATTCTAGGAGAGCTAGTCTGTAAATTAAGTAGGAAATGGCCCTCCCAGTTTGTTGAGGTACCACAGGAGTGTAGTATTGTCTGTGAAAATTTTTAGTGGACCTTTCTGAAGATATGGTTAGAAGACTCGAAGGGCCAGGAGAATTGCCCTCATCTCTCAAACATTGATGTGTTCTTGATTTTGTGGCTCTGGGCACAGACCCTGCACTGTATGACGGCCCAGGGATGCTCCCCAGCCCAAGTCTGAGGCATCTGTGTGCATCTGTGTGGGTAGGGGAGGTTGGAGGGGAAGACCTGGACTGAGGGTCACTTGTGTCAACCACCAGTAGATTTCTAGTTTGAGGCATGGTAGGAGGGAAACCCTGTACTCCAAAGGGGTGGGAGTGTTGTTTCCAGACTGACCGACGGTACTATTACAGCTTTCTCATATGAAGTCTTGCCAATGGTAACATGGGGATAGTGGCTGGCATGTAGCCCAGGAGCCTGAGGTACTGCCTTGCTGTCAATTCTGTTGACTGAAGGATTAGAAGTAGGTGCTCTGTCAAGTTTTCCACCTTTTGTGGGGGAAGGTAGAGTTTCATGACATCTGACCGAACTCTGTATCCGAAGAAGACAATGTCTTGAGTAGGTTCCAGCTGGGATTTTGGGTAATTTATCTGGAATCCGAGAGACTGTAGGAGGGAGACAACCAGGTGTATATGTTGCAGGAGGGTCTCTGTTGCCTGCCTGTATCAGCAGGTCGTCCAGATAAGGGAATACCTGGATTCCCTTTGTCCTGCAGAAGGGAATCACTGGAGCCAAACATCTGGTGAAAACCCTGGGTGCAGTGGAAAGCCCAAAAGGCAAGGCAGAGAAATGGAAGTGAGAAGGGTCCACCAATAACCTCAGGTATTTCCTGAAGGTGGGCTTTATGGGGATGTGAAAATAGGCATCCTTTACATCTAAGGTGCCCACAGATCCCTGTGGATAAGTAGAGGAAAAAGGGCTGGAAGGGTCAACATCCTGAAGTTTGGAACCTTTAGGAATAGGCTGAGATAAGAGAGGTCTAGAATTGGTCTCCAAGGACAGTCTTTTCTTGGAACCAGGAAAATCCTGCAGTAGAAACCTCGTCCTTTTGCTGTGAGGGGCAGTGGTTCTATGGTGCCTTGAGCTAGCAGTGCCTGTAGTACTTGGCTGCAAGAGGTGTAGCTGTTGTTTTGGAGGTTGTGAGATGCCTTTTCGCTTTGGGGGAAATAGCCAGGTCATGAAATACCCAATTTGAAGGATTAAAAGGACCTATTTGTCTAAGGTGATGGATGTCCACACAGGTAGGCAGTGAGAGGGGTGAAGTGACAGAGGGAGAGAGAGACAGGATTCGGGGTTGTAGGTTTGACAGGTAGTCAGATGCTACCCGCCCTGTCTTGAAAGGATGGCCTCTGGCTACAGGGAGGTGTAGCTCTAGCTGGAGGAGGTTCCTTTCTGGTAGGTTTTCTAGGCCTAGAGGGAACAGCAGGACGATAAAGTTTTCTAATAAACTGTTTTAGCTGGGTAGTTTCTTTGAAATTTAAGAATAGAGGAGACTAGCAGGTGTTTCAAATCTTGCATTTCTTTCTTCTTTTGCTGAAGTGACTTAAACAAATCAGCCACTTTTGCAACAAACAAGGCTGTGCTGTCCAGGGGGCATCAATCGGCTTTGCCCTGAAATCATCTGGAAAGGGCAGGAGGCGCAGCCAGGAATACCTTCTTAAAGCAGCTGCTGACCTTGCTGAGGCTTCAGCAGCATCACAGCTGCACTTTACTGAGTGCCTGGTGACCTGGGAGGTGAAAGCCAGAAAATAAGGCATGTTTAGCCATATGTGTCTGGTAGTTAGTAGCCCTAAAGGACAAGGTGCCAGAGGTATAGATTTTTTTTACCCAGATGCTCCATGGTTTTGCTGTCTTTGTCAGCAGGCTGGATAGTGGTGGTGAGTAAAGGTTTAGATGCCTTATCTGTGGTAATGGCGATGGTGGTAGGGTCTGCTGGTAGACAGCTAAGGAGGTACTTTGCAGTCTCAAGGACTTTATAAAGTCTATCAGGCCTGTGTGGAACAGGTGGCTGAGAGTCAGGATTTAAGGATGCTGAGGAGAAGGCATCCAGGAAGGCAGGCAGAATTGGGGGAACAGCAGACGGGCTAGGGGAATCCAACTGAGTGAGGTCATATCATCTTTTTTGGACCTCAGTCATTTCAGAGGACACCCACTTAAGATGCTCTTACATCCTGGAAATGGTTTCCCTAAAAGTAAAATCCTCAGCTGGGGAGTCAGTGTTAACAGATTTTCCTCTGGGGAAACATACTCCCATGGAAAAGAAAGCTGGAAAGTGTAAGAAAGCGAATCTTCAGATGAAGAGTCAGAGATCTTCCTCTTCCCTCATGGTTGGCTCTGTGGTTTGAGGCCTTGGACGGGATGTTCGTAGTCCCCCAAGAGGTAGGACTTAAGGCCATGAAGGCATTAAACAGACTTTTGTGGAAAGCCTGCCAGTCAGGCATGCTTTCAGTGGGAGTAGAAATATGCTTCCTTTTCTCCTCCTTTTTTACAGACCTGGCAGGCGTCTGAAGGGAGGAGGGCCTGGAGTATATAAGGAACTGGAGGGATCCGACGAACCTACTGAAAGCAATGCCCCCCCCCCGCCGGCATCAGAAACCAATGCCAGTAAAGCCTCTATAGACATGCCCTCCACGCGGGATTGTGCGACTTCTGTGGAGGTGCTCGCTATATTAGAGGCGGCGGAGCCCGAATCTTCTACAAGGCCGATGTTGGACACAGGCTGAAAGTCAGACATTAACGCAGCTGAACTGTTAGGCCATATAGTCTTGGGTTTCTTTTTTGGTGGTTCCATAGGTACATCGGAGGAACTCTCCATCCCTAAAGCTATTTGTTTTAACCTTTGATTTTCTAAATACGAGTTAAGAGTGTGCAGATGGCTGCGCAATGTTTTGGGCACAAACGCCTGACAAATGGAGCAGGTCTTGTAATCGTGATACCGTCCCAAACAAAAAAGGCACTGATCATGGGCATCCTTGTGAGGTATCTGACAGCCGCACTTACACTTGCCCTTTCTGAGTGACATGAACAAGTATTAAATGAAAGAAAAGGACTGAAAGATTCCCCAACAGGGCACTTATCTGATTTCTCGAATCCAACGGCCGAGAAGGCAGAACACCTGGCATCCAACTGGCGGCTGAAGTTCTGAGGGCTGGGTGCATGCAGACATTACCTTTATGGCTCATGTTCCTTCAGCCACGTCAGATGCCCTACGCACCATACAGAGACAGAAAGCTTTTGTATACTTGTCAGACGTTCAGGAAACAAGAGGAGTAAACCCCATACGTTGAATACTGCAACATGGGAATAGGATATCAAGGGATCATGTAGAAGTATTAGAAATATTTAGGAAATTCCATGAAAAAAGAAGTTATGTACTCACCACAACGTTCCATCTGTGTAGTTCTACTTCATTTCATTCATTCATTCACCTCTATATATTTATATATTTATATATATTTTATATATTTACATACATATACATAGTTACAGTTTTTTAAGCATTTTTAACTTTTATGTTAATTGGATGTGGCACAGACAACATTGACTTTCCTTTGTATTAAGAAGTGATTAAGGATTTTATAAATTAAACATTCTTTATAAGTATGTAATGTCAATACACTGTATGGTTTTAAGTTAACTTGCGATATACATATGGAATGGCAGATGCAAGTTTAACATTGAGATAAATTTTTACCAAGTGTATGGCATAACAGTGTGAGTAAGAACACAGAGGAATGTATGTCTTTTGGAATACGGGTCTGTGTACACCAAGGAGATGTTTAATAATTAATTTAATGCTCATGAATATTCATGAGAAACTGAAGCCGATAGGGCATTTTAAAATGTAGAAATTGATTGTTATTGGTACATTTTTTTAATTAGTAAGACATTTTTATATTTAAATGTTCCATTGCACAACTACCTTACATCTGATGAAGTCCCACATTTGTGAGACGAAAACGCGAGTATTATAGTTAGAAGAGCATTAATTTCAGTGTGGTTTATTAATAAAAGTGAATTTTTCACTCGACTGCCTGGAGGTTTTTCTGAGTACCTAGCTTCATCTACAGCAATTCGTTTACAAGTTCGTTTTTTCGCTGTGGAAGCTTTACACTACGGAGGTTATTGGTTTGATTTGTGTGAGTACTCAGAGAACGAAGGGTAGTAGCCTGCCTTACCTACGCTATGAATCTAGAAGGGCAGGAAGAGCTCGGTTTGACCAGGAAGTTAATCGGTCAGCTTACGGAACTTGTGAATCTACTTACACCAGTGTGCTCGAACTTAATTCTGTTAAGAAGTGATGACAGATCGCAAGGAACCGAATGGTTAGTTCAACAGCAGCACAAAAGGAAGAGGGAGCTTATGGGCGAGAACGAGGACGCCGGCGACCCAGGAACTTTACAAAATTCTGATTTTGATCCTCGTAACACTCCGAATATTTTCGGTGAAGGAAGTAGTGGTTCCGGTCAAAGGGGAACGATCCACAAGGACTTAGGAGCTAGACCTAAAACCACACCAGGTACTGTTACTAATACTACAACCATTAATGAGTGGCTTCAAAAGAACTTTAATTTCCAAAATACTGACTATATGAGAAAAAGTGTTGCAGATGGTGACACATATAGTACTAAATTAGAGAAATTGTATAAATTAATGCTACAATATAGAACATGTAGTATTGAAAATGCCTATTTGAAGGAATGCATTAAAAAGGAAATAGTCCCAAAAGGACTTCGTATATGTAAATACCCCAACAATGTGCAAATGGGGACTGTTTTTTATGAAAATTTATTGAAAACGTTTAACAAATGTGGTTTGGAAGTTGTGCAACATATTATTGATGAGAATGAGAGAAAGTTAATACTTTTAGATAGAGACATTGTTGAAATTGATTTATGTATTAAAAGTGATATGATTTTTGGTATCAAAGAAGAGAAGGAGAAATATTTTAAAATTAGAGGCGACATAGATCTGAAATGTGATGAAATTATACAACGTAAATGGAACAAATTAAATAGGGACATTTATGAATATGCAAATGATTTGAGTTACCCTAAACCTTTACAAAAATATTTTAAAGGTAGTAAGAATTATGGTAACAATTATAATATTAATAATAATTACAATAATAACAATAATAATAATAATAACAATAAAAATGTAAGTAAATATCAAAGAAGGAATAGTAGGAATTACAACAGGGAAAGAATAGAAGAGCAACTATATGACCTAGACTTTCCCCCCCTTGGAAATGAAAACCATGAAATATTCTTTGAACAAGAAAATGATAAGAGAATGAATTTTCAGACACGAGGGGGGGAAAGGGGAAGAGGGAGATTCAGTCATTAAATACCCTCACCCATTTGGACATGGGTCAAGAACAAAATCTTGATTCTGTACTTGAGACCAATTACAAAGTGGGAAATGACATGGTTATTAGTTCTAATATTAATTTGAACTTTAATCTGAACTCTAATAATGACATAGTTGCTGAAAACAATGTTAATTATGAGGTAGGGGACAACAATATTATTAGGGAAGATGTTAAAAACTGTTTTGAGGGATTTTCTATATATAATTTTAGTAATTACATGCTTGACAAGAAACATTTTAGTCTATTTAGTAAAGGATTAAAATACATTCCATCCAAAAAAGGAGACATGGCTAGTACTATAATAGATATGAAACTTTTTTTAAGGAAAATTAACCTAACTATTTTGGCTTCTAGAGCTGGCTTTAATAAAAAAGATTATAGAGAAAACAAAGAAACTAAGGAATTAAATAGGAAATCAACATACAATCCTCCCCTTTTACCACAAATTAAGAACTTGGAAATGGTAATGGAAAGGGAAATAAGAAAGAAATGTGCTAAGAAAGGAACTTACTTCTATCAGAATTTGACAAGGGAAGAGAATGAATTATTGAAAGAAATTGTAGATGATAAAACAGTGAGAATCATGAAACCTGATAAGGGGGGTGGGATTGTGATAATGGATAAGATTTTGTACGAAGCAAAGATGAATACCATCCTAAACAATGAAGATAATTATTGTGTAGTTTCAAAACAAGAGGTTGAGACGGCACATAAAAAAATCGAAATATTAATTCATGATTTACATTTAGAAAAAGTTATAGATATCAAAACTGTTAATTATCTAAAGGTGGAAAAACCAAGGGTAGCCACAATCTTCGGCATACCCAAAATACATAAAAATAAGGAAAATCCCCCTTTAAGACCCATAGTGTCAGCAGCAGGGGCAATGACAGTTCCACTAGCCAAATATGTTGACACAAAAGCAAAGCATATATGGGTAAACAATAGTATTATTTTAAAAGATTCTTGGGATTTTCTAAGGGAAATAACACCTAAAGTTTTTAGAGAAGATATTATATTTATAACTATAGACATAGTGGATTTGTTCTCTTGCATTCCGTATCATGAAGGAATGAAATTGTTTGAAAAAAGTGTTTTTTTTGACAATACTATGACTCAAGAAGAAAAAATAGCTACAGTTAGTTTTATGGAAGTGATATTGAAAAACAATTATTTAATTTTCAATGGTGAATACTATAAGCAAAAATCTGGAGTTTCAATGGGAGCGGCATGCGCTCCCACATATGCGAATTTAGTACTATCCAGATGGGAAGAAAACTATATTATAAATTCCAAATATAAAGATAAATGGGTACTTTACCATAGATATTTGGACGATATGGTTATGTTTTGGATAGGGGATATAAATGACTTTTTTGAATTCATGGACTATTTAAATACTACCACAAGTTTCTTGAAATTCACTTGTACTATAAATAAGGAAATATTAAACTACTTAGATGTCGAGATTTATAAGTACAAGAGTAATTTTGAAACAAAGGTATATAGGAAACCAACGTATGTTAATTCTTTTTTACACTTTGAAAGTGCACACCCCTTCCATAGCAAGAAAAACATCTTAAAAGGACAATTTGTGAGGGGGTCTAGGATGACAAGTAGACAAGAGGATTTTCACGAAGAATGTGATAGATTAGAAAATATGTTTTTAGAAAAAGGTTATCCTAGTGAATTTATAAAAAATACAAGGAAAGAAGTGGAAATAGGTAGAAGTGGAAGATTTCATCCTATTAAAGGGATAGAAAGAAATATTGTTGTTGGTTTAGGGGACGAAAGGACAGAGAATATAAGAAAAATAGATGGTGAAATAGAAAGTCATCAAAGAAGATTAACATTAGAGTACAACTCCCTAAACAAAGATATAGGAGGAATATTTAATAGAGAATGGAAAACATTCTTAACTTATACTGACATTGAAGAGGTTAGAGAGATAGTACCTAAAATTGTTTATAAAAATCCACCTAATATTAAGAATATGGTAGAAAGTATAGGGAAATTCAAGAGAATGAATTTGGGTGAACTAGTAGGAACTTTCAAGTGTAGAAGATGCCCCCAGTGTATTTTTATAATAAACAAGGAAGAAATACACTTGGAGAGCAGAAATAAAATAATAAAAAGTTTCAGGTATTATAATTGTGAAACCCAAAGAGTAGTATATTTAGCGACCTGCCAAAAATGTCAATCTTTCTATATTGGAAAGACAGAGAGACCACTAAAAAGGAGGGTCTATGAACATAATTATGACATTAAAAAAGAAAGAGAAACAAACGCCCTTTATAAACACACAAAAATTTGTTCAGGCGCAACCTACTTGTTTTTTGTATTAGAACAGATTCAGATTGATCCCAGGGGAGGCCCATGGGAAGACACATTAGAAAGTAGGGAGCTTTGGTGGCAGGTATATTTAGACGCTAGTAAAAGCCCAGGATTAAACGACTATATATCCATAGGAGCTATACTAAGACTAAAAGCAAATAAAATTTAAATGATTGAATCCCAGATTTCAACATTAGAGGGCAGTAGATTATAGAAGAACTAAATAAACACATGCTAATATTATTAAACAAAAATAAAACTTTTTTATTTCAGTTTGGAATTTTATCCCCAACCTCACATAAAATAACAACAAAGGTTTTATGAATTTTATTAGGTATATTTATTATGTCCCTTTAAATCTAACATTTACAAGGCACACAATATTTGTTTTGTTACTAGTTTGGTTTTAATATACACTTAATGCACTTTATATTTATTACTACCTCTATATATATTTATATATTTATATATTTATATATATTTTATAGATTTACATACATATACATAGTTACAGTTTTTTAAGCATTTTTAACTTTTATGTTAATTGGATGTGGCACAGACAACATTGACTTTCCTTTGTATTAAGAAGTGATTAAGGATTTTATAAATTAAACATTCTTTATAAGTATGTAATGTCAATACACTGTATGGTTTTAAGTTAACTTGCGATATACATATGGAATGGCAGATGCAAGTTTAACATTGAGATAAATTTTTACCAAGTGTATGGCATAACAGTGTGAGTAAGAACACAGAGGAATGTATGTCTTTTGGAATACGGGTCTGTGTACACCAAGGAGATGTTTAATAATTAATTTAATGCTCATGAATATTCATGAGAAACTGAAGCCGATAGGGCATTTTAAAATGTAGAAATTGATTGTTATTGGTACATTTTTTTAATTAGTAAGACATTTTTATATTTAAATGTTCCATTGCACAACTACCTTACATCTGATGAAGTCCCACATTTGTGAGACGAAAACGCGAGTATTATAGTTAGAAGAGCGTTAATTTCAGTGTGGTTTATTAATAAAAGTGAATTTTTCACTCGACTGCCTGGAGGTTTTTCTGAGTACCTAGCTTCATCTACAGCAATTCGTTTACAAGTTCTACTTCATTTGTCTTCAACCTGTGGGACACGGATCCGTTTCGGATCAGAGACGGAAACTTTTACTAGCATCTGCTCCGAGCTCCAAATTCCTCCCCTTACCCATAATACACCTAAACTGCTTTCCATATCCAGATCAAGTTTGCTGAACCTTATACTGATAACCTGACCTGAAAATATTACTTGTAACCTATCCTGCTGATCACATGCCAAGGTCTGAGGGAAGGAGGGAGGGACGGTTAAAGACAAATAAAGTACAACTACTCAGATGGAACTTTATGGTGAGTACATAACTTCTTTATCTGAAATAGTTTACTTCATTTGGTCTTCAACCTGTGGGACAGAGTCCCCAGCTACTAAACTCCTGGGAGGCCCTCATGGAAGGATATTCCAGAGCATCGCAAAACCAAAGGATGCTCTCCTTCTGGAAGTCCAAGCGAATTTGTAATGAGAAATAAATGTATGAGATGAGGACCAAGTAGCTGCAGAACAAATACCATCCAAAGACACTCTAGACCAAAAGGCCGCAGACTCAGTCATGGACCTAGTGGAATGAGCTTTCACCTGACCTGGAGGAGACATGCCTCTGTCCTTATAGACCTGGAGGATGCATGAAGAAATCCATCTAGCAATAGTGACCTTGGAGATTGTTTCCTTCTATGAACCCTTTTTGTGGAAACCTAACAACTGAAGAGATTTTCAGAATTTTTTTGTCCTGTGTAAACAGAATCGTAACTGTCTATGGACATCCAACAGGTGGAGTTTGTATTCCATCTTGTTAGTAAAATTAGGAAAAAACACAGGCAAACTGATGGCCTGACTGATATTGACTGGTGATACCACCTTAGAAAGAAAGGATGGATTGGTTCTAAGGGAAACCCTATCTTTGTGAAAAATCATGTAAGGAACTTTGATGGACAAGGCCTGTAACTCTGAAACCCTTTTGGCAGAGTAATAGCCACCAAAAAAAGCCGTTTTCCAAGATAAATATTTCAGATCTGCAGTTGCAGCAGGCTCGAAAGGCGGAGCGACCAAAGCTTGAAGAACCATAGTAAGGTCCCATAAGGGAACAGGATCTTTGACAGGGGAACGTAACAAAAAGGTACCTTTAATAAAGGCTTTACACAGTCTGGAAGAGGCTAAGGCGGCAGAATTCTCACCCACAAGAAAATGAGAGATGGGAGCCAACTGAACCTTGACAGTAGAAGAACTAGCTCCGTGTTGAAAAATATCAGCTAGAAAATCAAGAATGGCAGAAATGGGAGCCGTGAAAGGGTCTAAACTCCTTTGAGAGGCCCAAAAGGAAAAAAACGTTTCCACTTGCTGCAATAAACCTTCCTGGTCGAAGACTTATGAGCAGCCACCAAAATAGATCCAACTGAGGAGGATAGTCCAGGCGTCCTAACAAACACAGGAATTGGAGTAGCCAAGCGGTGAGCTTCAGACTGTCCAGATTTGGATGAGGCACCCCCAAAGGGTGTGAAATTAGATCCTGAATGGGATCTAGGATCCAAGGCGGAGCTAAAAAGTGAGACCAAAGGAAGGGAAACCATATCTGGCGAGGCCAGAATGAGGCAATGAGGATCACTTTGCTCCCCAGTCAACGAGCTTTCTGTAGAATCCTCGGAATAAGAGGTAATAATGGGTAAGCATACAAAAGACCGGGAGGCCAAGCATGAACTAGAGCGCCTCTGGGGGACATCCCCGGCAGGGGGCTCAGAGAGAAAAAAACTCACTGCACTTCACGTTGGAAGGAGATGTGTAGAGATCGCAGCAAGGTTTACCACATTCACTGAACATCTGTTCCGCTACTGACAGATTTAGAGACAACTCATAAGGCATCAGAATGGTCCGACTTAGCCTCTCCGCTAGGATGTTGGACCGTCCCGGAATGTGCGCTGCGATAAAAAAGTGACCAGTGGAGTTCGCCCATTCCCACACTCTCATGGCCTCACGACAAAGGGGGTAAGATATGGTCCCTCCCTGTTTGTTGATATACCAGACTACTGACATGTTGTTGGACTGAATAGCAATCGTTCCCAGAGGAAGAAAGGCATGAAGGGCCTGCAACGCTGGAAGGGCCGCCCTCATCTCTAGAACATTTATGTGCAAGCTGGTCTTTATGAGGGACCACAGGCCTTGGACTGTCCTGCCCAAACAATGTCCCCCCCACTCGGGTTGGGAGGCATCCGTGTCACTGTGGCTTGGACCCGGACTGCAACAAAGGGTCATGCCTCCAAAATGTCTGGAGAGCACATCCACCACATGAGGGATGACCGACAGACTCTACTTAGGTGGACTGAATATGCCAATGGCAACTTCAAGATGGACCATTATACAGCTAGGGTCCACTGTAGAATTCTCATGTGTAACCGGGCACATGGGACAAGAGTTATGGTCGCCTCCATCGAGCCTAAGGCCCTCAACACCGATTCCTCCATTGGGAGATGAGAGTGGCAGATCAGAGACACATGCATCCTCAGGTTCCGAACTCTCTCCAAGGTAAGGAAGATTTTGCACTGAAGAATGTAGTCTATCACCTGTACAGGATCTAGGAAAGATTTTAATGCGTTGATTGTGATCCCCAAATGCAGGGCAAGAGTCAGGAAGTAATCCCTGGTTTGGGAGAGCAGACACCTGGTGGGAGTAGTAAGGAGCCAATCGTCCAGATATAAATAGACCTGAATACCCTGATGCCTCAGGTGAGTCCGCTACCACCGCCATCACTTTGGTGTACACCCTGGGGGCTGTGGTGAGACCAAAGGGTAGGGCTCGAAATTGGTAATGATGGACTCCTAGCCGAAAGCAGAGGAACCTCCTGGAGCTTCTGTGTATTTTGATGTGATAGTAAGCATCCAGGAGATCAAACAAGCACATCCAGTTGCTCTCTTGCAGGTACGGCATGATGGACTATAATGTGACCATCCGGAACTTCTCTTTGGCAACTGAAAGGTTCAGGGAAGAGAGGTCCAGAATGGGCCTTAAGTCCCTTGTTTTCTTTGGCACCAAAAGAACCTGTAGTAGAGGCCCGATCTGGACTGATCTGGGGGGACGGTTTTGATGGCTCGTTTTGCTAACAGCTTGGAAATTTCCTGTGGTGCTGCTTCCCTTTGTAAGGGTGGTATGTCCGGGAGGTGTCTGGAAGATTTAGGTGAATCCACGAAGGGAACAGAGTATCCTCTGGATATGACCTGAAGCACCCAGTGGTCTGTTATGGACTCCCATACCGCTAGGTGCAAGGACAATCGTCCCAAGACTGCCTCCAGAGTAAAGCAGTCGGGCAACCCCTCAGGGTTGCTGCCCAGGTCTGTCCGAGAAAGGTTCTCGAGATCCAAAATACCACAGACCCCCTCTGCCTCTGGGCTGGCATCCATTCTGTCCCGCTCTGCCTCTGAGGGAAGAAGAGCCCTGAGTGTCCCGGGAAAAATGTGACTTCCGGAACCACATCATCTTTTGCCCTCTCTGGTTCCGGGAAAAGGACCTTTGAAGGTTCAAGAAGCGGATCCCGACGGCAGACAGTGTCTTTTCGTCCTTCTCACTCTGGACTAATGTTGCTTTGATGGTCTTACCAAAGGGAGTAGAGCCGTCATAAGGGGCACTGGCAAAGGACGCCTTGAAGGGTTCCAAAAATTGACCTAACCTGAGCCAGGCGTTGCGCCTGATGGACATGCCGGACCCGGCTACCCTAGCCGCTCCTTCGTAGCATGCAAAAGGAGTCACATGGACTGTTGGAGACTGCTTTTAAAATGGTCATCCTAGTGGAGAACGAAGCCTTGCCCTCCTGCGACACGAACTTGAGGGAGACTCCTCCAGCTCCTTTACCAGGTCGCACTGGAGTCTGGTGACATGGGCAAGGTAGTTGAGCGCCCTGATCGAAAAGGTAGCTGAATCATAAACTCGCTTCCCTAGTCAGTCCATCATCCGCGACTCTCAGTCAGGAGGATGAACAGAGGAACTCTCCTGAGCAAGTTCCTTCATTGTGGCTGCTGCCACCACAGTATCTACTGGGGAGCACTTGTTCCATGCTGGTCTATGGGGTGGGGGTGGGGGGGGGGCTTAAAATCTTGTTGGGTTTTTTTGGAATTGGTTCCATGGTGTCCCCTACCTTCTATGCCCGCTAATTGATGACCAGATCCACCAAAGGATCCGTGGGAGGGGACAACCAGGAAGTAGACAGGCCCGTACCGAAAGCCTCCAGGAACACGGACTCATCAGAGGAAGGTTTGGGGGCAGACCAACCTCCCCGTTTGTGTAGGATTTCCATGATGTCTCCTCGGGATGTGATCTAGGTGAACTTTCTCCATTATCCAAGTCTGTGTCCTCGGTGAGGGACTTGGGGGAGTCTTAAGTGCCACCTTTTGCAAGTATGCTTGCGAGGTACCTCTCTGGTAGGGCTCGCCGGGGGGGAACTCGCAAGCCACTTGCTCCTCAGGGGGAACCATCTGGGGCTCCTCGAGCATGGGCTGTCCATCTGGTAAAACGATAGGGACCATAGAGCCGAGGGTGTCTGGGCAGACTCCGAGGGGGCAGTCAGGGGCATCGATCCAGCGAAGAGAACCCTTTCTACCATGAACGCTGAAGGAAAGTGAACCTCCTGAGAAAGCAATAAGGAGGCCGGTCTCCCCGGGTCTGAGAGAATTGGAGCCAGGCCCAAAGTGGACGGAGCTACAAGGGAAGGAACTTGGCCCGAGAAAGGCGGAGCCGATGAAAGAAGTTCCACTCCGTCCGATCCGAAACGCTCCAGGCAACTGTTGACGAAGCAGGTACCTTCGGCGCCGAATCCCCTGACCAAAGCCATCCTCTGATCCGAATACTCCGAACCCGGAGGTTGAATCGGAGAAGGAGATATCTGCTAGAAAAAAGGAGGCGGGCTCCCCCCTCCTGGGGAAGAGGTGGATGGCAAGACCCCCATCTGAATCTGAGTACAGATAAACATCCATCATTTTATCCATATCAACCTCAGACAAAGACCGGGTGGACCTCAACGAGGCCATGGACTCAGACCTGGCGGGTCGGGGCACCGAGGCCCTAAAAGCTGAACGTGTCTCCTCCGGCTCCAGAGAAAACCTCGGAGATTGGAGCCGAGGGGAGTCACACATCCGTATTGATTTAACAGGTGAAGGGAGGTCCAGAGACCTCTTTCGCTTTTCCCTCGCCTTCGAATCTCTCTCCTCCTCTCTGCCCCTTTTCCGTTCCACTTCCACAGGCTTTTGTACAGGAGGTTGTCCCAGCCTGGGAGGGAGGAGAAGCCAGGGGAAGAGAGGAAGGAGAGGCAGCCACAGCAGCCACTGTGACCGAAGCCAGAGACGAGAAAACAGTCTCTGAAGGGGGAAAGGAGGCCTTTGAGGGCCAACTTGGCCTTCCTATCCTTAATGGCTCAGGGGATGAAGCCCGCACATATATTGCAGTCCACACTCAGATGGGCCATGCCCGAGCGCATAACACACAGAGTGTGGCCATCCACAGGGGATAATTTATGGCCACACTTGAAAATCGGTTTGTCAGCCATACTATCTTTTAGTAGAAAGAAACTAAGAAAAAAAGGTTGTTTCTTTGTTCCTGACACACACACACACACACACACACACACACACACACACACACACACACACACACACACATCAACTCACTACACTCATACACAGAAAACATTGAGGGGGGGGAGCAAAAAATCCACACAATACAAACTACTCTAACTACCCTAAAACACTAAAACTCGATGCACCAACTGAGGGGAGGAGAAAGGGGAAACTATACTAATCTCTAACTAGCAATTTTGAAAGAAAAAGATATTCAAAACGTTTTTACCCACAAAGTTGGAGCTCAAGAGATCACTATGCAGAAGCTATTTGCGGCAAACGAGATCTGGGTATGGAAGGCAGTGGAGGTGTATTTGGGTAAGGGGAGGAGTTTGGAGCTTGGAGCAGATGCTGGTAGAAGTTGCCGGCTCGGATCTGATACGGATCTGAGACCCACAGGTTGAAGACCAAATGAAGTAATAAACGAAAAAATGCACTGTGAAGAGGACGGACTACACCGGACAACTAGGATTCCACAAACAGCTTTATTATACGTTAAACGTTAAACCAAATACCACGTTTTTCGTCACATAAATTAGACTTCATCAGACAAGAACTAACATGACCAACAACCATTTATATATGCTGACCTTGTGTTTAAAATAACCAATGAAAATCTAACAATGCTCATAAATATGAATGAATGTGTTGAAATACAAATATATTTTAAATTTTTATATTTGTATTTCAACACATTCATTCATATTTATGAGCATTGTTAGATTTTCATTGGTTATTTTAAACACAAGGTCAGCATATATAAATGGTTGTTGGTCATGTTAGTTCTTGTCTGATGAAGTCTAATTTATGTGACGAAAAACGTGGTATTTGGTTTAACGTTTAACGCATAATAAAGCTGTTTGTGGAATCCTAGTTGTCCGGTGTAGTCCGTCCTCTTCACAGTGCATTTTTTAGTTTATTAGTTTGTTCTTGCACTGCGCTTCATATTTTTGGTTTACCAAATGAAGTAAACTACTTCAGATGTCTGTATCAAGTAGAGAAATATGGAAATCATTAAAGGTACAAATGGAAACGTTTATGGAGAAGTTAAATATGCCAAGGTTAGAGGTTAAATATGCCAAGGTTAGAGGTAGAGGAGGCTACATTATAGGTTCATAGGTAGGTACTAGGCTACTGGTCCTAGGGCCTATACAAGCCTAGCCAAAAAGGTACCCTGGCTTTTGCCACCCAAGAAAATTATGTTCCTGTGTCCCTGTCCAGCAGAACCACAGAAGTGATCCCCGGGGTGAATTTCCTATTACCCATCCAATCATCAAGATTTTTCTTAAAGAGTGCTAATGAGGAGCTCTGTTTGACATAGATAGGTAGTCTGTTCCAGAGTATGGGAAGTCTCTGGGACAGGAATCTATCCCTCCAGCATGTTCTGTTTATTGTGGTGACAAGGTTTAAGTCCCTAGAGAGTGTAGCTCAGAGGGATTGGGATTTCTTTAAGTGGAGCATGTCCAACAGCTCTGGGTTTGACATAGCTTTGTATGTTAGGCAGAGATCACCTCTGAGTAGGCGATATGCAACGGAGTAAAGCTGGAGTTTTTTGAGACGGTCTGCATAAGGCATCTGTTTGAGGCCAGTAATCCTCTTTGTGAGGTATTTTTGCGGCCTTTCCAGTTGTTGTACATGTCTTGTGAGGTACATACCAAAAAGGGCACTGTACTCTACAATGAGTCTAATGAATGATGAGCAAAGGGAAACAATGACGTCTTTTTTTTCTGGATGAGAAACCTTTTGTGATGAGGTGTGCCACGTAGGAGGATTTCCTGACCACTGTGGCGACGTGATTATCCAAGGAGAGACTACTGTCCACCTTTGTCCCAAGGTCTAATCACACTTTCGGTGTTAAGTAGACTACCGCCTATGTGGTAGTTCATGGGTACAGAGCTTTTACCAAAGGGGACGACAATGCACTTTTTGGCATTGAACTTGAGACCATGGCTTTGACACCAGGCATCTGTCTCAGTGAGGCCCTTTTGTAGGATATCCACATCGTTAGGAGTTTCGATTACGGCTCCTAGTTTGCAGTAATCTGTGAATTTAGTTAGCCAAAGCCCTTCTGTGTTAGCCTGTACTTTAGAGAAGTAGATACCAAACAGGAGAGGACCCAGGACTGAACCATGTGGTACTCCACTTGTCACTGGTCTGCAGTCTGATTTGGAATCTGCTACTTTCACAGTGTGGGTTCTATCAGTAAGCCAGTTGACATCCCATCTTGTGACATAGGGATTTATACCTAGTTTAGTGAGTTTATCTATAATTCCAGAGTGGGGGATGGTGTCGAACACCTTGGCGAGATCTAGATAGGCTGTGTGAACCACCTTACCCTCATCTATTGCTTTGGTGACCACTTCAAAGAATTCTATCAAGTTTAGGAGACATGATCTGCCTTTTACAAACCCAAACTGTGTGGGGTCTAGAGTTTGGAGATCTCCAATGTCTTTGTTTATGAGTTCCATGATGATACGTTCCATGGCCTTGCAGACCAGGCTCGTCAGGCTAATGGGGAGGTAGTTCCCGGGGTCTGTTGTGCCCCCCCCCCCTTTGTGGAGTGGGATAACTGTTGCGGTGCGTCATTCAATGGGCACAAAGCCTGAGGTGAGGTTGTGATTGAACATGGTACTTAGGTGGGGTGCCAGTTCCTTCTGTAGTTCATGTAGAAGGCAGCCTGGGATGCTGACAGGTCCCATGGATGCTGTGTTCTTGGCTTTGGAGAGTGAGGTTTTTACCTGTGTAGCCATGATTACAGGAAAGCACAGTTGTGTACCTACTATAAATGTAGATGTTAGAGTGTATTCACTGTTGCAGTCATTACACTTGGGTTATCCTGCTGGCAGGCGACCCGCAGTCGGCCCGGGTTCCAAAGTCTTGGTCCGGTGTCGGTTGCTGTCGCCTCTTCCTGGACGTCAGTGCACCAGGGATATAAAAGTTGCAACAAATGCCATTTTCTTCAGTTTTTCTTGCCCCAGATGTCAGGTGCCCCCAGATAGGAAGTCTGGAAAGATAAAATTATGCCAAAAAACATGCATATATTACTATAAACATTTCCTTCATCTACAAGCAAATACACCACATATGTAGTATAGAGATGAGAAGTACAGAAAAGTCCCAAAAATGGAAAAAGGGGGATGGTGGGTGGGTAACCTGGACTGCAACAGTGAATACACTCGAACATCTACATTTATGGTAGGTACACAACTGTACTATGTTCATCACGTTTCACTGTTGCAGTCGTTACACTTGGGTAAAATCCCAAAGATGAGGTTGGGTGGCTGGGTCTAAATTGGATTTGGAGAGGCTAACAAGCCCTGCAGAACTGCAGTGGCAAAGCCTGCTCTGGATTTAGAGTAGAGAGGTAAGTGGCAGTGCTTGGTGAAAGTGTGCACTGAGCTCCAGGTTGCAGCTTCTAAAATGTTTTTGGTTGGTACTCCTCTGAGGAAAGCTGCTGAAGTGGCTGCTGCTCTGGTAGAATGAGGCCTAATGCCCTTAGGCACTGATTTGCCATGTTGTGCATAATAGAAGCGGATGCAGTGTCCTATCCATTTCGAGATTGTCTGCTTTGTAATAGGCTTTCCTTGTGATCCTGCAGCATATGCTACAAATAGTTGCTCAGTTTTTCTGAAAGCTTTTGTTTTGTCCAAGTAGAATCATAGCTGTCTGTGTATATCCAAAGTGCGCAGAAGTCTCTCCCCTTTATTCTGGGGATTTGGGAAAAAAGTAGGTAAATGAATGGATTGGTTTAAGGCCACATTGGAGACCACTTTTGGCATGAATGTTAGGTTTGTGATGAGAGAAACCCTGTCCTGATGAAAAATGAGGAAAGGTTCCACAGCCATTAATACCTGTAATTCTGAGACTCTTTCTTGCTGAAGTTATTGCTAGGAGCAGAGCAGTTTTCCATGACAAGAATTTTAGATCAGCTGTGCTGGCTGGTTCAAAAGGAGGCAGTGCGAGTTTTTCTAAAACAAAATTGAGGTCCCAAGTAGGTACTGGTGCTCTCCTTGGGGGTCTTGTATTTTTTGCCCCTCTGAGGTACTCTCGTAGTAAAGGATGTGAAAAAATAGGAGGTTCTGTATTGTAATGAGCTGAAATGGCAGAGGCATGAATTTTAATAGATGAGAAAGATAAACCTTTGTCCAGCATCTCAGTTATGTATTGTAAAATCTGAGCTATATTAGGGACAAGTGGTTCGAGCCCTTGTGCCTAGTTCCAAGCACAGAATCTCTTTCATTTTTCTGCATAAGATTTCCTAGTGCTGGGCCTCCTGGCATCTAAAATGACATCCATAACAGCTTTAGAGAGAGGTGCAGTCTGAGTGGCTACATTATCTGCCATGCTGCTAGGTTTAATGTTCTGAGTTGACTGTGCAGAATCTGATTGTTTTGTTGCATCAAAAGAGGAGGAATTTGAGGTAGAAGCCAAGCTGGGCCTTGAGACAAATTCTTTAGGATTGGGAACCAGTGCTGGCATGGCCAGTCTGGTGCAATCAGGATAATTTTTGGCCTTTCTTGTCTGACTTTTACTACCACCTTGGTGAGAAGAGGCATCGGAGGGAAGGCATAGACTGTCAGGCCTTTCCAGCTGAATGATAGAGCATCCACTTTCCATGCTTGAGAGTAATAAGTTCTTGTGCAAAATTTCTGTATTTAGTAATTGTGAGGGGAGGCAAAAAGATCTATGTCTGGGCGTCCTCGTTACATGCTGAACACTTGTGGATTTAGCTTCCATTCATGAGGATCCATGAGATTTCTGCTTAGTTCGTCTGCCAGTGTATTTTTTGTTCCTGGCAGGAATTGTGCTTGCAGATGTACTTGATAGGTCAGTGCTGTGTTCCACAAAGTCATGGCTTGTCTGCATAGGGGGTAGGAATGTGTGCCTCCTTGCTTGTTTATGTACCACATAACTGTGGTATTGTCCATCTTTATTAATAGTTGTCCTGGATGTATTAGGTCCTTGAAAGCTGTCAGGGCATTCTGTACAGCTAGCATCTCTTTTTGATTGATGGGAAGATGCATTTGCTCCTTGGTCCACGTGCCCCGAATACATTTTCCTGCCGTATGTGCCCCCAGGCATAATCCGATGCATCCGTTGTTATGGTCTGCCTGGCCGTGGGTAAAGTGAAAGGCTGTCCCTTGTTGTGGTGACAGGCCTGGGCCCACCATCGAAACTCCTGTTGGAGGCAGGGAATTAAAGTTATGATTGTCTCCAGGCTGTGGCAATGCTGAGTCCAAGCACTTTTTAGATACCACTGTAGTTTCCTCATATGCAGTTTTGCATATGGAATTAGTAGAATGCAGGATGCCATGAAGCCCAGGGCCTGCAGAATTTTTCTTGCAGGGAGCTGGGTTTTTGTTGCCAGAATTGGAAAGTAATGAGTCAGTTGCCTTTGTTTGTCTGGCGTGAGATAAGCCATCTGATCAGTTGTATTTAAGCTTGCACCCAGGAATATTATCTCTTGAGAGGGCACTAGTTTTGATTTCTTTTCGTTTACTGTGTACCCTAGGCAAATTAGCAATCTTTTTACAAACGCCAGATGCTTTAGAAGAATGTCCTTGCTCTCTGCTTGAATAAGGTAGTCGTCCAAGTAGGGATATATTTGAATTCCTTTTTGTCTGCAAAATGCAATTACTGGTCCCAGGCATTTTGTGAAGACCCTGGGCGCAGTAGATAATCCAAAGGGCAGTGCAGACAATTGGTAAAGCATTGAGTCTGCTATGAATCTGAGGTATCTTCGGCAAGATTGTCTGATTGGTACATGCAGGTATGCCTCCTTGAGGTCCAAAGTAACTAGCCAAGCCTTCTTGCCCAGCATGGGCAGAAGTTGCTATAGTGTTAACATTTTGAATTTTAGAACATCCAGGAAAGTATTTAGGGTTGACAGGTCCAGTATTGGTCTCCAGGCTTTGTCCGTTCTGGGTACTAAGAAAAGTCTTAAGTAAAATCCTTGTCCCTGTTCTTGCTGTGGAACTTTCTGAATAGCTCCCATGTCCATAAGAGCAGCAATCTGTTTTTGTGCCTCTGCCCATTGGTTTTGCGGCAGGTCTGGCATACCTTTTGGTTTTGGAAGCGTGTGGAAGTGGAACCTGCAACCCTGAGAAACAATATTCAGCACCCATTGGTCCTGGGTGATCATGTGCCAATTTTTTGAGAAAAGTGCTAGCTTCCCCCCTAGGGGTGCTGTCAAAAGTTAAGTGCTTGGCATTTGCAGAGGGAAGTCATTGGGACTGTTTCCTATAAGGTTGTGATTTGTCTTCCCCTCCTTTGGGGGCTGAAGCACACCATTGTTTAGGTCTGTAGGAGCCTTGGGGATGAGATATGCCTCTTGGGCGTCTGTATCTGCCTCTTTGTGGCCTGTCTGACACTGGAAAGGACCGATTTTTTGAAGGTCAGTTTCCGCTAAATCTAGGTGGCCGAACCTGTAAGAAATCTTTCACTGCCTGCATTGACTTTGCTTTATCCTCCATTTTCTTTAACACCTCTTCTGCCTTAACACCAAACAAAGTATCATGCTGTAATGGAGCATCCAATAACTTTACTTTAACATGGTCAGGTAAACTTTGTTCTTTCAGCCAAGCATGCCATCGAATAACAGATCCTGTAACTGCGGCTCTACAAAAAGCCTCTAATGAATCAAAACTACATTGCAGAGTATGCTTTCCCACTTGTTCAACTGCATGCAATAAGTCCTGCATTTCCTTACTGTCAGGACCTTCTGTATTTGAAACCATTTTCTGTTTTAACAATGACATGAGGTACTGTTGGTATTTAAGCATGTGAAACTGACAGTTTAAAGCTCTTACAGCTAAAGTAGCAGAAGTGTAAACTTTTTTCCCCATCTGTCCAGAGCTCTGGAATCCCTATCAGAGGGGACAGGATTTTTAGCAGTGGAAGCCTTAACCCCTTTAGGGCCCTGAGAAACTGTTTCTGGGTCTGCAGCGGGGTTTTTATAAAGAAATTTGAGAGAGTCAGGGACTCTGTAGTACCTGTCTAACTTGACTGGTGCAGGGGGTAAATAATCAGGAGACAGACTGGATTCAGAAAAAACATCATCAACAATATCAAGCACAGGGGGGACAGCCAGGGGCCTGTGCTGAGACAATAAAAGGAAGTCTCTGAGCCTTTTCTTGGATTCTGAATAATCCTGGCTCTCCCAATGGAAATGCTCCCTCATGGTGTGCAGGGTTTCCCCAAAAGAATAATCCTCAGGCGGAGAGGCTGAAGGTATGGACTCTGCTGCATCAGAGTCGTCATAGGGAGGGAGAGAATACCCCTGATCAGAAGAGGAATCATAATCAGTGTCTTGCCTAGGCCTTTTGTCAGGAGGGGGATGGGAACCCCCGATTAAAGTAATTAGGTCTTCGGCCATTTTAAGCATCTGTTTCTTTGGCATGGATGACTTCTGGAGAATGCTGTACTTGTTTCCTTGTCTTTAATGGTGTTTTTGACTTTGCCTTTGCTGCTGTAGTGGGCTTAATTGTAAGCTGTGAAGGTCTGAAAAAGTACAGTTTTGTACCTACCATAAATGTAGATGTTTGAGTGCTAATACAGCTGCAGTCATAACAGATGGGTTCTCTGCCGTCAGGCGGGTCCTCGGTCGGCCGAATTCCAAAGTCTAGGTCCAGCGTCGGTTGTCGTCGCTTCTTCCCCGACGTCAGTGCGACAGGGGTATAAAGGAACCAGCCGACGCCATTTTCTTCAGTTTTTCTTGCCCCAGATGTCAGGTGCCCCCAGAAGGAAGGCAATACATAAATTTTTGTAATAAAGCAGTGCAATATAATCAAAATACAGTAGTTGCAAGCAAATACACCATAAATGAATACCCCAATCAGGTTGTATGAGGATGTGTTAGCCTATAGGCCTGTCCCAAGAGGGGAAGGAGGGAGGGAAACCTGGACTGCAGCTGTATTAGCACTCGAACATCTACATTTATGGTAGGTACAAAACTGTACTATGTTCATCGTGCATACAGCTGCAGTCATAACAGATGGGTAGAATCCCAAAGCTAAGAAAGGGGTGGTAGGCACTAGGTGGAACTAGGAGGAGCCAGGATGCCCTGCAAGACTGCAGTGGCAAAGCCTGCTCTAGTTTTGGAGTATAACGGTAGGTGGTAGTGCTTGGAGAAGGTATGCACTGAACTCCAAGTGGCTGCTTCCAAAATATCTTTGGTAGGAACTCCTCTGAGGAAAGCTGCAGAGATAGCTGTGGCCCTTGTGGAGTGAGATCTGATGCCTGTAGGTACAGTTTTGCCATGAAAAGAATAGCAAAAGCGTATGCAGTGGGCTATCCATTTTGAGATTGTCTGTTTCGAAATTGGCTTTCCTTGAGCTCCTACAGCATAGGACACAAAGAGCTGTTCTGATTTTCTGAAAGGTTTTGTTCTGTCCAGATAATAAGGGAGTTGTCTGTGGATGTCCAAGGAACGTAGTAATCTCTCCCCTTTGTTTTGAGGATTAGGATAAAAGGTAGGTAAGTGTATGGCCTGATTCAAAGCTACCCTGGATACCACTTTAGGCATAAAGGACGGGTTGGTTCGTAAGGAAACTCTGTCCTGATGGAAGATGATAAAAGGCTGCACAGCCGTGAGAGCTTGTAGTTCTGAAACTCTACGAGCTGAGGTAATAGCCAGAAAGAAAGCTGTTTTCCAGGACAAGAATTGCAAATCTGATGAAGCAGCTGGCTCAAAGGGAGGCAAGGTCAGTTTTTCCAGAATGAAACTGAGATCCGAAGCAGGTATTGGTTGTTTCCTTGGGGGTCTTACATTCTTAGCCCCTCTGCGGAACTGTCTTGAGAGGGTGAGAGAATAAGGGTGGATCAGTGTTGTATTCTGCAGAAATGGCTGAGGCATGGATTTTGATGGAGGAGAATGAAAGTCCACTGCTTAGCAGCTCAGCTAAATACTATAGTATTTGAGGTAAATTCAGTTTTCCAGGATCCTGGCCCTTTCTCTCATTCCAGACACAAAAACGTTTCCATTTTGCGGAGTAAGCTTTTCTAGTTGACGGCCTTCTGGCCTCCAAAATGACATCCTGCACCTCCTTAGACAGTAGGGTCTGTTGTGATGCTAAGGAATCTTCCATGCGGCTAGATTGAGTGTTTTTAGCTGGCTGTGAAGAGTTTTGAAGCTGTGTTGAGTCAGAAGAGGCATTAGAGGCAGGGTCCATGGTGGAGAATGCGTCAGGCTCCTCAGGAGTGGGTACCAGTGTTGTCTTGGCCAGTCCGGAGCAATGAGAATCATCTTTGGTCTGTCTGCTCTGGTTTTCAATAGAACTTTGGGCAGCAGAGGAAGAGGTGGGAAAGCATAAACTGTCATTGATGTCCAACTGAAAGAGAGAGCGTCCACTCTCCAGGCCTTTGGATGGAAAAGCCTTGAGCAGAATTTTGTCAATTGGTGATTTTTGTGGGAGGCAAAGAGATCTATGTCTGGCCTTCCCCATGCTTGGATTATTTCTGTAAAAACTTTTGGATGCAACTTCCATTCGTGTGGATCTGTCATATTTCTGCTTAGGTTGTCTGCCAGCATGTTTTCTTTGCCTGGCAAGTACTGTGCTTGTAGTTCGATTTGTAAGTCCATGGCCATGTTCCAAAGTGACATGGCCAGTCTGCATAGCGGGTATGAATGTGTTCCTCCCTGTTTATGTACCACATAACTGTGGTGTTGTCCGTTCTTATCAATAGTTGACCTGGTTGCAGAAGGTCCTTGAAAGCTATAATAGCATTTATTACTGCTAGCATTTCCTTTTGATTGATGTGAAGGTGCTTTTCTTTTTGGGACCATTTGCCCTGAATGCACCGATCTGTCATGTGCGCCCCAGTAGTCCGAGGCGTCTGTTGTGATGACTTGATTTGCTTGAGGCTTGCTGAATGGAAGACCTGTGTTTGTTTGGCATGCTTGAGCCCACCACAGAAATTCCTTTTGCAGACATGGAATTAGTGGTATTATTGTTTCCAAACTGTGGCTGTGTTGAGACCATATGTTTTTCAGGTACCATTGAAGTTTCCGCATATGCAGCTTTGCACATGGGATTAGTAAGATGCAAGATGCCATGAATCTCAGAGCCTGCAGGATTTTCCTTGCAGTCAGCCTGGTGCAATTTGCTAGTGCTTTGAAGTATTGAGTTAGTTGCCCCTGCTTCTCTGGCGTGAGGTAGGCCATCTGGGTGTTTGTGTCCAAGTTGGCACCCAGGAAAATTATCTTCCGAGAGGGTATTAGCCTTGATTTCTTTTTGTTGAATGTGTATCCCAGAGAGTTCAACAACATTATTACATAAGCCAGATGTTTCAGAAGAATGCGCTTGCTGTCCGCTTGGATCAGGCAGTCGTCCAAATAGGGGTATATTTGTATCCCTTGAAGTCTGCAGTAGGCAATTACTGATGCCAGGCAATTCGTGAATACTCTGGGCACAGTAGACAAGCCAAAGGGCAATGCAGAGAATTGATAATGGGTTGAACCTGCAAGAAATCTGAGGTATCTTCTGCAATTTTGTCGGATTGGGACATGCAGGTATGAATCCTTGAGGTCCAATGTTACCAGCCAAGATTCCTTGCCCAGCATGGGAAGAAGTTGCTGTAGAGTGAGCATCTTGAATTTTGGTACGAGTAGAAATGTGTTTAGGATGGATAGGTCCAAAATAGGTCTCCAATCTTTTCCCTTCCTTGGTACCAGGAATAGCCTGGAATAAAAACCTTGACCTTGTTCGTGCGTAGGTACCTCTTGAATAGCTTTCATGTCTATGAGATCTGTAATTTGCCTTTGTGCCTCTGCCCTTTGATTGTGTGGCAGGTTTGGCATGCCTCTCATTTTTGGAAGGGTGTGAAAATGGAATCTGTAGCCTCTGTTTATAATGTCCAGGATCCATTTGTCTTTTGTGACAACATGCCAATTTTCTGAAAATAATGCCAGCTTTCCTCCTAAGGGGGCTGCCATTTGAGTCTTGCTTGGCATGCAAAGGGGAAAGTCATTGGGCTTGCTTTCTGAATGATTGCGAGTTATCCTCACCACCTCTTTGTATAGGAGCTTGCCATTGTCTGCCTCTAAACGATCCTTGGGATTGTCCTCTGCCCCTCGGGCGCCTGTATCTGCCTCTTTGGGGTCTGTCCATGGCTGGAAAGGACCAATTTTTGGAAGGCCAATTTCTACTGAAACGTGGGGGTTGTACCTGTAGAAAATCTTTGACAGTTTGCATTGATTTAGCCTTTTCCTCCATTTTCCTTAATACCTCCTCAGCATTAGCACCAAATAATACATCCTTTTGAAGAGGGGCATCTAGTAATTTAGCTTTGACATGATCAGGCAAGGTTTGTTCCTTGAGCCAGGCATGTCTACGTATGACTGATCCTGTAACAGCAGCTCTACATGAGGCCTCTAGAGCATCAAAACCACATTGTAAGGTATGCTTACCCACTTGTTCTGCACTATGCATCAAATCCTGCAACTCCTTCAAGTCTGGTTGTTCAGGTTGTGACATTTTACTTTTCAATTGTGATAACAAAAACTGTTGGTATTTTAGCATATGGAACTGACAGTTTAAGGCCCTCATGTTTAAGGTAGCCGAGGTATATACCTTTTTTCCCCACCTTTCTAAGGATCTGGAATCTCTCTCAGAAGGTAATGGATTTTTAGCAGTGGAGGCCTTAATTCCCTTGGGGCCCTGTGAGATGGTTTCTGGGTCAGCAGCATGGCTTTTGTATAGAAATTGGTGTAGTCAGGAACCCTGTAGTACCTGTCAGGCTTAACTGGGGCTGGAGGCAGAGAGTCCGGGTTAAGGCAGGCCTCGGAGTAAACATCATCTAGGATGTCCAAGACAGGAGGTATAGCCAGAGGCTTGTGCTGAGGTAGTAAAAGAAATTCCCTAAGCCTTTTCTTGGAATCTGAATAATCTTGGCCTTCCCAGTGGAAGTGTTCCCTTAAGGTATGCAAAGTTTCCCCAAATGAGTAATCCTCTGGGGGGGATACAGAAGGAATGGACTCCTCCGCATCAGAGTCTTCAAAAGGGGAGTAAGAATGTTCCTGATCATCAGAGTGCTCTGAAATAATGAAGCCCTGATCAGAGGAGGGGGATTCTTCCTCCACTCTGGGCCTTTTGTCCGGTGGGGGTTGAGAACCCCTGATAAGAGTAATTAAATCCTCAGCCATTTTAAGCATCTGTTTTTTAGGCATGGGGCCTGGAGATGGGCCCTGTGTAGCTGGTCTCTTAGAGTGCATGGCTGTTTTAGACTTAGTGAAAGCCTTGATGGAGAAAGAAGAGGAAGGTCTGAAGACACCTTGAGTGGGGGTAGACCTGTCCACATTTTCAGGTTCAACGTCAAGAGTGGCTTCGGTATCTGCAGTCGGGGTGTGGGCAGAGGAGCCTGAGACCTCGGGCACAGGAGGCACCACCAAAGAAGTGTCGTCGGTAGTCAGGGGCTGCGTAGGCGCCTCGCTGAGAACCGGACCACGTGTAGTCGGCTTTGGCGTGGTGTCGTTAGAGGCCGCGGACCTCGTGTGTCGTTCCTTATCTTTGCGTTTTTTAGACAAAACTGGAGTCCGAGTATCCAACGACATAATATAGTTAAATGTTTTTCCAAAATAATGCTGGGCGAACTCCGCCCGACGCTTAATGGTGCGTTTGTTGAATGTAGCACAAAAGCGACAGACCGAGATGTCGTGGTCTGGGCCTAAACAAGGTATACAGAGGGAATGGAAATCCTTATGCGGTATTTGCTTCCCACATGAAATACAATTATTAACTTTGTCTGACATCGGTCTGAGGCAAGAAAAGTTTCCCCAACGGGGTACTTAGCTTTCAAGAAGACTTCGGTTTCAAAATTTTCGTAATCTCAGGAGCTGGCCGACCGGCACTTGCGAACTGCTTCTGCTTCAGGCACCGCACGGCAAGAAAGACTGGAGAAAATGGCGTTGGCTGGTTCCTTTATACCCCTGTCGCACTGACGTCAGGGAAGAAGCGACGACAACCGACGCCGGACCTAGACTTTGGAATTCGGCCGACCGAGGACCCACCTGACGGCAGGAGAACCCATCTGTTATGACTGCAGCTGTATGCATGATGAACATCACCCTCAGAAGCCGATGCCTGCTCAGCGGCTCCAGACCCATCTGAGGGTATAGTTTCCGTAGGCCCAATACCATGAGTTTCCACAGGCCTCGGTGTCTCTACGTAGCTGTCGGTTACGGCCTGTGGCTCTGAGGTAGCGGGTGTCAGGGGCTGCGAAAGCGCCTCACTGAGAACCGGCGACTGGCCTAGTAGAGGCTTCGTCGTTGGTTTTGGACCTCGGATGCCTGTCCTTTTCTTTGTCTTTGCGTTTTTTATAAATACCGGTCATCGGTTGTTCCGACAGCATTATGTAATTAAACCTTCGGCCAAAATAATGTAAAGCAAAATCAAACTGACGTTTAATAGTGCGTTTATTGAATCTAGCACAAAACCGACAACTAGTAACGTCGTGGTCAGGGCCTAGGCAAGGAATACAGTAAGAATGAAAGTCCTTATGAGGTATTTGCTTCCCACAAGAAATACAATTATTAACTTTTACTGACATCGATCTGGAGCAAGAAAAAGTTCCCCCAACGGGGTACTTAGCTTTATTGAAGACTTCAGTTCTGAAACTCAATTTTGAAAATCTCAGGGGTCGGCCGACCGGCACTTGCGAACTGCTTTTGCTTCGGGCACCGCACGGCAAGAAAGACTGAAGAAAATGGCATCGGTTGCAACTTTTATACCCCTGGCACAATGACATCAAGGAAGAGGCGACAGCAACCGACACCAGACCAAGACTTTGGAACTCGGGCCGACTGCGGGTCGCCTGCCAGCAGGATAACCCAAAGTGTAATGACTGCAACAGTGAAACACGAACATCTTTGCATTCTTCCGGTATAAAGATGGGCCCTTTAGGGGGTGAGAGGGGGGTAAAGTTAGCACTGAACCAATTTGCCAGGATGTTGGCAATATCAGTTGGTTCTGTATATTTAGTGTCATTGTGCTGTAACTCAGAGCAGATCTGAGTGTTGCCATTAAGATTCTTGACATAGCTATAGAATGCTTTGTGGGTGTCTTTAGAATCCGTGGCAATTTTGTTTTCATAACTAGCTTTGGAGGATTTTATGAGGGATCTCAGCTTCTTACTGAGACTGACCAGGGAGTTCCTCCAATCATGGGATTTTACTCTTTTTTGCAACAGTTTCTTTCTTCTGTTGTAGAGTTTGCTTATGGCAGAAGACCACCAGACTGGCTTCCTTTTTTTGGAGAATAGCATCTTGGTTCTGTTACGGATAGCACGATCCATGCACTCGTGTAAGTGTTTATAAAGTGCATTTGTGTAGGATTCAGCAGTCATACCTCTATTGTCCAACTGCATGGGTGTCGTGAAGTTTGCCACTTCTGTCTCAAGAAGCGTGAAGTTGGCTTTGGAGAAATTTTTTACGGTTGTTTTCCTAATTTGGGGGGGGGATTACTAAAGAATAGTTGTGTAAATTCTTACCATAGCAATAAATGTCCCTGTCTTCCATGTTGCAGTATTCTTAGTGTGGGATTTTTCCACTTCAGGCGACCCATACGTCAGTTCCTATACAAAAGCTTCAGCTTGGCTGTTGCAGTTGCGTGGGACATCACGTGCAGGCCCCTAAATGTGACGTCTGCAAGCACAGACCTCAGAACTTAAAAGCCCAGCTGGACAGGAGTGACTGGTGTAGCCAGTGATGTCAGTCATAGGATCAAGGAGCCATTTTGTGGTTAAAATGGTCAGAGTGTAGAGTATAGCCCCCAGGAGACCCAAGACAGATCAGTAATGAGTGAGAGAAAAGGATAAGGGGGTTAGGTGGGTGGGAAGGAATACTGCAACATGGAAGAGTAAGACATCTACGGTTATGGTAAGATTTTACATAACTATTCTATGTCCATCTATTCTTATGTTGCAGTACTCTTGGTGTGGAAGAACACCACAGCTTAGTTGGAATGAAAGGAGGAAGCAGAAGAAGCTGATTCCACAAAGCCCTGCAGAATTGGACTGGCAATTCCTGCACTTGCTCTGGAGACATTGCCGAACTTGTAGTGTTTCTTGAAAGTGTGAATGGTGGACCATGTGGCTGCTTCTAATATGGATGAAGTGTCCAGGCCTTTTAAGAAGGCTTTGGAGGCTGCCACCATGCTGTGGTTTGTTTGGAGACTGCCTTGCCCAGGGCCCTGGGGTGGAAGGAAACAAAAAGCTGATTGGATTTTCTTATGGAATTTGTTTTGTCTAAGAAAACCTTAGCTGTCTGTGTACATCCAGGGAGAGGAGTATTCTTTCACTTTCATTGGTGGGAGAGGGGTAGAAAGTGGGTATATGAATACGAACAAATCAATGACCACCTTCGGCATAAAGGAAGGGTTAGTTCTTAATGTTATCCTATCCTTGTGGAAAGTAGTGTATGGAGGGCAAGCCATTAGGGCCTGTAATTCAGACACCCTTCTGGCTGAAGTTATGGCCACTAGCGGGACTGTCTTCCATGTGCACATTTGCAGAGTAGCCGTTCTAGCAGGTTCAAATGGAGACAGTTTTTCCAGAATGAAGTTAAGGTCCTAGGGTGGTGGGATGGGCTTTCTTGGTGGTCTGATGTGCAAGACCCCTTTTAAGAATAGCTTCACATAGAGCCTGGCTAGTAGGGCAGGGTCTAGTGGCAGGCAGGCTGAGATTGCTGAAAGGTGGACTTTCTTATTCTTCAGTGAAAGTCCCCCCTTTACTAGTTGACACACACAGGCAAGAACTAGGGATGGATCTGCAATGCATGGATCCCTGCCCTTGCCCAGAAACCATTTTGAAAATCTCTCCCATTTAGGTTCATAGGTTCACAGGTTAGAACTAGGCTAACTGCCCTTAAGAGCCACTTCAAGCCTAGCCAATTACCCCATGTGAGAATCAAACCCTGCACCTTACATCTGTACAGTAAACACCTTAACCTTTATGCCATCCTCCCACCAAGGTAAGTAAGATTTTCTTATAGTAGGTTTCCTGGCCTCCCTCAGGACTAAAAGCATGTCCTCTGAAGAGTGGTGCCTGAAGGGAATTAGAGGTTTATCACCCACAGTGTCAGTGACATCTGCAAGTGTGGGTGGATGAGGGTTCCCTTTTGCTGTGTCAGAAGGTCCACCTTGTGGGGTAACTTGTGGTGATTACCCTTGGCTAGACTGAGAAGTAGGGGGTCACCAACAAGACTTTTGGCTCGTCTCTCCTGATTTTCAGAACGACTTTTTGAATTAATGGGAAGGGAGGAAAGGCATATAGAAACCTTCCCTTCCATGAAATGCTGAATGCGTCTACTCGCCAAGCTAGTGGGGAGCAGGTCTTGGAGCAGAATGTCTGCAGTTGTCTCTTCTAGGGGGAGGTAAACAAATCTACTTGAGGTGTACCCCACTGGTGGACAATATCTAGGAAGACATTCCCATCCGGCATACATTCGTTATTTGGAGACGATGTCCTGCTGAGAAGGTCTACTTGTTTGTTGTCCTGTGAGGAGATGTAGGTTACCTGCCGAGACAAGCTTAGTCAGGCTAGGTCCCAGATTGGCAAGGTTAGTCTTCAAAGGTGGTAAGTTTTTGTCCCTCCCTGCTTGAGGTACCACATAACTGTGGTGTTGTCTGTTATTATTTGGAGAACACCTGGTTGTAGGAGTGGAAGCAAGGCTTTCAGTGCCAGAAGGACTGCTGTCACTTCCCTCACGTTGATGTGTTTGTTCTTTAAGGAAGGGTGCCACTTTGCTTGAACTCTGTAGTTTGCCATTGTGTCTTCCCATCCTAGGTCTGAAGCATCTGTATATGCATGAACTGGTCTGGGGTGGGTAACTGCAGTGAAGGCCCGGATTCAGCTGAATTTGCCGAATCCACCATTTTAGCTCTGACTGTAGGCAGGGCAAGAGAGTGATTTCTTGCTCTAGGGGATGTTGATGCTGTGACCATACATTTTTAGATACCACTGTAGCTTTTGCATGTGCATTTTGGCTAGTAGTAGCATGGAAATGGTGACTGCCATTAGGCCCAGGGTTCGCAGGAATGGCCTTACAGTTATTTGTTGGGTCTGCAGAAGGGCTTTGAAGTGGGAGGACAGGGAGATGACCTTATCCTGGGGAAGAAAGGCTTTCATTATGTCTGTCTTTATCCTGCAACCCAGAAATGTTTTGTCGTGTTCTGGGGTCAAGGAAGATTTTGGGAAGTTGAGAGTGAACCCCAGTCTTTGGAGTAGGCACATGGTGAACTCTAGATGGATTAACAGGGTTTCCTTGCAGTCTGCTAGGATCATGATGTCGTACAGGTAAATCTGAATCTCTTGTGTTCTGCAATAGGCTATGGCAGGTGCCAGGCATTTTGTGAACACTGTGGGAGCAGTGTACAAATTAAAGGGCAATGCAGTAAATTGTAAGTGAGAGAAGGGTCCAGACAAGTGTAAATTTCCTGTGGAAGGTTGAATGGGTATGTGCGGATAGGCTTCTTTCAGGTAGAGTGTGGTCATGAAAGCCTGGGCTGGTATAAGAGGGAGTAAATTTTGTAGAGACAACATTCTGAAAGTGGGAACCCTGAAGAATTGTTTTAAGAAGGAAAGGTCTAGAATGGGTCCCCATGGTCCATCTTTTTTGGGGATCAGAAGCTGTCCTGAATAGGAGCCATTTCCTTCCTGTCCTGGAGGGACAGGTTCTATTGTACCCAAGTTCAGAATGTCTTTCAGAATCTGTGGGAAGAGGTGCTCTGATTTTTTGGTGGGAAGGGGATGCCCCCTAAGGGTGGCCTCTCTTTCTAGGAGAGGAAGTATCCTTTTTGAATAATAGCCAGAACCCATTTGTCTGTGGTGATGGTTTTCCAAAAGGGGAAGTAGTGGGAGAGACAGGCAGAAAGGGGGAGGTGGGCAAGGCAGTCACGCATTGTTGGGGCCTCCTCTACCTTGAAAGAGCTGTCTGGAGGGGGGTTGAGAGACAGCTGGCCTGGAAGGGGTTTGTCTTCTGGCCCCTATTCTATGTCTGGAAGAGGGAGGTCCCGCTGGGGCAGGGTTTCTTCTGACAAAGGTGGCTTTGGCAGGGTAATTTCAGTAATATTTAGGAATAGGAGACACCAGAGGATGCTTGATGTCTTGCAACTCCTTACTCCTTTCTTGCAGATTTTTGAATAGGTCTGCTGACTGTTTACCAAACAGGAAGTTTGGGTCCAGAGGGGCATCTAAAATTTTAGACTTGAAGTTGTCTGGTAAGTGTTGCAGATGTACCCAGGAATACCTCTTAAGTACAGTGGCAAATGTTGCAGAGCATCCAGAGGCCTCTGCAACATCATAACTACATCTAATGTAGTGTCTAGCTACTTGGGCAGCCAGAGAAAGTTCAGAAGTGATGTCAGATTTGGTGGGGAAGTAGCAGCAAGCAGAGTGGAGGCTTGAGAGACCAGGTCCAGAGTATATTTGGTCATACGGCTTTGATAGCTGATGGCTCTGCAGGCCAATGTGGAAGAGGTGTAAACTTTCTTTCCAATTCTATCCATTGTTTTGCTATCTTCGTCCATAGAAGAGAAACAGATGGAATCAGTCTGGACTGCTTATGTGGTGAAATGGCAAGCACAGCAGGGTCTACCAGGGGTGGTACGACTAGAACTTTCTGGTCATCAGGCACCTTGTAGAAGCTGTCTGGCATCTTAGGAGGCGATGGCTGAGAATCTGGAGACTTTGATGCTGAGGAAAAGGCATCTAAATAGGCAGGGATGACAGGTGGAATGGCAGATGCAGATCCACTTGTAATAGTTCAAAATATCTTTTCTGAGTATCAGACATTTGAGAGGCGTCCCATTTGAAGTATTCCTTAATTCTGGTTATGGTCTCACCAAAGGTGATATCCTCTGGAGGAGAGTCCCCTTCAATGGATTCTTCATCTGGACTATAATACTCTTGAGGAGAGGCTATTTGGGAGGTGTAAGATATTGATTCATCAGAAGAAGAGTAATAGGTCTCTTGCTCTTCTTCCCTGTCTTGTGAAGTAGGTGGTGGAAGTGAGGCGACAGAAGCAGGTCTAGGGCTGAGGAGAGGAAGAGTAGATGAAGAAGGGGCTGAGATTCTAAAGGCCATAAAGGCCTGCATCAAAAATGAGGTGAAGGACTGCCAATCAGGTAGGCCTTTGGCAGGTGTAGCCAGATGTTTGGTTTTGTGTTTCTTTTTAACTGGGGTAGACTTGGGCGTAAGGCCTGGAATCGGATGCCTGGCTAAGTGTAGCTGTGTCGGGAGGAGGTATCCCTGTCAGAGGCCCAGCTGCATCTGATTCTCCCTCAAACTCGGCGGTAGCCGATGTCTGGGTTAGCTCCGTGGACATGCTTGTTGTCAACTGCGAAGCAGCTTCCTCGAAGGTTGCTGTCAAAGTCAACGGGTCTGTCGGATGTTCCTCAACTCCTAAATCGGTAGCTGGCGAGGCATTCAAAAGCGGAGAGGCAGTGGAAGAGGACCTAGGAATCCTGGCCTTCTTTCGAGGAGGTTAAGTCGAGGCTTCTGAAACGGGATACATCCTGAGTGCTAATTTTTTAAGTCGTTGGTTTTCTAGGTAAAGATCAAGTGCACCCAGACGACTGCATAGGGTCTTAGAAACAGAGCAAGTGGTGTGATCGTGCTCTCGGCCTAGGCAAAAAACACAGCAGTCATGCACATCTTTATGGGGTACTGGCGCCCGCATTGGCATTTGCCCTTTTTTGCTGACATCGGCTAAAGTTTACTACAATCAACCAAGCTTTAGCTAGAGGTCAAAGAAGAAAATCCCCCAATGGGATACTTAGCTTTTAGATGTCTTGTGGTTAAGGAGCGAAGCCCATAATGACTAAAACCATGATTATAAAGTGTTTAGGTCTATAATGGCTAAAAGAATAGCAAAAGAGATGCCAAAAATTGATATAGATTAAAGTGGTTTT
The DNA here is from genome assembly GCF_019279795.1 of Protopterus annectens. NCBI lineage: Eukaryota > Metazoa > Chordata > Ceratodontiformes > Protopteridae > Protopterus > Protopterus annectens. The sequence goes on along the minus strand of NC_056731.1, from coordinate 339,538,611 downwards.
GTGAAGAGGAGCCAAACATTTGACATTAACAGAACACAGACGATTCAGAGGGAACAGAATGCAAGAAAATACCACTTTTGCTGGTGGGTCTTGATGCAGAGAAAGCATTTGACAGGGTAAGATGGGACTTTATGAGCACAGCAATAAAGAATTTGCACTCCCCGATACAATCTGAAAGTTGATTAGGAGGAAACATGAGGGATTGGAGCCGAAAATTAAAGTGAGTGGGGTCCTCTCTGATAATCTCTGCTTCAGCACAGGAACCAGATCTTCCCTCTGTTATTTGCATTATATTTAGAACCACTGGCAAAGAAAATAAGGGATTCGGAAATTCAAGGAAATAACTGGTATGGTAGTCAAGAAAAGATGGCTCTGCTTGCAGATGACAGTATTTTATACCTGACAAAAGCAGAAAGGGACATTACAGTGCTGTGGAACATATTGAGATAGTTTCAAATCTTTTCGTGATACAAAATTAATTAAGCTAAAACAAAGGCAAAAGCGGTAAATTAGGTACCCATAAATGAATTGGTTCAGCAACATCCATACTTACGGGTAGATGATAAAATGAAATATTTAGGAGTATGGATTAAAAATGTTTCTGTTATGGCAGCTAAGAATATGTGGGAACAGACTAAACACAAGATGATACAAAAAACTGAGAAAATGGAAGCTGTGTTATATGGATATAGATAGTAAGATACAAGAAGTTAACATTTTTTTAGTCCCTTTAGTCTTGCACACAGGTCAGACATTTTTATCAACCAGAGGAGAAGTTGTGGACAGCAATAAATACAGCTGAAGAATTTTATCTGCGGGGGGTGGGTGGAAGAGTCAAGTTAAATAAGCTTATTCTTCCAAAAGAACAAGGCAGACTGGGATTATCTGATTTGAAGGGGTACTTCAAAGCAACACAGTTAAAGCGTCTATATGTAGCACAAGCAGAAAACTATAACTCAAAGTGGAAAGAGACAATGATGAAAACAGGGGGGGAAGCTCAAGAAAAGTTAAGTTCTGTAAAATCTTACCATAACCACAGATGTTCTTCTCTTCTATGTTGCAGTACTCTGCATATGGGTTTACTGTTCCGTCTCGCGTACGTACGGCCAGTATACAAAAGCTTTCAGTCGTTCTGTGGTGTGCAAGACGTCTGACGTAGGCGAGATTTCATGGGCCATAAAGGTGATGTCGGCACGTACCAGCCCCCAGAACAGAAGTCCCAGTGGGAACCAGTCCTATAAGGGCAAAGCCATATCACTGCCATCCAGAAAGGGAAGTAATTAGCTGACAGGAGGGAGCAAAGGAATACTGCAACATGGAAGAGAAGGATATCTATGGTTATGGTAAGATTTAACAACTTTTGTATGTCCTTCTATTCCCTTGTTGCAGTATTCTGCATATGGATGAGTGCCAAAGCTCACTGAGATTGGGGTGGTGGTCTAGAGGCAGACTCCAGGAATTCATGAAGAATAGCGAACCCTGCCCTAAATCTGGAGATGTGGTCAAGTTTGTAGTGTTTGGTGAAGGTGTGGACCGAAGACCAAGTAGCTGCTTCCAGGACACTAGAGGTATCCAGGCCCTTGAAATATGCCCCTGAAGAGGCCATTGCTCTTGTGGAATGAGCCTTAATTGTACCCTGCAGAGACTTGCCTTGGAATTCGCAACAGAAGGTGATGGCCATGGAGATCCAAGTAGAAATGGTCTGCTTGGTCACTGCCATTCCCCAGGGCTCTGGGGTGAAAGGATACAAAATGTTGGTCAGCCTGTCTGATAGGCTTGGCATTGTGCCGATAGAATCTGACTTGCCAGTGTACATCCAGGGAATGCAGCACTCTCTCACCGTCTCCGTGAGGGTTTGGGAAAAAGACAGGTAGGTGTACGGCCTGATTGAGGGACAGGTCATTAACTACTTTGGGCATGAAGGACAGGTTAGTCCTGAGAGTGACCCTGTCCTTGTGAAAAATTCGGAATGGAGGAATAGCCGTAAGGGCTTGGAGTTCAGACACTTTTCTGGCTAAAGTTAGGGCCACTAACAGAATGGTTTTCCAGGTTAAATGCTTTAATGAAGCCTTATCAGCTGGCTCAAAGGGCGGTAGCGCAAGTTTCTCGAGCACATAGTTAAGGTTCCAAGGTGGGGGGAAGGTTTCCTGGGGGGCCTAAGGTTAAGTACCCCCTGAGGAATAGTTTGGAAGGAAGCCTGGATGCTAATGGGGGATCCAGAGGCAGGCATGCAGAACTAGAGAGATGGGCTTTGATGGAAGAATAATCCATCCCAGTCTGTAGTAGCTCATACAAATAGGACAGCACAAGAGGGGGTTCACTGAGAATCAGGTCCAGCTGTTTTTTATGATACCACATAGTGAATCGTTTCCACTTTGAGAGATATGATTTTCTTGTAATTGGTTTACTGGCCAGCTGCAGGACATTGAGCATGTCCTCAATGTAAAGGTTTCTGAATAGGATGAGAATCCTATCAGCCATAGGGTTAAGTGCAGAAGCTGCTACTGTGGATGGATTAGTGACCCCTTGTTTTTTGTGAGAAGGTCCGCTCTAGGGGGTAACTTGTGGTGATTACCCTTGGACAAGTGAAGGGAGTAAGGGGAGCCAGTGCTGTCTGCGCCAGTAGGGAGTCAACAGCAAGATTTTTGTGTTGTCCTGCTGAATTTTGTAGCAGGACCTTTTCAATGAGTGGGAAGGGGGAATGCATATAGATATTTCCCCTTCCAGGAAACTGAGAAAGTACAGTTTTGTACCTACCATAAATGTAGATGTTCGAGTGCTAATACAGCTGCAGTAATCACAGATGGGTTTTCAGCCGTCAGGCGGTCCCTCGGTCGGCCGAATTCCAAAGTCTTGGTCCGGCGTCGGTTGTCGTCGCTTACTCTTCTGACGTCAGTAAGGCCAAAGTATATAAGACACAGCCGACGCCATGTTCTTCAGTCTTTCTTGCCCCAGATGTCAGGTGCCCCCAAAAGGAAGGCAATACATAAATAAGGCTTATCTGCATATGCAAGCAATGCAATGTAATGCAAAATCAGTGTAAGCAAGCAAATAAAACCTAGCAGGATAACCCAGTCAGGTGGTATGAAGAGGTTGTTAGGCCCCATGCCTTTACCAAGTGGGGAAGGAGGGAGGGAAACCTGTACTGCAGCTGTATTAGCACTCGAATATCTACATTTATGGTAGGTACAAAACTGTACTATGTTCATCGTGCATACAGCTGCAGTAATGACAGATGGGTAGAGTCCCAAAGCTATGCATAGGGTGGTAGGTACTATGAGGAACTGGGTTGAGCCAGAATGCCCTGCAAAACAGCAGTGGCAAAGCCTGCTCTTGTTCTGGAATATAAGGGTAGGTGGTAGTGTTTTGTGAAGGTATGTACATAACTCCAAGTGGCTGCCTCCAAAATATCCTTAGTAGGAACGCCTCTAAGGAAGGCTGTAGAGGTGGCTGTGGTCCTGGTGGAGTGAGATCTAATACCAGTAGGGACAGATTTCCCATGATAGGAATAACAAAACCGTATGCAGTGGCCAATCCACTTGGAAATGGTCTGTTTGGTAACTGGTTTCCCTTGAGCCCCTACGGCATAGGACACAAAAAGTTGTTCTGATTTCCTGAAGGACTTGGTTCTGTCCAAATAATAACGTAGCTGCCTATGGATGTCTAAAGTGTGAAGCAGCCTCTCCCCTTTGTTTTGAGGGTTAGGATAAAAGGTAGGTAGGTATATGGCTTGATTTAAGGCTACCCTGGATACCACTTTTGGCACAAAAGATGGATTGGTACGAAGGGAAACCCTGTCCTGATGGAAGATGAGGAAGGGCTGCACCCCCATGAGGGCCTGTAGTTCAGAAACCCTATGAGCTGAAGTGATGGCCAGAAGGAAAGCTGTTTTCCAGGACAAATGTTGCAGATCTGTTGAGGCAGCAGGTTCAAAGGGAGGCAATGTTAATTTTTCTAGTATGTAATTAAGGTCCCAGGCTGGTATTGGTTGCTTCCTTGGAGGTCTTATATTCTTAGCCCCTCTGAGGAACTGTCGTAAGAGTGGGTGAGAGAATAAAGGAGGATCCGTGTTGAATTCTGCAGAAATGGCTGAGGCATGTATTTTTATGGAAGAAAATGAAAGTCCACTGTTCAGCAGTTCAGCTAGGTACTGTAAAACCTGAGGCAAGTTCAATTTAATAGGGTCCTGGCCTCTTTTCTCATTCCAACAGCAAAACCGCTTCCATTTTGCGGAGTAAGCTTTTCTAGTAGATGGTCTTCTGGCCTCCAAAATGACATCCTGCACCTCCTTGGAGAGTAGGGACTGTTGTGGTGTCAAGGAATTTTCCATGCAGCGAGGTTGAGTGTATTCAGCTGACTGTGAAGAGTTTTGTAGCTGTTCTGAGTCAGTAGAAGAGGCATTAGAGGCAGAGACCAGAGAGGAGTATGTGTTAGGCTCCTCAGGAGTGGATACCAGTGTTGCCTTGGCCAATCTGGAGCAATCAGTATCATCCTCGGTTTGTCTGTTCTTGCTTTCAAAAGCACCTTGGGCAGAAGGGGCAGAGGTGGGAATGCATAAACTGTCCATGTTGTCCAACTGAATGAAAGGGCGTCCACTTTCCAGGCCTTTGGATGAAAGGTCCTTGAACAAAACTTTTTCAGTTGATGGTTCCTGTGGGAGGCAAAAGATCTATGTCTGGCCTCCCCACGCTTGGATTATCTCTGTAAACACCTGAGGATGTAACTTCCATTCGTGTGGATCTGTCATATTTCTGCTTAGAGTGTCTGCCAGTGTGTTTTCCAGTCCTGGCAAGTACTGCGCTTGGAGTTCGATTTGTCTTTCCAGAGCCAAGTTCCAAAGAGTCATGGCTAGTCTGCACAAAGGGTATGAATGTGTTCCTCCTTGTTTGTTTATGTACCACATTACTGTGGTGTTGTCTGTTCTTATCAGTAATTGTCCTGGATGCAGGAAGTCCTTGAAAGCTGTAATTGCATTTATTACTGCTAGCATTTCTTTTTGATTGATGTGAAGGTGCTTTTCCTTTTGGGACCATCTGCCCTGAATGCATCTGTCCTTCATGTGCGCCCCCCCAGGCATAATCTGAGGCGTCTGTGGTTACGACTTGTTTTGCTTGAGGCTTGCAGAATGGAAGGCCTGTGTTTACTTGACATGCTTGGGCCCACCATAGAAATTCCTTTTGCAAACATGGAATTATTGGTATAATTGCTTCCAAACTGTGACTGTGTTGAGACCATAGATTTTTTAGGTACCATTGAAGTTTCCTCATATGCAGCTTTGCACATGGGATTAGAAGAATGCAAGATGCCATGAATCCCAGAGCCTGCAGGATTTTCCTTGCAGTAAGCCTGGTACTTTTTGTTAGTGCTTTGAAGTACTGAGATAGTTGCCCTTGTTTTTCTGGCGTAAGATATGCCATCTGGGTGTTTGTGTCCAAGTTGGCACCCAGGAAGGTTATTTTCTGAGATGGTGTTAGTCTTGATTTCTCCTTGTTGATGGTATATCCCAGAGAAAGCAGTAACCGTGTCACATATGCCAGATGTTCCAGTAGTATGCATTTGCTGTCCGCTTGGATCAGGCAGTCGTCCAGATAAGGGTAAATTTGTATCCCTTGAAGTCTGCAGTAGGCAATCACTGATGCCAGGCACTTTGTGAATACTCTGGGCGCAGTAGAAAAGCCAAAGGGCAATGCAGAGAATTGATAGTGGACTGAACCTGCAAGAAATCTGAGGTATCTTCTGCAGCTTTGTCTGATTGGGACATGCAGGTATGCCTCCTTGAAGTCCAATGTTACCAGCCAAAACTCCTTGCCCAGCATGGGAAGAAGTTGCTGTAATGTGAGCATCTTGAATTTTGGCACTAGTAGGAATGTGTTTAGGATGGATAAGTCCAAAATGGGTCTCCAGTCGGTTCCTTTTCTTGGTACCAGAAAAAGTCTTGAATAAAAACCTTGACCTTGTTGGTGTGTAGGTACCTTTTGTATAGCTCTCATGTTTAGGAGCTTTGAAATTTGCAGTTGTGCCTCTGCCCTTTGATTTTGTGGCAGGTTTGGCATGCCTCTCATTTTTGGAAGAGTGTGAAATTGAAATTTGTAGCCTCTGTTTATAATGTCCAGTATCCATTTGTCTGTTGTGACAATATGCCAATTGCTTGCAAATAATGCTAGTTTCCCTCCTAAAGGTGCTGTCAGCTGAGACTTGCTTGGCATGGAAATGAGGGAGTCATTGGGTTTGCTTCCTGTATTGTTGTGCACTGCCTTCACCACCTCTTGGTGCTGGAGATTGCCATTGTCTGCCTCTATATGATCCTTGTGATTGCCCTCTGCCCCTTGTGCGTCTGTATCTACCTCTATGGGGCTTGTCAGTGGCTGGAAAGGACCAGTTTTTTGAAGGCCAATTTCTGCTAAAACGTGGTGGTTGGACCTGTAAGAAAGCCTTGACAGGTTGCATAGATTTGGCTTTTTCTTCCACTTTCCGTAGTATGTCCTCAGCATTAGTACCAAATAGTACATCCTTTTGTAAAGGAGCATCAAGAAGTTTAGCTTTCACATGATCAGGTAAATTTTGTTCCCTAAGCCAGGCATGTCTGCGAATGACTGATCCTGTAGCAGCCGCTCTACTGGAAGCCTCTAGTGCATCATAACAACATTGTAAGGTGTGTTTACCCACTTGCTCCGCACTATGCATCATATCCTGTAACTCTTAAATCTGGTTGTTCAGGTTGAGACATTTTGTTCCTTAATTGTGATAACAGGTACTGTTGATATTTAATCATATGAAACTGACAGTTTAAGGCCCTCATGGCTAGGGTGGCCGAGGTATATACCTTTTTACCCCACCTTTCTAGAGATCTGGATTGCCTTTCTGCAGGGAGTGGATTCTTGGCAGTGGAGGCCTTTAATCCCTTGGGGCCTTGTGAAATGGTTTCAGGGTCAGCATTATGGCCTTTGTAGAGAAATTGGTGAGAGCTGGGTACTCTGTAATACCTATCAGGTTTTACTGGTGCAGGAGGCAGAGAATCAGGGTTAAGGCAAGCCTCTGAATAAACATCATCCAGTACATCCAAAACAGGGGGTATAGCCAGGGGTCTGTGCTGAGGTAACCAAAGAAATTCCCTAAGTCTTTTCTTGGAATCTGAAAAGTCTTGGCATTCCTAATGGAAGTGTTCCCTCAAAGTGTGCAAGGTTCCCCCAAAAGAAAAATCCTCAGGAGGGGATACAGAAGGAATGGACTGTTCTGCATCCGAATCCTCAAAAGGGGAGTAAGAGTGTTCCTCTGCATCAGAATGTTCTGATAAAACGGATCCCTGATCAGAAGAGGGAGATTCTTCCTCCACTCTGGGTCTCTTGTCAGGAGGGGGCTGAGAACCTCTGATAAGAGTAATTAAATCCTCAGCCATTTTAAGCATCTGTTTCTTAGGCATGGGTCCAGGAGAGGGGCCCTGTGCAACAGGCCTCGTGGGATGCCTGGCTGCTTTGGATTTAGTAAAAGCCTTTATTGAAAAAGAAGATGAGGGCCTAAATACACCATGGGTGGAGGTGGACCTGTCCACATTAGTAGGCTCGACATTAGCAGGGGCTTCGGTTGTAGTCTGGGAAAGGACCGAGGACCCAGCGGTCTCAGGTACAGAGAACACCGCCAAAGGAGTGTCGTCGGTAGTCAGGGACTGCAAAGGCGTCTCGCTGAGAACCGGACCACATGTAGCCTGTTTTGGCGTGGTGTCGGCGGGGACCGTGGGTCTCGCGTGTCGGTCCTTTTCCTTGCGTTTTTTGGACAAAACGGTAGTCGGAGTGTCCGACGACATCTTATAATCAAAAGCTTTACCAAAGTAGTGTTGGGCGAACTCCGCCCGACGCTTGATAGTGCGTTTATTGAAGGTAGCGCAAAAGCGACAGCCCGAGACGTCGTGGTCTGGGCCCAAACAAGGTATGCAACGGGAATGGAAATCCTTATGCGGTATTTGCTTCCCACAAGAAATACAATTATTAACTTTTTCTGACATCGGTCTGAGGCAAGAAAAGTTTCCCCAACGGGGTACTTAGCTTTAAAAACGACTTTGGTTCCAATTTTTTCGTGATTCAGGAGCTGGCCGACCGGCACTTGCGAACTGTTTCTGCTTCGGGCACCGCGCGGCAAAAAAGACTGAAGAACATGGCGTCGGCTGTGTCTTATATACTCTGGCCTTACTGACGTCAGAAGAGTAAGCGACGACAACCGACGCCGGACCAAGACTTTGGAATTCGGCCGACCAAGGGACCGCCTGACGGCTGAAAACCCATCTGTGATTACTGCAGCTGTATGCACGATGAACATGGCATGTGTTCCAGTGCCTGTGGTTCTGGTGTCCTGTTGCAAAAACCAGGAAGTTGCCTGTTGATGGTGGGGGCAAATAGGTCTATTTGAGGTATACTCCACTTGTCGGACCAGGTCCAAGAAGACATCTCTGTGAAGCACCCATTCACGCTAGTTTGTGCTGGTTCTGCTCAAATAATCTGCCTGTGTATTGTGGAGACAGGGAATGCAGGTTGCCTGCAGGGTGCTTCCCTGTGAGGTGGCCAATTTCCAAACCAAAAGGGCTAGTCTGCAGAGCAGGTAGGACTTGGTCCCTCTTGCTTGTTGACATATCACAGTACAGTGGTGTTGTCTGTGTATATTAGAAGTGGCCCCTTTTGTAAGAAAAAGAGAAAATGCCTGGATGCTAGAAGGACTGCCCTCATCTCTCTGGCATTGCTGTGTTCTGATTTGTGGTCTGTGGCCACAGATTGGCTCCCCACTCCAAGTCTGAGGCATCTGTGTGCATGACTTGAGTGGGTTGAGGTGACTGGAGAGGAAGGCCCGGGTTGTGATTTACCTGAGACAACCACCACAGTATTTCCTTTTTCAGGCAGGGAAGGAGGGGCACAATGTGCTCCAGAGGCTGGTTGTGTTGCTTCCAGACTGACTGAAAGTACCATTGTAGCTTTCTCATGTGCAATCGTGCTAAAGGAAGCATGGGTATTGGTGGCTGCCATGTAGCCCAGAAGTTTGAGGTACTGCCTTGCAGTCAAAGTGAAGGACCAGGAGAAGGTGTTCTGTCAAGGAATTCACTTTTGGTGGGGTAGGTATGCCTCCATGAGATGTGAGCGGATCCTGTACCAAAGGAATACAATGTTGTGTTGGTTGAAGATGGGATTTTGATACGTTTATCTGAAATCTCAGTGACTGGAGGAGGGTCACCACTAACTCCATGTGCCCTTGGAGAGTTTCTTGGCTGGCAGCCTGGATCAGCATGTCGTCCAGGTAGGGGAATATCTGTATTCCCTTTGCCCTGCAGTACACCATCACAGGTGCCAGGCATTTGGTGAAGACTCTGGGTGCAATGGAGTCCAAAAGGCAAGGCAGAGAACTGCAAGTGAGAGGAACCCACCAAGAATCTCAAGCATTTCCTGTGGGAGGGCTTGAGTGGGATGTGGAGGTAAGCATCCTTTATATCTAAAGTAGCCAGGAATCCTTGTGGAATAAAGAGGGAAAAGGGATGGCAAAGTTAGCATTTTGAAGGTAGGGACCTTTAGAAAAAGGTTAAGATATATAGGTCTAGAATGGGTCTCCAAGATCCGTCCTTCCTAGGGACCAGGAAGAGCCTTGAGTAGAATCCTCTTCCTTTTGCAGTAGGAGCTGACTGTCTCTATGGTATCCTGATCTAACAGGGTCTGAACTACTAGTTGCAAGAGGTGCAGTTGCTGAGCAGGTGGTCGAGGTATGCCTCGCCCTATGGGAGGGGAGATGCAGGACATAAAGTAACCGTTCTGAAGTATGGACAGGACCTACTTGTTTGAGGTGAGATGGGTCCAAACAGGGAGACAGTGGTACAGAAGGAAGGGGAGGAGGAGGCAGGGGTTGGCAGGTAGTTAGATGCTACCTGCTCTGTCCTGAAAGGGAGTCCTCTGGCTAGTGGGAGGGGATGATCTAGCTGAAGGAGGTTGTTTCCTTCTGCGCTTACGATGCCTTGGGGGAGGAGCAGGGCGGGAGTGCTTTCTAATAAACTGGGTTTTGGCTGGATAGTTTCTGTGAAGCTTAGGGATAGCTGAAATCAGTACACGTTTCAGGTCCTGCATTTCTTTTCCCTTCTGTTGCAGGGATTTGAAAAGGTCTGCCACATTAGACCCATAGAGTGCAGCATTATCCAAAGGAGCATCATTGAGCTTTGCCCTGAAATCATCTGGCAGAGGTTGTAGGCGAAGCTAAGAGTAGCAGCGTAAAGCAGATGCTGCTGACTTGGAAGATGATACAGCAGCATCATAGCTACACTTGAGAGAGTGTCTGGTGACCTGGGAGGAGAGAGCCAGGAGAGAGGACAGTGATGCTTTGGTAAAGGAATCTGGAATATCTAACAGGTGCTTGGTGGCAGATTCTAAGAGGGACAAGGTATACTTGGCCATGTGGGTCTGGTAGTTTGCAGCTCTGAAGGCCAAGGTAGCGGAGATATACATCTTTTTGCCCAATCTTTCAACTGTCTTGCTGTCTTTGTCAGCTGGGAGAATGGTGTTAGTAGGTAGGAGTTTGGAAGCTTTGTATGTAGAGACTGATGTTGTGGCAGGACCAGATGGTGGACACTTAAGCAGATGCTTAGCAGTGTCAGGCACTTTATAAGCCTGTCTGCTCTGCGTGGAGCAGGAGGTTGGGAGTCAGGGTTCAGACATGCAGAAGAAAAGGCATCTAAAAAGGAAGGCAGGATAGGAGGAAGAGCAGATGGGCTGGGGATGTCCATTTGAATGAGGTTGTAGAGCCTCTCTTGTACCTCAGTCATTTCTGAGGATTCCCATTTAAAGTGATCCTTCATCTTGTTTATTATCTCACAAAAGGTAAAGTCTTCAACTTGGGAATCAGGGTCCACTTATTCTTCCTCTGGGAATCCATACCCCAAGGAGGAAGACAGTTGTGAGTCGTAAGAAAGATTCCTCAGAGGAATCTGAAAGAACTTCCTCTTCCCTAGTCACTGTGTCAGTAGGCTAAGGCCTAGGGCACAGGAAAAGAGGAGAGGTGGAACCAGTAACAGCAATGGTATGCCTCTTAGGTTCATAGGTCGGTATTAGGCTATCGGCCCAAGGGCCTAAGTAAGCCTAGCCAACAGGGTTCCCCTGGCTTACGCCACCCAAGAAAGTTAATTTCCTGTGCCCTTGTCGAGCAGAGCCACAGAAGTGATCCCCGGGGTGTATTTCGTATTTCCCATCCACTCATCAAAATTTTTCTTAATGAGGAACTTTGCTTGACATCGATGGGTAGCTTGTTCAAGAGTAGAGGAAGTCTCTGGGACAGGAATCTATCCCTCCAGCATGTCCTGTTTATTGTTGTGACAAGATTTAGGTCCCTAGAGCATGTAGCTCGGAGGGATTGGGATTTCTTTAGGTGTAGCATGTCCAACAGCTCTGGGTTTAACATAGCTTTATATGTTAGGCAGAGATCTCCTTGGAGTAGACGATATGCTACAGAGTAAAGCTGGAGTTTTTTGAGACCGTCAGTGTAGGGCATCTGAGGCCAGTAATCCTCCTTGTGAGGTACTTCTGTGGCCTTTTCAGCTGCTGCAGATGTCTTGTGAGGTACATTCCAAAAGGGGCATTGTACTCTATTATAATGGGTCTAATGAGTGCCGAGTAGAGGGGAACAATGACCTCTTTTTTCCTGGATGAGAACCATTTTGTGATGAAGTGTGCCACGTAGATGGATTTCTTGACTACTGTGGCAATGTGATTATCAAAGGAGAGACTACTGTCCTCCTGGGTCCCAAGGTCTCTTATCATGCATTAGGTGTTAAGTAGATTGCCGTTTATGTGGTAGTTCATGGGTACAGAGTTTTTACCAAAGGGGATAACAATGCACTTTTTGGCACTGAGCTTGAGGCCATGGCTCTGACACCAGGCATCTGTCTCAGTGAGACCCTTCTGTAGGATGTCCAAAAATGATGATCAAATGCAGCAAGCTAAAAGAACTTCCTTTATTCCAACAAATAACACAAGTACTGAGTACTTTCACAGAAAGCATCTGCTTCTTCAGGTGATACCATCTGTACTTTTCATCTAGCTGTTTTTATACTTACTAATTAATACATTAATTAAATAATGATCTAGTTAAAATCATTAACTTTTAAAGGTGTATTTCTTTATAAGCTTCAAATATGCATACTCATATAAACAGACATAAAAACAGAAACAAAACATTAAAATACTAATAAAATGTTTAGTATATTCACTTAATGCAATTATGTAAATAATTTAATTCAGGTTTAAGAGAAAATATTTCATTGAGAACCCAGAGATATCAGCCAGTCAAAACCCACTGAGTGAAGCAAGAGACGTTACAACTAGAGTGCAGGAAGGAGAGAAAGGAACCGAGCATGCTTGTAACACAATGGAGACTGCAATGAATATGGTATTAGCATCTGGTGAGCCTACATCAGTTGATGCTAATCGAGTATCTGCTTTGGATCCTGTAGATACAACCATGCCACTCATTTTGAATGCTTCCAATTTTTTGTTACACAGAGAAGACCCATTTCCACTACCAAGCGCAAACATTCATAGAGTAAACAAGAACAGAAGAGAAGCAACCAGATCAGTTAGAACATTTTCAAACCAGTATTAATAATGAAAACTTTGTTTTTAATATATCACAATGTCAGCTAACAGAAAGTGGAATAGTGGTGTTAAACCGAGGGTTAACCTTTGTACCTGTAACCAGTATGGATATTTCAAAAAGGCTTACAGATTTTAAACTGTTTACACGTAAATTGCATTTAAATGTTTTTTTTCCCTCTATGCAAGTGAAATTATCTAATGTTATAAGTAGCAAGCATTATAGAAGTAGCACCTTTGTACCCCCACAAAACCCAGTTAACATGTTTGAAAAAAAATGGTTGAATAGGACATATATACACTTTTCCATGAGAAGCATAAAAAATGCTTCTATAACCTGAATGAAATGGAATATCGAGCTATAGATTCTTTACAACAGAATGACCAAATTGTTATTAAGCCAGCTGATAAGGGAGGGTGGACAGTTGTACTTGATAAATATTATTATGAAAATACAATGCTAGCTGTGTTAAACACTGACTCTGCATGTTTAAGAAAAACTGATGTCATATATATCCAACAGATAGTTGCTAATAAATTTGAGGAACTAAATGAAAATAACTTGCTTACAGAACAGTATAGATATTTATAAAGAGAGAAACCAGTCATTCCAATTATTTATGGAGTCCCAAAAATCCACAAAGATATGTTAAGACCACCATTGCGCTAAACAGTTTCAGCAAGGGGCTGGGCAACAGAAGCTATATCTAAACATTTACTATCAGAATTGAAATGTGTATTAAATGCATTTGTTACCATTATCAAGGATAGCACAGAGTTTCTAAAGGAATTATTTGAATGGAATGAAAAGAATTTGGCTGCTGCCTAGTTACACTTTATGTTAATCCCTTATTTACTTGCATTCCCAATGACTTAGGAATAGAGAAGACTAGGAGATATATAGACGTTCATACTGAACTGAAACATCTAAAACTAGATTTAATATGCAACTTGTTACAACTAATATTAGAACATAATGTGTTCAAGTTTGGAAATAGATACTATAAACAAATGTCAGGAGTAGCTATAGGAACATCGGTAGCTAATACGTATGCAAATACAGTCATGAGTATGTGGGAAAAGGACAATATTATGGACACAATCAATAAATACAGCAATAAAAATCTGCCATTTTACAAGTGTTTTGTGGACATTTTTCTCATTTGGGATGGTCCACTGTGTCGATTAAATGAATTTATAGAAGAAATACAGAACAGCACCACATTTTTAACATTTAAAGAACAAGTTGACTATAAAGTCATAGATTTCCTTGACATTCATATAGAAAAGAACAATGAAGGTAGATTAGAAACCTCCTTATATAAGAAGCTAGTAAAAAAGAACACACATTTAGCAGCTATGCATCCCCCACACATTTTTAGAAACATCATGAGAAACCAAATGGCTAGCGTCAGTAGGCTTAATACTATGGACAACACTTGCAATAGACAACTAGACATACTATCAGATAAATTTGAACAGCGGGGGTATAAAAACAACAAGCATTGGAAATAAAGAATTAAGTCATGTCTAGGCAAAATAATATTTACGCACCAATCTTCTCTCATAAAAGTGCAGTCAGTAAAATGAAAGAGAAATCAAATATACATAACTATATATACATCATGAACTATGACCAAAATACTAGAAATATAAGGCACATTATATACAAACATTGGCCCATGTTGTCTCTGATACCAGAAATGAACAGCATAAGTGCAAAACCCACTTTTATATGTAGGAAATGCAACACGATAAAAAAACAAATTATGTTACAAAGAACAAAGCAGTGGTTCATTTAAGAAGAAATATGTGGGAACATGTAGATGTGGGAAGTGTATATGCTGTAAACACACATATATATGTATGGATCTAGGACGTTTGCTCGAGTGAGCAAATGTCCCAATCCATAATAACCGAACACACTTTAATGAAAGCACTTTTATCAAAAAAGCACTTTCGTTGAAGCGTATTACAAAAAAAAAAATAAAACACTACATTTACATTTTAGCAGGGGAGCTTCGTCCCCCTGCACCCCACACCCCCCCCTACTTTAATATTCTCCCTCAGAGACCGCACTACAGTAGGGAAAAGGGAAATTTCCCTTACTTGCACCGCAGTACAGCCTCAGCAACAGGCATACTCACGCAAAAGTGATTCTTCGATGAAAAGCACTTTCACGCAAGTATGCCCGGCCATTTGGGTTTCAGTCGTTTGCTCTCTCGAGTAAACATTCTAGACCCACATACATATATATATATATATATATATATATATATATATATATACATACACACACACACACTACTGCGGTGGTGGCGCTGCGGTAGCATTGTCGCCTCACAGCTAGACGTTGTCCCGTTCGATTCTCAACTAGAGCGTCTTCTGTGTGTAGACATGCATGAATGGGCGTACCTTCGTTGAAGGTTGTGCGTCAGGGATGGCAACTCGGCACGTAAAAGTCTGCTGCCAATCATTAGCGGACCAGAGTTCCGCTGTGGCGACCCCTAACCAGAAAAAGCCGAAAGACACAAACAATATATATATATATATATATATATATATATATATATATATATATATATATATATATATATATGTATATGTATATATATATATTATATACTAGCAAGAGTTTTACAGATTCCTCAAGACAGACAGAATTGTTTTATTAAAGCATGTGGAAACTGCAGCACTAGCAACATTATTTATATGGCAAGATGTGTGCTATGCACAGCGTTCTATATAGGAAAAACAAACCAAAAGTTTAAACAGCGTATAAGCAGTCATATGTCTGAAATAAGGAGACATGCTATTATTAACTCCCTGTAAAAACATATATTGAACACAAATGAGCAGCATGTATTTAAATTTTTATCTTAGAAAATGTTTATCTGACAAAGAGAGGTGGGGACATCAAGAACTATACTGAAAGAAAGGAAAATAAGTGGATACTGCACTTTATTGCATGTACCCCCCAGGTTTCAATGAAATATTTTCTCTTAAACCTGAATAAAATTTACATAATTGTATTAAGTGAATATACTAAACATTTTATTAGTATTTTAATATGTTTTGTCTCTATTATATCTATGTTTATACGAGTATGCATATTTGAAGCTTATAAAGAAATACACCTTTAAAAGTTAATGATTTTAACTAGATGATTATTTAATTAATGTATTAATTAGCAAGTATAAAAACAGCTAGATGAAAATTACAGATGCTATCACCTGAAGCAGCAGATACATTCTGTGAAAGTACTTAGTACTTGTGTTATTTGTTGGAATAAAGGAAGTTCTTTTAGCTTGCTGCATTTGGTCATTGTTTTTGGACATTTTACTGCATTGGATTGACCAACCAACTTGATACTTGTTTTTACTCCCTTCTTGTAGGATGTCCACATCATTTGGGGACTCTACTATGGCTCCTAGTTTGCAGTAATCTGCGAACTTCATTAGCTAGAGGCCTTCTGTGTTAGCCTGTACTTCAGAGAAATAGATACCAAACAGGAGAGGTCCCAGGACTGAACCCTGTGGTACTCCACATGTCACTGGTTTGAAGTCAGGTTTGGAGTCTGCAACTTTTACAGTGTGTGTTCAGTCAATGAGCCAGTTGGCAACCCATCTAGTGATGTAGGGATTTATACCTAGTTTAGTGAGTTTAGCTATAATTCCAGAATGGGGGATGGTGTCGAAAGCCTTGGCGAGGTCAAGACAGGCTGTGTGACCCATCTTACCCTTGTCTACGGCTTTGGTGACTGCCTCAAAGAAGTCTATCAGGTTCAGAAGGCATGATCTGCCTTTCACAAACCCGAACTGGGTGGGGTCCAGAGTTTGGAGGTTACCAATGTCTTTGTTTATGAGTTCCATGATGAAACATTCCATGGCCTTGCAGACCACGCTAATAGGACAACAGTTCCCAGGATCAGTGGTGGCTCCCCCTTTGTGGAGTGGGATAACTGTTGCTGTGCGCCATTCAGTGGGCACAAAGCCTGACATGAGACTATGAATGAACATGGTGGGGAGCCAATTCATTCTAAAGTTTGTGTAAAATGCAGTCTGAGATGTTGTCCGGTCCAATAGATGTTGTGTTTTTGGTTTTAGAGAGTTTTTACCTGCATAGATGTGATTACAAGGATTCTGCATTCTTCCTGTAAACATGGGCCCTTTAGGGGGTGAGAGGGGAATAATCTTAGCACTGAACCTATCTGCTAGGATGTTGGCAATATCAGTTGGTTCTGTAATTTTCATGCTGTTGAGCTGTAACTCAGAACAGAACTGGGTGTTGCCATTGAGATTCTTGACTATAGAATGCTTTGTGGTTGCCCTTAGACCCTTAGCCGTAAATGCACTGAAAAGGCTTTTATTGAAAGCCTGCCAATCAGGCATGCTTTCTGTAGAGGGTGAAATGAGTTTCCTCTTTTCTCTTCTTTTAAGACAGCCTGTGGAGGTCTGTCTAGAAACCAGAGATTGCAAGGGTTCAGACAGTTCATCAAAAAACGCAGGTTTCCCCACGGCGTCGAAGACTAGTGCCGGAACAGCCTCTGCGGATGTGCTCCCTCTTAAGGATAGTGCAGCATGCTGAGAGGGACGCGAGACCTCTAGAGTGGCGGATCCGAGTCCGGATACAGGAACCAGGCCCATGTCGGCAACAGGTTGGGGATCAGCTGGAAGAGGCTCAGTAGTAGAAGGAAGCTGTACGGTCCTGGCCCTCATTTTTGACGGTTCTGCGGAGACATCTGAAGAGCCCTTCATCCATAACGTAAGCTGCTTCACACATTGGTTTTCAAGATAAAGATTAAGCGCATGCAAGTGACTATGCAATGTTTTAGGCATGCACGCCTGACAAACTGGCAGCCCTTATGGTCGTGCAAACGTCCCAAACAAAAAAGGCACTTATCATGGGCATCCTTATGAGGGATTTGGCGGCCACACTGACATTTACCCTTTCCAGATGGCATGAAAAGCAATACTAAATTTTAGGACTGAAAAGGTCCCCAACGGGGTACTTATATGATAAATGAATCCGACGTCAGCAGTAGCAAAAAAGTACAGTTTTGTACCTACCATAAATGTAGATGTTCGAGTGTATACACTGCTGCAGTCATTACACTTGGGTTATCCTGCCGTCAGGCAGTCCCTCAGTCGGCCAGAGTTCCAAAGTCTTGGCCCGGCATCGGTTGCTGTCGCTTCTTCCCTGACGTCAGTGCGCCAGGGGTATATAAGATGCAGCTGACGCCATCTTCTTCAGTTTTTCTTGCCCCAGATGTCAGGTGCCCCCAAATAGGTAGGCAATGCAAATTGCTAATGAAACATACATAAAAAATGCAATCAAAAACTTCCAGTTACCAGAAAATACACCACATAGGTAGTAAAGGGTAGAAGGTATAGATAAGTACCAGCAAGGAAGAGGGGAAGGAGGGAGGGTAACCTGGACTGCAGCAGTGTATACACTTGAACATCTACATTTATGGTAGGTACAAAACTACTATGTTCATCGTGTTACACTGCTGCAGTCATTACACTTGGGTAGAATCCCAAAACTGAGGTTGGGTGGCTGGTTCTATAAGGCATTAGGGATGGCTATAAGGCCCTGCAGCACTGCAGTGGCAAAGCCAGCTCTGGATTTAGAGAAAAGAGGCAGGTGGTAATGCTTGGTAAAGGTATTCACAGAACTCCAAGTTGCAGCTTCCAAAATGTCCTTGGTAGGTAACTCCTCTGAGGTAGGCAGTTGAAGTGGCTGTAGCCCTGGTGGAATGAGACCTAATGTTGCTAGGTACAGTTTTCCCATGTTGTATATAGCAGAAACGTATACAGTGCCCTATCCATTTTGAAATGGTCTGTTTTGAAATAGCTTTTCACTGTGCTCCTGCAGCATATGCTACAAACAATTGCTCAGTTTTCCTGAAGGCTTTCGTTTTGTCCAAGGAGAAGCACAACTGTCTGTGTATGTCCAAGGAATGCAGAAGTCTCTCACCTTTATTCTGGGGATTTGGATAAAATATTGGCAAATGAATGGTTTGCTTTAGAGCCACACTTGATACCACCTTTGGCATAAAAGTAGGGTTTGTTCTTAAAGACACCCTGTCTTTGTGAAAAATGATGAAAGGTTCCACTGTCATTACTGCCTGTAATTCTGAAACTCTTCGTGCTGAGGTTATTGCCAGAAGCAGAGCAGTTTTCCATGAGACATATTTTAATTCTGCTGAATTGGCCGGCTCAAAAGGAGGTAAAGTCAATTTCTCCAAGACGAAGTTGAGGTCCCAAGTTGGAGTTGGTGCTCTAAGGGGTGGTCTTATGTTTTTGGCCCCTCTGAGGTATTGTTTTAGCAAAGAATGAGAGAAAGTTGGTGGGTCTGTGTTGTAATGAGCAGAGATGGCAGAGGCGTGGATCTTAATGGATGAAAAGGATAGGCCTTTGTCCAGCATCTCAGTTAAATATTGTAATATCTGAGGAATATTTGGGACAAGAGGGTCAAGGCTGTGCATCTGGTTCCAGGTACAGAATCTCTTCCATTTATCCGAATAGGCTTTCCTGGTGCTAGGCCTCCTGGCCTCCAAAATGACATCCATAACAGCTTTAGAGAGAGGTGTTGTTTGCTTGACTAAGGTATCTGCCATGCAGCCAGGTATAAAGTTTTGAGGTGGCTGTGAAGTATCTGATTGTTTTTCTGAGTCAGATGATGTGGGATTTGAGGCAAAATCCATGGTGGACCTTGTGCTTAGTTCTTTAAGATTGGGTACCAGTGCTGGCGTGGCCAGTCTGCAGCAATCAGGATCATTTTTGGCTTTTCTTGTCTGGCTTTTAGGAGTACCTTTGAAAGGAGAGGCAGTGGTGGGAAGGCATATACTTGTAGGTTTTTCCAGCTGAATGAGAGGGCATCCACTTTCCATGCTTGTGTGTGGTAAGTCCTTGTGCAGAATTTCTGTAGCTGGCAATTCATTGGGGAGGCAAACAGATCTATGTCTGGGCTCCTCCATTTTTGTGCTATCATGCTGAATATTTGTGGATTTAATTTCCACTCGTGCGGACCCATGATGTTTCTGCTTAAGTCGTCTGCCAGAGTGGTTTTCCTCTCCTGGCAGGAATTGTGCTTATAGATGAACTTGAAAAGTTAGAGCTGTGTTCCACAAGGTCATGGCTCGTCTGCAGAGGGGATATGAATGAGTGCCCCCTTGCTTGTTTATGTACCACATAACTGTGGTGTTGTCTGTCTTTAGTAGTAGTTGTCCTGGATGCAGAAGGTCCTTGAAAGCTATAAGGGCATTTTGTACAGCTAGCATCTCTTTTTGATTGATGTAAAGATGCCTTTGTTCTGCGGCCCACTTGCCCTGAATACATTTTCCTGCCATATGTGCGCCCCAGGCATAATCCGAAGCATCTGTTGTCAGTGTTTGCCTGGCTGTGGGTTGAGTGAAAAGCTGCCCCTTGTTGAGGTGACAGGCTTGTGCCCACCATCGAAACTCCTGTTGAAGCCAAGGGATAAGTGGTATTATTGTTTCCAAACTGTGACAGTGTTGAGACCAGACACTCTTTAGGTACCAGTGTAGTTTCCTCATATGCAGTCTGGCATATGGAATTAGTAGTATGCAAGATGCCATGAACCCCAAGGCCTGTAGAATTTTTCTTGCAGGGAGTTGGGTTTTTGTTGCCATCAATTGAAAAAGTCAGTTGTCTTTGCTTGTTTGGGGTGAGATAAGCCATCTGGGCCGTTGTATTTAAGCTGGCACCCAGGAATATTATCGCTTGTGAGGACACTAGTTTTGACTTCTTTTCCTTTACGTGTACCCTACGCAAATTAGCAATCTTTTTACAAACGCCAGATGCTGTAGAAGAATGTCTTTGCTCTCTGCTTGAATAAGGCAGTCGTCCAAGTATGGGTAAATTTGAATTCCTTCTTGTCTGCAAAATGCAATTACTGGTGCCAGGCATTTTGTAAAAACCCTGGGCGCAGTAGATAAGCCAAAGGGCAGTGCAGAGAATTGGTAATGCATTAAACCAGCTATGAATCTGAGGTATCTTCTGCAATTTTGTCCGATAGGGACATGCACGTATGCCATCTTGAGGTCCAAACATTTTGAATTTTGGAACATCCAGGTAAGTATTTAGAGAAGAAAGATCCAGAATGGGCCTCTCCTTTTTGTCCTTTCTGGGAACCAAGAAGAGTCGAAAAAAATCATTGTCCTTCCTGTGTGTGTGTGTGCTGTCTTTTGAGCTTTTCTGCCCACTGATTTGGTTGGGGGTTTGGTGTGAGAGTGGTGAAAGTGGATCTGTAACCTTGAGATACAATACATTTTTCATTTTTGTTTTGTGATCATATGCCACCAGAGAGAAAAGTTTTCCCTAAAGGGATGCCATCAAGAGAGAAGTGCTTGGCAGCTGCAGTGGGAAGTCACTGGGGCTGTTTTCTATAAGGTTGAGGCCTGTCTTCCCCTACTTTCTGGGTTGAGGCACCCCATTGTCGAGGCCTTAAGAACCTTGTGGCTGACCTCTGCCTCTTGGATGTCTGTATCTGCCCCTTTGAGGTCTGTCTGTAACTGGAAAGGACCAATTTTTTGTTGGCCAATTTCAGCTAAATCGAGAAGGCTGTACCTATAAGAAATCCTTCACCGTTTGCATAGATTTTGCCTTATCCTCCATTTTCTTTAATACATATTCTGCCTTAACTCCAAATAAAACATCCTGCTGCAAAGGTGCATCCAGTAATTTTGCTTTAACATGATCTGGTAAAGTCTGCTCTTTTAACAAAACATGTCTTCGAATGACAGACCCTGTAACTGCTGCTCTACAGGAGCCCTCTAGTGAATCAAAACCACATTGCAAATTATGTTTACCCACTTGTTCAGCTGCATGCAATAAGTCCTGCATTTCCTTGTAGTCAGGAAGATCTGAATTTGGAAGCATTTTTTGTTTTAATTGAGACATCAAATATTGCTGATATTTTAGCATGTGAAACTGGCAACTTAAGGCTCTCATTGCTAAAGTTGCAGATGTATATACTTTCTTCCCCCATCTGTCTAATGCTCTGGAATCTCTGTCAGAGGGAACTGGGTTTTTAGCTGTAGAGGCCTTTACCCCTTTGGGACCCAGGAAAATAGTTTCAGGGTCAGCAACAGGGCTTTTATAAAGGAATTTGAGAGAGTCAGGGACTCTGTAGTATCTGTCTGGTTTAACTGGAGCAGGACGTAAAGAATCAGGATTTAAACTGGATTCAGAGTACACATCATCCACAATATCTAACACTGGCGGAATAGCAAGGGGTCTGTGTTGAAGTAATAAAAGAAAATCTCTGAGCCTTTTCTTGGATTCTGAGTAATCCTGGCCCTCCCAATGGAAATGCTCCCTCATGGTATGTAAAGTTTCCCCAAAGGAGTAGTCCTCTGGAGGAGAGGCTGAAGGAACTGATTCTTCGGCATCAGAATCCTCATAAGGTGGGAAAGAGTATCCCTGGTCTGAGGAGGAACCGGAAGAAATGGATACCTGGTCGGATGAGTCATAGTCTGCATCCTGTCTAGGCCTTTTATCAGGAGGGGGATGGGAACCCCTGATCAGAGTAATTAAGTCTTCGGCCATTTTTAACATCTGTTTCTTAGGCATGGAGGCCTGTGCTGGGGAATGCTGAAGTTGCTTCTTAGACTTTAAAGGTATTTTAGCCTTTGCAGAAGCTTTGATGGTTAGTTGAGTAGGTCTGAATACACCCTCTGAAGCCAAGGGCTGTTCAGCTGCCCCGGATCCCTCTAAAGGGTTAGTCTCAGTAGGGCCTAAATCTTGAGTATCCGAAGGCCCAGCCATCTCCACATGGGAGTCTGAGACGGCCTGTGGTTCTAAAGATGCGGTCATCAGGGGCTGCGAAGGCGCCTCGCTGAAAACCGGAGAACCGCGACCAGCCTAGTAGAGGCTTCGTCGTCAGTTCTGGGCCTCTGATGCCTGTCCTTGTCTTTGCGCTTTTTGTGTATCCCGGTCGTCGGTTGTTCCGACAGCATGGTATAATGAAATTTTCTACCAAAATAATGTCGGGCAAAATCAAACCGACGTTTAACAGTGCACTTGTTAAACCTACCACAAAACCGACAACCAGTGACGTCGTGGTCTGGGCTTAGGCATGGGATACAATAAGAATGAAAATCCTTATGAGGTATTTGCTTCCCACAAGAAATACAATTATTAACTTTTACTGACATCGGTCTGAGGCAAGAAAAAGTTTCCCCAATGGGGTACTTATCTTTATAGAAGACTTCGGTTCTGAAATTCGAATTGAAAATCTCAGGAGTCGGCCGACCGGCACTTGCGAACTACTTTTGCTTCGGGCACTGCGCGGCAAGAAAGACTGAAGAAGATGGCGTCGGCTGTATCTTGTATACTCCTGCGTACTGACGTCAGGGAAGAAGCAACAGCAACCGACGCCAGACCAAGACTTTGGAACTCTGGCCGACTGACGGACCGCCTGATGGCAGGATAACCCAAGTGTAATGACTGCAGTAGTGTTACACGATGAGCATCACCTGGCATATAACTAGCGGCTGAAATGCTCTGAGGGCTGGTGCGTGCCGACGTCACCTTTATGGTCCACGGAATCTCTGCCTACATCAGACGTTTCATGCATCACAGAGGGATTAAAAGCTTTTGGATACTGGCCGTAGGTACACGAGTCTGAAGGGTAAACCCATATGTAGAATACTGCAACATGAGAATACAAGGACATCAAGAAGATACTGGGATTTTAGATGCACACCTTTAAGCAATACATTACATTCATAAAATAGCTGAATGTATTCCAATCACTAAGCCAACACAGGAATGGAGAAAGGAGATTCTGCTGATACGGATAAAGTACAGTTGTGTACACCTACCATAAATGTAGGTGTCGAGTGTACTCACTGTTGCAGTCATCGCATTTGGGTTATCTGCTTGCAGTAGCCCTCAATCGGCCTGATTATGAAAATCTTGGGTCCTGCGTCAGTTGCTGTCTCATCTTCGGTGATGTCAGGTAGTCAGAAGTATAAAGCATGCAGCTGACGCCATTACATCAGTTTTTCTTGCCCCAGATGTCAGGTGCCCCCCTAATGGAAAGCAATTAAATACATACATATATATATATATATATATATATATATATATATATATATATATATATATATATACATATATATATATATATATATATACATATATATATACATATATATATATATACATATATATATATATATATATACATATATATATATATACATATATATATATATATACATATATATATATATACATATATATATATATATATATATATATATATATATATATATATATATACACACACATATATATACACACGCACACACACACACACACACACACACACACACCAAAAAGCTTTCAGGGGGCTGGAAGGAGGGTGACCAAGACTGCAACAGTGAATACACTTGAACATCTACTTTTATGGTAAGTGTAGACAACTGTACTATGTTCTTTGTGTTTCACTGTTGCAGTCATCACATTTGGGTAGATTCCCAAAGCTAAGGATGGGAGGAGGAATTTAGATAGCATTAGGACCAGCTATAAGGCCCTGCAAGACTGCAGTGGCAAAGCCAGCTCTGGATTTAGAGAAAATTGGCAAATGGTAATGCTTGGTGAAAGTATGTACAGAACTCCAGGTAGCAGCTTCTAGGATGTCCCTGGTAGGGACACCTCTGAGAAAGGCTGTAGAGGTAGATGCAGCCCTGGCCGAGTGTGGTCTTATCCCCTGTGGGATAGGTTTTCCATAATGCTTATAGCAGAAATTAATGCAATGGCCTAGCCATTTAGAAATGGTTTGCTTTGAAATGGCCTTCACCTCTACCCCTGTAGCAAATACCACCAGCAGTTGTTCAGATTTCATTTGAGGTTTAGTCCTGTCCAAGTAAAATCTAAGTTGTCTGTGCACATCTAAGGACTGCAATACCCGTTCCCCTTTGTTCTGTGCATTAGAAAAGAAGGTTGGCAAATGAATGGACTGATTAAGAGCCACACTGGATACTACTTTGGGCGTGGAGGGATTGATCCTGAGGGACACCCTGTCCACATGAAAGATGATGAAAGGCTCCACTGCCATAAGGGCCTGTAATTGAGATAACCTTCTTGCTGAAGTGATTGCTAAAAGGAAGGCTGTTTTCCAAGAAAGGAATTTTAAGTCTGCACTTGCAGCTGGCTCAAAAGTTGGTACAGCGAGTTATTCCAATACAAAGTTAAGGTCCCAGGCTGGAGATGGGGCTCTCCTGGATGGTCTTAAGTTTTTGGCCCCTCTGAGGAACTGCTTGAGCAGTGGATGAGAGAAGAGGGGTGGTTCTGTGTTGTAATGAGCGGAAATGGCTGAGGCATAAATTTTGGAGGAGGAAAAAAAGGCCCTTGTGAAGCATCTCAGTTAAGTATTGAAGAATCTGAGGTAAATTGGGCGCTGCTGTGCCCATCCCTTGAGTTTGGTACCAGGAACAGAATCTTTTCCATTTTTCAGCATAAGATTTTCTAGTACTAGGCCTCCATGCCTCCAAAATGACATCCAACACTTGTTTACTGAGGGATGGTAACGGAGAGATTAGGTTATTAGCCAGGCTGCCAGGTTCAGGGTTTGAAGCTGAGGATGCAGAATCTGGCCCTCCTGCTGTCACAGCACGGTAGGGGTCTGAGGCAGGTGCCATGGAGCCAGAAGTGACGCACTGCACAAGAGGGGGTACCAGTGTTGGCGTGGCCAGTCTGGTGCAATCAGTATTGTCCTTGGTTTGTCCCGTTTGATCTTTAGTAGTACTTTGAAGAGGAGAGGCAGAGGAGGAAAGGCATAAACTGATAGATTTTTCCAGCTGAAGGACAGGGCATCCACTTTCCAAGCTTGTTTGTGGGGAGACCTTGTGCAGAATTTGTCCAATTGTTAGTTCGGGGGGGGGGGGGGGCAAAAGTACAGTTTTGTACCTACCATAAGTGTAGATGTTAGAGTGCTGATACAGCTGCAGTCATAACAGATGGGTTCTCCTGCCGTCAGGCGGGTCCTCGGTCGGCCGAATTCCAAAGTCTAGGTCCGGCGTCGGTTGTCGTCGCTTCTTCCCTGACGACAGGGGTATAAAGGAACCAGCCGACGCCATTTTCTTCAGTCTTTCTTGCCGCACGGTGCCCGAAGCAGAAGCAGTTCGCAAGTGCCGGTCGGCCAGCTCCTGAAATTACGAAAATTTTGCAACCGAAGTCTTCTTGAAAGCTAAGTACCCCGTTGGGGAAACTTTTCTTGCCTCAGACCAATGTCAGACGAAGTTAATAATTGTATTTCATGTGGGAAGCAAATACCGCACAAGGATTTCCATTCCCTCTGTATTCCTTGTTTAGGCCCAGACCATGACGTCTCGGTCTGTCGCTTTTGTGCTACATTCAACAAACGCACCATTAAGCGTCGGGCGGAGTTCGCCCAGCATTATTTTGGCAAAAAATTTAACTACATTATGTCGTCGAATACTCCGACTCCAGTTTTGTCTAAAAAGCGCATCCTTGCCTAACATAGGAAGAAACTGGTGAAGAGTTAGCATCTTGAATTTTGGGATCATCAAAAAGGTGTTTTAGGATAGAAAGGTCCAGGACAGGATGCCATGAGCAGTCTTTTCTGGGTACCAGGAAAAGTCTCGAGTAGAAACCTTGTCCCTTTTCCTCTTCTGGTACAGTCTGAATAGCCCTTAAGCTTAAGAGAGAGAGTACTTTCTTTTGAGCCTCTGCCCACTGATTTGTGGGTAGATCTGGCCAACCGTTTGGGGTTGGTAACGTGTGGAAGTGAAATCTGTATCCCTGGGAAACTACATTTAAAACCCATTTGTCCTGGGTAATGAGTTCCCATTTTTCTGCCTGCAGAACAATCTTTCCACCTAAAGGAGCAGTCAGTTGAGAAGTGCTTGGAAGTTTTTTAAAGTTAAGTCATTGAGACAACTTACCATGGGGGGGGGGGGTCTTACTACTCCCTGATTTGGAAGTGGGAGCCCCCCACTGCTTAGTCCTATGTGTACCCTGAGACTGTAGCCTGGGTGTTCTGCTGGTTCTGGGTTTGGACGGAGAAGGGCTGGAAGAGACAGGAAAGGACCAATTCTTAGCGGGCCAATGCTTACTAAATCTTGGAGGCTGTACTTGTAGGAAATCTTTAACAGTTTGCATTGATTTAGCTTTTTCCTCCATCTTTTTAAGAACTTCTTCTGCTTTGTTGCCAAACAGGCGGTCCTGATTTAAGGGAGCATCCAGCAATTTAGCTTTAACATGATCTGGCCAAGATTGCTCCTTAAGCAAAAGTATGCCTTCTAAGTACAGACCCAGTGACAGCAGCCCTGCAAGATGCCTCTAGTGAATCAAAACCACATTGCAAAGTATGTTTTCCAACTTGTTGAGCAGAATGCATTGCATCCTGTAAATCCTTATTTTCAGCACAGTCAGGAATCAACATCATTTTCTGTTTAAGCAATCCAATAATATGCTGCTGATACTTTAACATATGACACTGGCAGTTTAAGGCCCCAATAGCCAAGATTGCAGAAGTGTATACCTTCTTACCCCATCTATCCAGCACTCCCACAGAGGGGGTATGATTTTTGGCAGTAGTAGCCTTAATGCCCCTGGGTCACTGTGAAATGGTCTCAGGATCCGCAGTAGGATTTTTAAAAAGGAACTTGTGAGAGTCAGGAACCCTGTTAATATATATCAGGTTTTCTGGGAGCAGGAAGTAAAGAGTCAGGGACCAAGCTAGATTCAGAAAAGGCATTACCAACAATGTCTAGTACAGGAGGAACAACTAAAGGCCTGTGTTGGGGCAGGTATAAGAAATCCCTACGCCTCTTTTTAGAATCAGAGTAATCCTGGCTTTCCCAGTGAAAATGCTCCCTAAGAGTATGCAAGGTTTCACCAAAAGAGAAATCCTCTGGAGGGAAGCAGAGAGAATAGAGTCCTCTGCATCAGAATCCTCATGGGTAGATAAGGGTAAATCCTGGTCATCAGAGGAAACAAATTTCAGAATCCTGATCAGAAGTATCATAAGCAAATTCAGCCCTAGGTCTCTTAGAGGGGGAAGATTGGCTTCCCCTGGTTAAAGTAATAAGGTCTTCAGCCATTCTTATCATTTGTTTTTTAGGCATGGATGCCTGACCATGCAGTCTGGGCGTCGGTTTTCTAGGCATGGTTCGAGTTTTATGCCTTGAAGAAGATGATGGCGTTGGTTTAATATGCAAGTCAGTAGGCCTGAATTCACCCTCAGAAGCCGGTGCCTGCGCAGTAGCTCTGGACCCATCCAAGGTAGAGACATCTGCAGGTTCCACAGTTGAAGCATCTCATGGCATACCGGACTCCGAATGGGTCTCAGTAGAGGCCTACGAATCTGAAGTAGCGGGTATCAGGGGCTGTGAAAGCGCCTCACTGAGTATCAGCGAACTGCGACAAGCTTAGGAGAAGCATCGTCGGCAGCTTTGGACCTCGGCGGCCTGTCTCTGTCTTTATCTTCATCTTTGTGTTTTTTCGGGATGTCGGTGTTCGGTTGGCTTACCAAAGACATATCTGGAAAACTGAACAGAGTACCAAAAATATTTAGAAGTGTAACTATACTGACGACGAATAGTTTGTTGTTTAAATAAGGCACAAAACTAACAGTGAGGTACGTCATGGTCAGGGCCTAGGCAAGGAATACAGTACGAAAGAAAATCTTTATGAGGTATTCGCTTTCAACAAGAAATACAATTATTGACTTTTACTGACATCAGTTAAGAGCAAGAAAAAGTTTCCCCAACGGGGTACTTAGCTTTAGTTGAAGACTTCGGTTCTGAAACTCGAAAATGAAAATAGGAGTTGGCCGACCGGCACTTGCGAACTGCTTCTGTTTCGGGCACCGCACGGCAAGAAAGACTGATGTAATGGCATCAGCTGCATGCTTTATACCCCTAACTACCTGACGTCACAGAAGATGAGACAGCAACCGAAGCAGGACCCAAGACTTTGATAACCAGGCCGACTGAGGGCTACTGCAAGCAGATAACCCAAATGTGATGACTGCAACAGTGAAACACGAAGAACATCTGCAATTAGGGATACAGACAATAGGTTTATAGGTGTTTACTATGATAATAACTACAAGAGCCTTTGTACACCTAGCCATGCATCCCAAATATGTGACGAGTTTTGGTACCCTTGATAAGTGTAAGCAGTGGCATGGGAGCTGAACCATTTAGAGGTTGCCTGTGTCAATTAGAGACATAGGTGGTAAGCCAGGGACGAATTTCCTGCTCCCCATTCAATTATCCAAGTTACAGTTGAACAGGAATAGGGAGGAACTCTGCTTCACATGGATGGGAGCCTCATCCAGAGATGGGAATAGGCAAGAAGAGGATGGAAGTTACTGGAGAAAAATGGCAAAGGAAAGTACAGCTGTGTACACTTACCATAAATGTAAATGTTAGAGTATATTCATTTATGTTGCTAAAAGTGCATCTACATATATTTCTGTTTATATATATATATATATATATATATATATATATATATATATATATATATATATATATATATATATACACACACACACACACACACACATATATATAGATATATATATATAGATATACACACACACACATATATATATATATATATATATATATATATATATATATATATATATATATATACACAAAATATATAATATACACACATATATATATTTTTGCTCCCCATTTGGGGAGCACCTGGTGGGGCAAAAAAACTGAATAAAATGGCATCAGCTGCATGTTTTATACCCCTGACGACCTGACGTCATGGAAGAGGAGACAGCAACTGACGCAGGACCCAAGACTTTGTTATTCAGGCCGAGGACAACCTGCCAGCAGATTACCCAAATGTAATGACTGCAATAGTGAAACACGAAGAGCATGTGATAATGCAAGTTGCCTGCTTTGAAGCGAAGGTATCTTCAGCAAGATTCCCTGATAGGGATGTGCAGGTATGCTTCTTTTAAATCTAGAGTTGCCAACCAGGCATCTTTGTCTAGCATAGGAAGTAACTGGTGAAGGGTCAGCATCTTGAATTTTGGAATCTCCAGAAAGGTGTTTAGAGTAGACAGGTCCAGTATTGGACGCCATGATTTGTCTTTTCTGGGTACCAGAAAAAGCCTGGAAAAGAAACTTTGTCCCTTTTCCTCTTCTGGTACCAGCTGAATAGCCCCCATGTGCAAGAGGGAAAGTACTTGTTTTTGAACCTTTGCCCACTGATTTGGGGGCTGGACTGGCCACCCGTTTGGTGTAGGCAAAGTGTGGAAATGAAATCTGTATCCCTGGGACACTATATTTAAAACCCAATTCTCCTTGGTTATGAGTTCCCAGTTCTTTGCATGAAGAGCAATCTTTCCCCCCAAAGGGGCGGTTAAAAGATAAGTGCTTGGTAATTTTAAAAGGAAGTCATTGAGACTGCTTACTATAGGGGGGTGTCTTGTCATTTCCAGATTTGGAAGTGGAGGCCCGCCACTGCTTAGTTCCGAGAGTCCCCTGGGACTAAAACCTGGGGTTTTTGCTGTGTCTGGGTTTGGCTTGAGAGGATCTGGAAGAGGCTGGAAAGGACTAATTCTTAGTAGGCCAGTGCCTACTAAATCTTGGAGGTTGCACTTGTTAAGAAATCTTTAACAGTTTGCACAGATTTTAGCTTTATCTTCCATCTTTTTTAGAACTTATTCAGCCTTATTGCCAAACGGGCGGTCCTGATTTAAAAGAGCATCCAACAATTTAGCTTTAACATGATCAGGCAAAGATTGCTCCTTAAGCCAAGCATGCCTTCTAAGCACAGACCCAGTAACAGCAGCCCTGCAGGAGGCCTCTAAAGAATCAAAAACCACATTGCAAAGTATGTTTTCCAACTTGTTCAGCAAAATGCATTAAATCCTGTAAATCTTTATTTTCCACACAGCCAGGAATCAACATCATTTTCTGTTTTAGCAGTCCAATAATATGCTGTTGATATTTTAACATATGAAATTGGTAGTTTAAAGCCCTGATCGCCAAGGTTGCAGAAGTATAAACCTTTTTACCCCATCTATCCAGCGCCCTGGAGTCTCTATCAGAAAGGGTACAATTTTTAACAGTAGAAGCTTTAATGCCCTTGGGTCCCTGAGAAATGGTTTCTGGATCTGCAACAAATTTCTGAAAAGGAACTTGTGGGACTCAGGAACCCTGTAGTATCTGTCAGGTTTACTAGGAGCCGGAGGCAGGGAATCAGGGGCCATACTGGATTCTGAGAACACATCATCAACAATGTCTAGTAAAGGAGGTATAGCCAAAGGCCTATGTTGAGGTAGAAGAAGGAAATCCCTAAGCCTCTTTTTTGAATCGGAACATTCCTGGCTTTCCCAGTGGAAATGCTCCCTTAAAGTATGCAGTTTCCCCAAAAGAAAAATCCTCAGGAGGGGAAGCAGAAGGAATGGAATCCTCTGCATCAGAATCCTCATAAGTAGGCATGGACAAATCCTAATCAAGCTCAGCCCTAGGCCTCTTGGGGGGGGGGGGCTACCCCCGATTACAGTAATTAGATCTTCAGCCATTTTTATCACTTGTCTTTTAGGCATAGGGGCCTGAACATGTGGCCTGGGTGTTTTTTTTAGACATGTATCGAGATTTAGGCCTTAGTAATGAAGGCGGTGTCGAGTTAATATGCAAGTTTGTAGGCCTGAATACACCCTCAGAAGTCAGTGCCTGCACAGCGGCTCTGGACCCATCCAAGGTAGAGACATCCGCGGGTTCCATAGGTGAAGCATTTCGCGGCATACAGGACTCCGAATGGGTCTCAGTAGAGGCCTGCGAATCAGAAGTAGTGGGTATCAGGGGCTGCGAAAGCGCCTGAGTACCGGCGAACTGGCTTAGGAGAAGCGGCGTTGGCAGTTTTGGACCACGAGGGCTTATCTCTGTCTTTATCTTTGCGATTTTTCAGAATCCCAGTAGTCGGATGGCTAACCGATGACATTTCTGGATAATTAAACCGAGAACCGAAATATTTAGAGGCAAAAATGTAGCGACGACGAATTGTCCGCTGATTAAATAAAAGCACAAAACCTACAGCAAGGTACGTCGTGGTCAGGGCCTAGGCAAGGAATACAGTACGAATGAAAATCTTTATGAGGTATTTGCTTTCCACAAGTAATGCAATTATTAACTTTTACTGACATCAGTAAGGAGCAAGAAAAAGTTTCCCCAACGGGGTACTTAGCTTTAAGTTGAAGACTTCAGTTCTGAAACTCGAAAACAAAAATTTCAGGAGTCGGCCGACTGGCATTTGCGAACTGCTTCTGCTTCGGGCACCGCACGGCAAGAAAGACTGATGTAATGCCATCGGCTGCATGTTTTATACCCCTGACGACCTGACGTCATGGAAGAAGGGACAGCAACCGACGCCGGACCCAAGACTTTGTTAATCAGGCCGGCTTAGGGCAACTTGCCAGCAGATTACCCCAAAAGTAATGACTGCAACAGTGAAACATGAAGAACATCTGTACTATGTTCTTCGTGTTTCACTGTTGGAGTCATCACACTTGGGTTGATTCCCAAAGCTGAGAAAGGGTGGAGGCAGTCAAGAAGAATTAGGGCTGGCTAGTACTCCCTGCAAGACTGTTGTAGCAAATCCTGCCCTGGCTTTGGAAAAAACACGTAAGTGGTAATGCTTGGGGAAGGTGTGTACAGAACTCAAGGTTGCAGCTTCCAGAATGTCCCTGGTAGGGACTCCCCTAAGAAATGCTGTAGAGGTAGTAGTAGCCCTGGTGGAATGTGTTCTGACTCCCTGAGGGGTTGGTTTTCCATGGTGCTTGTAGCAGAAATGGATGCAGTGTGCTATCCATTTGGAAATGCTTTGTTTAGAAATGGCCTTACCCTCTGCCCCTGTTGCAAAGCTGACTAGCAACTGGTCAGTTGTTCTAAAAGGCTTAGTCCTATCAAGGCAGAACCTGAGCTGTCTGTGCACGTCCAAAGTGTGCAGGATCCTTTCCCCTTTATTCTGAGGGTTAGGGAAGAAGGTTGGCAAATGGATGTATTGGTTTACGGCCACACTAGACACCACCTTAGGCATAAAGGACGGGTTAGTCTCGAGGGAAACCCTGTCAGCATGGGAGATAATAAAGGGTTCCACAGCCATCAGTGCCTGTAGCTCAAACACTCTTCTAGCTGAAGTGATGGCTAGAAGCAAGGCTGTTTTCCAAGAGAGGAATTTTAAATCTGCTGAAGCAGCAGGTTCAAAAGGGGGAAGCGTGAGCTTTTCCATTACAAAGTTAAGGTCCCAAGCAGGGGTGGCTGCTCTCCTTGGGGGCCTTAAGTTGTTAGCCCCTCTCAGTAACTCTTTGATGAGAGGGTCAGAAAATAGAGGTGGCTCAGTACTGCAATAAGCCGAAATGGCAGAAGCATGAATCTTAATGGAGGAGAAGGATAGGCCTCTGTGGAGTAGCTCTGCTAGGTAATCCAGGATTAGAGGTAAGGAGAGCACAGCTGTGTCCTTTCCTTTAGAATGAATCAAAGAACAATATCTTTTCCACTTTTTCACATAGGACTTCCTAGTACTAGGCCTCCTGGCTTCAAGAATGATGTGTAGCACCTGTTTACATAGGGTTGCTGGA
Organism: Protopterus annectens; assembly: GCF_019279795.1. NCBI lineage: Eukaryota > Metazoa > Chordata > Ceratodontiformes > Protopteridae > Protopterus > Protopterus annectens. The sequence continues at coordinate 339,505,387 of NC_056731.1, read as the reverse complement.
GGAGTATTCAAGGAATAAGCCAGGCTGCAAGATTTAGGGTCTGTAATTGCGGATGCAAAATCTGTCCCTCCTGCTGTGACGGCAGGGTAGGGATCTTATGTAGGTGCCAGGGTGGCACCGTCAGGCTGCACAGGAGTGGGTACCAGTGCTGGTGTGGCCAGTCCGGGGCAATAACAATTGTCCTTGGCCTGTCTTCTTTTATCTTGAGTAGTACTCTTGAGAGAAGGGGCAGAGGGGGAAAGGCAAAGATTGAGGGGCTTCCATTGAAAGGATAGGGCATCCACTTTCCAGGCCCTGCTGTGAGGGCTCCTGGTGCAGAATTTGCTTAATTGGTGGTTGTGGGGGGAGGCAAAGAGATTCACCTCTGGGGTCCCCCACCTCTGGATCAAGAGGTTGAAGGTGCTGGGCTCCAATTTCCACTCATGTGGGTCTAGGAGATTTCCGCTTAAGTCGTCTGCCAGTGAATTTTTTTTTTGCCTGGCCGGAACTGAGCTTGTAGATGGACTTGGTTGTCCAAAGCTGTGCTCCACAGAGTCATTGCTAACCTGCAGAGTGGGAAAGAATGAGTTCCCAAACCTGCTTGTTTATGTACCACAACTGTGGTGTTGTCTGTTTTTATCTGCAGTTGTCCTGGAAGGATTAGGTATCTGAAAGCTGTCAGAGCAATCTGACCAATCAATTTGGTTGATGTGCAGGAGAATTTGGCTTGGGCTCCAGTGGCCTTGAACGCATTTGCCAGCCATGTGGGGCCCCCATGCACAGTCTGATGTGTCTGTGGTCAGGGTTTGGGCGGCGTGGGGTAGAGTAAAATGCAGTCCCTTGTTGTAGAGTTGCATACTTCTGCCCACCAAAGGAACTCTGCCCTCAGACAAGGTACGATAGGAATGACCATTTCCAGGTCCTGAGAATGTGGGCACCAAAGACTTTTCAAGTACCACTGAAGTTTCCCATATGCAGTCTTGCATATGGAACTAGCAGAAAACATGAGTCTATGACCCTAGGGCTTGCAGTATTTTTCTTGCAGTTAGCTGGGTTCTGGTGGCCATTTGCTTGAAGTAGTCTGTCAGACAGACTTGTTTTTCTGAAGTGAGAAATGCCATCTGGAAAGATGTGTCCAAGCTTGCTCCCAGGAATACAATCTTCTGACTGGGCACCAGCTGTGATTTCTTTTCGTTGATGATGTACCACAAAGAAATGAGAAAACTTTTTACAAATGCTAGGTGCCGAAGCAGCAATTCCTGGCTATCCACCTGAATCGGGCAGTCATCCAAGTATGGGTAAATTTTGGATATTTCTCTGCCTGCAGTATGCAATGGCTGGAGCCAGGCATTTTGTGAATACCCTGGGCGTAGTAGATAAGCCAAAGGGAAGTGCAGAGAACTGATAATGCATAGATCCTGCCCTGAAACAGACATTTCCTTTAGGATTCCCTGATAGGGATGTGCAGATAAGCTTCTTTTAAGTCTAGGGTGACTAACTGGGCATCCTTGGCTAGCATAGGGAGAAGCTGTTGCAGGGTAAGCAGCTTGAATTTTGGGACCACCAGGAAGGTGTTGAGAATTGAAAAATCCAGGACTGGGCGCCAAGAGCCCTCTTTCCTGGGTACCAGGAATAGTCTGGAGTAGAAAGCCTGACCACTTTGTTCTACTGGAACTGGTTGAATAGCTCCGTCTTTGAGCAGGGAAAGAACTTGATTTTGAGCCTCTGCCCACTGGTTTGGAGGAAGGTCTGGAAACTTGCTTGGAGTTGGCAGTGAATGGAAATAAAATTTGTACCCCTGGGATATAATGTTAAGGACCCATCGGTCCTGAGTGATGGACATCCAGTTTTTTGCATGAAGGGCAAGTTTTCCTCCTAGGGGCACAAGCAATTGGGCAGGGCTGGGAAGTAGAGTTCAGAAGTCATTGTGAACTTTTTCCATAGGGAGGTGGCTTACCACTCCCTGTTTTAAGGGTGGGGGCACTCCATTGCTTAGATCTCTGCATACCCTGAGACTGTAGTCTGGGTGGTCTGTTTCCCCTGGGTCTTGTTTGGGAAGGCCTGGAGGGGGCTGGAAAGGACCAGTGTTTTGAAGGGCAATGCCTACTGAATTGAGGTGATTTCACTTGTAAGAATTCTTTAACAGTTTGCATAGATGTAGCTTTTTCTTCCATCTTTTTAAGAACAACTTCTGCTTGGGTGCCAAAAAAAGTCTACTTCAAGGAGCATCTAGTAATTTGGATATGACGTGATCTGACAAGGTCTGCTTCCTTCAGCCAAGCATGTCTTCTCAGTACAGAGCCAGTGACTGCAGCTCTGCAAGATGCTTCTAGGGCATGAAAACCACACTGCAAAGTATGCTTACTAACTTGGTTTGCAAAATGCATAAGCTCTTGCAAATCTTTATTTTCTGCACAATCTGGAAATATTACCATTTTTTGTTTAATGATATCCATAACATGTTGCTGGTACTTCAGCATGTGAAATTGGCAATTAAATGCCCTGATAGCAAGACTTGCAGAGGTATATACCTTCTTACCCCATCTGTCTAAAGCTCTGGAATCCCTGTCCGAAGGGGTAGGGATTTTTGGCTGTAGTAGCCTTAATACCTTTAGGTCCCTGGGAAATGAACTCTGGATCAACAGTAGGATTCTTGAAAAGAAACTTGTGGGATATCAGGTACTCGGAAGTACCTGTCAAGTTTCCTAGGGGCTGGAGGTAAGGTGTCTGGAGTAAGACTGGATTCCAAGAAAACATCAACCACAACATCTAGGACAGGGGGAATAACTAAAGGCCTGTGCTGAGATAGCTCTAAAAATTCTCGGAGTCTCTTTTTGGACTGAGGATAGTCTTGGCATTCCCAATGGAAATGCTCTCAAAGTAGGCAAGGTTTCACCAAAAGAGAAATCCTCTGGAGGGGAGGCAGAGGGAATGGATTTCTCTGCAACTGAATCCTCATAGGCTGATAAGGGCATGTCCTGATAACCAGAAAGGTTAGAGTCATCGGACTCCTGGTCTGTAGAATCTGAAGGCAACTGAATTCTTTGTCTCTTAAGCAAGGGAAGGCTGGCTTCCCCTAATTAGCTTTATAAGGTCTTCAGCCATTCTAAGCATTTGTTTTTGTGGCATGGGGGCCTAAGCATGCGCTTTGGTCAAGTTTTCTAGGCGTAGTGCATACTATGGGCCTAAGAAACTCGGTAGTTTTGGCTAAAAAAGAAGTTGTAGGTTTGATTCGAACATCGGTAGGTCAGAAAACACCCTCAGGAGCCGGTGCCTGCACAGAGGCTCCGGATCCATCCAAGGTAGAGACATAGTACAGTTGTGTACACTTACCATAAATGTTACTAGAGTGTATTCACTGCTGCAGTCATCACATTTGGGTTGTCGGCCTGAATACTAGAGTCTTGGGATTTCTGAGTCAGATGCTGTCACTTCTTACATGATGTCAGGTCGTCAGAGGTATAAAACATGCAGCCGACGCCATTACATCAGTTTTTCTTGCCCCCAGATGTCAGAAGCCCTTACAATAAGAAGCAATTACATGGTGTGGAACACCCCCAGTAGAAAGTAAATACCAATGTTATAAGATATGGCCAAACAAAAAAGAGTAAGTAGAAGTATAGAAAAAGAGGGAGGGTAACTAGGACTGCAACAGTAAATACACTCGAACATCTACATTTATGGTAAGTGTACACAACTGTACTATGTTCTTCATATGTCACTGCTGCAATCATCACATTTGGGTTGATTCCCAAAGCTGAGGATGGGTGGAGGCAGTCAAGAAGCATTAGGGCTGGCAAACAGGCCCTGTAAGACTGCTGTGGCAAATCCAGCTCTGGATTTAGAAAAGATAGGTAAGTGGTAATGTTTGGTTAAGGTGTGTGCAGAGCTCCAGGTTGCAGCTTCCTGGATGTCCCTGGTAGGGACTCCCCTGAGAAATGCTGTAGAGGTTGATGTAGCCCTAGTGGAATGTGTTCTGATCCCCTGTGGGGCAGGTTTCCCATGGTGTTTGTAGCAGAAACGGATGCAGTGTGCTATCCATTTAGAAATGGTTTGCTTTGAAATGGCCTTGCCCTCTGTCCCTTCAGCAAAGCGGAGTAGCAGCTGGTCAGATTCTCTGAAAGGTTTAGCCCTGTCCAGATAGAACCTAAGCTGCCTGTGCACGTCCAGAGTGCAGGATCCTTTACCCTTTATTCTGAGGATTACTGAAAAAGGTTGGCAAATGAATGGATTGGTTTAAAGCCACACTAGACACCACCTTGGGTATAAATGATGGGTTAAGTCCTGAGGCAAACCCTGTCCGCACAGAAGATAATGAAGGGTTCTACGGCCATAAGGGCCTGCAATTCAGACACTCTTCTTGCTGAAGTGATGGCTAGAGGTAAAGCTGTTTTCCAGGAGAGGAATTTTAACTCTGCTGAGGCAGCAGGTTCAAAGGGTGGAAGTGTGAGTTTTTCCAATACAAACTTAAGGTCCCAGGCTGGAGTGGGAGTTCTCCGGGGGGGTCTTAAATTTTTGGCTCCTCTCAGGAACTGTTTAACCAGAGGATGAGAGAAAAGGGGTGACTCAGTATTATAATGAGCCGAGATGGCAGAGGCATTAATCTTAATTCAAGAGAAGGATAGGCCTTTGTGGAGCATTTCTGTTAACTAATCCAGTATATGAGATAAGCTGGGCACAGTTGTGTCCATTCCTTGAGACTGGCTCAAGAACAGTATCTTTTCCACTTTTCTGAATAGGAGTTTTTAGTACTAGGCCTCCTTGCCTCAAGGATGACACCCAGCACCTGTTTACTGAGGGGTACTGGTGATGAGTTCAGGGGATGAGCCAGGCTGCTAGGTTCAGGGTTTGTAGCTGAGGATGCAAAATCTGGCCCTCCTGCTGGGACAGCAGGGAGGGGGTCTGAGGCAGGTGCCACAGTGGCAGTACTGTCAGACTGCGCAAAAGTGGGTATCAGTGCTGGCGTGGCCAGTCTGGTGCAATCAGGATCGTCCTTGGCTTGTCCTGTTTGATCTTTAGTAGAACCTTCGAGAGGAGGGGCAGAGGGGGGAAAGGCATAGACAGAGGTTTTCCCATGTAAAGGACAGGGCATCCACTTTCCATGCTTGGCTGTGGGGAGTTCTAGTGCAATATTTGCTCAATTGATAGTTCTGAAGGGAAGCAAAGAGGTCCACCTCTGGTGCCCCCCCCCCACCTGTGGATCAGAAGCTTGAATGATTTGGGTTCCAGTTTCCACTCGTGTGGGTCCATTAGATTTCTGCTTAAGTTGTCTGCCAGTGAATTTAGTTTGCCTGGCAGGAAGTGAGCTTGCAGGTGCACTTGAGTGCTCAAGGCTGTGTTCCACAGAGTCATAGCTAACCTGCAGAGTGGGTAGGGATGGGATCCCCCCTGCTTGTTTATGTACCACATAACTGTGGTGTTGTGTCGGTCTTAATCAATAGTTGCCCTGGAAAATTAAGGCATTTAAAGGCTGTCAGAGCATTCTATACAGCTAACTTTTTTTTTGATTGATATGCAGATGCATTTGCTTTGGGCTCCATTTGCCTTGAATGCATTGTCCTGCCATGTGAGCTCCCCATGCATAGTCTGATGCGTCTGTTGTTAGGGTTAGGGCAGTAGGGGGTTGAGTGAAAGGGCATCCTCTGTTGAGGTAGCAGGCCTCTGCCAACCAAAAGAACTCTGCCCTTAGGCAAGGAATCATTGTTTCCAGGTCCTGAGAATGTTGACACCACAGACTTTTTAAGTACCACTGAAGTTTCCTCATATGCAGTCTTGCATATGGAATTAGTAGAATGCAAAAGGCCATGAACCCTAGGGCTTGCAGTATTTTTCTTGCAGATAGCTGGGTTTTGCGGATAGTAGATTGAAGTAGTTTGTCAAACAAATTTTTTTTCTGAAGTGAGGAATGCCACCTGGGAAGTTGTGTTCAAGCTTACTCCCAGGAATACAATCTGTTGGCTGGGTACCACATGTGATTTCTTTTCGTTGATTGTGTACCCCAGTGAAGTTAGAAGTCTCGTCAGGTGCTGGAGTAGCAATTCCAGACTGTCCACCTGAATCAGGCAATCGTCCAAGTATGGGTAAATTTGAAATTTTCTCTGCCTGCAATATGCAATGGCTGGAGCTAGGCATTTTGTGAATACCCTGGGCACAGTAGATAAGCCAAAGGTAAGTGAAGAGAACTGATAGTGCATAGAGCCTGCCCTGAAACACAGACATTTCCTACAAGATTCCCTTATGGGGATGTGCAGATATGCTTCTTTTAAGTCCAGGGTGGCTAGCCAGGAGTCCTTGGCTAGCACAGGAAGCAGCTGTTGGAGAGTAAGCATTTTGAACCTTGGAACCACCAGGAAGGTGTTGAGAATAGACAGATCCAGGATAGGGTGCCAAGATATTTCTTTTCTGGATACCAGAAACTATCTGGAGTAAAAACCTTGTCCCCTTTGCTCTGCTGCGACAAGCTGAATAGCCTTGACACTAAGAGGAGAAAGTACTTGCTTTTAGGCCTCTGCCCACTGGTTTGGGGGGAGGTCTGGCCATCTGCTTGGAGTTGGCAGTGAGTGGAAGTAGAATCTGTATCCTTGGGATACAAGGTTCAGGACCCATCTGCCCTGGGTGATGTACTCCCAATTATTTGCATGAAGGGCAAGTTTTCCTCTTAAGGGTGCAAGTACTTGGGCAAGGCTTGGAAGAGTTAAGGATAAGCCATTGCGAGATTTTACCAAAGGAAGGTGGCTTACTACTCCCTGTTTTAAAGGTGGGAGCATTTCATTGCTTAGATCTGTGCACACCCTGAGACTGTAATCTCGGTGGTCTGCTGCCCCTGGACTTGGACTGAGGTCTGGGAGGGACTGGAAAGGGTCAGTTTTCAGAAGGCCAATGCCTGCTGAATCTAGGTGGCTGTACCTGTAGGAAACCTTTAGCAGTTTGCATAGATTTATCTTTTTCCTCCATCTTTTTGAGGACGACTTCTGCTTTACTGCCAAACAGGCGTTCTTGGTTTAATGGTGCATCTAGTAATTTTGCTTTGACCTGGTCTGGCAAGATTTGTTCCTTAAGCCAAGCATGCCTTCTAAGAATAGACCCAGTGATAGCAGCCCTGCAAGATGCTTCTAAGGCATCAAAAACACATTGCAAAGTATGTTTTCCAACTTGGTTAGCAGTAAATCTTTACGTTCTGCACCATCAGGAATCAACATCATTTTCTGCTTAATTAGTTCCATAATATGCTGCTGATATTTTAACATGTGAAACTGGCAATTTAAAGCCCTGATGGCAAGAGTAGCAGGTGTATACCTTCTTACCCCATCTGTCTAAAGCCCTGGAGTCCCTGTCCGAAGGGGTAGGGTTTTTGGCGTCAGGTACTCTGTAATACCGGTCAGGTTTCCTGAGAGCTGGAGGCAAAGTGTCAGGGGGAAGGCAGAATTCCAAGAAGACATCATCCACAATTTCCAGAAAGTACAGTTGTGTACACTTACCATAAATGTAGATGTTCAAGTGTATTCACTGTTGCAGTCATTACATTTGGGTAATCTGCTGGCAGGTTGCTCTCAGTCGGCCGGAATAACAAAGTCTTGGGTCCTGCGTCGGTTGCTGTCTCCTCTTCCATGACGTCAGGTCGTCAGGGGTATAAAACATGCAGCAGACGCCATTTTAATTAGTTTTTCTTGCCCCGGACGTCAGGTGCCCCAAAATAGGGAGCAAAAATATATATATAAATAAACTGTAAATATATATAAATGCATTTTTAGAAACAAACTTTACCTTCAACTCAAAGCAAATACACCAAAAAGGCTTTTGAGTATAGTGAAGGAAAGAAAAGCTATAGAATTGGGGATGGTGGGTGGGTAATCCGGACTGCAACAGTGAATACACTTGAACATCTACATTTATAAGTGTACACAACTGTACTATGTTCTTCGTGTTTCACTGTTGCAGTCATTGCATTTGGGTAGAATCCCAAAGCTATGGATAGGAGGATGGAACTAAACAGCATTAGGAGCGGCTACAAGTCCCTGCAGGACTGCAGTGGCAAAGCCTGCACTGGATTTAGAGAAGAGAGGTAAATGGTAATGCTTTGTGAAGGTATGAACAGAGCTCCAAGTAGCAGCTTCTAGAATGTCTTTGGTTGGGACCCCTCTGAGAAAAGCTGCTTAAGTAGAGTCAGGCCTGGTGGAATGTGATCTGATCCCCTTGGGCACAGGTTTACCATGGTGCAAACAGCAGAAACAAATGCAGTGGCTTATACATTTAGAAATAGTCTGCTTTGATATAACCTTCCCCTCTGATCCTGCAGCAAACGCTACCAGTAGTTGCTTAGACTTTCTTAGAGATTTGGTCCAGTTTAAGTAGAATCTTAGTTGTCTGTCTACATCCAATGAATGCAGAATCCGCTCCCCCTTGTTCTGCGGATTTGGGTAAAATGTTGGCAGGTGAATGGTCTGGTTAAGAGCCACACTGGATACCACCTTAGGCATAAAAGTAGGATTGGCCCTGAGGGCCACCCTGTCCAGGTAAAAAATAATAAAAGGCTCCACTGCCATGAGAGCCTGCAGTTCTGAAACCCTTCTAGCTGAAGTGACTGCCAAAACAAAAGCTGTCTTCCAAGATAGAAATTTTATATCCGCAGTAGCTGCTGGTTCAAAAGGAGGCAGGGTGAGTTTTTCCAGCACAAAACTGATGTCCCATGCAGGAGTTGGTGCTCTCTTGGGAGGCCTTAAATTTTTGGCCCCTCTGAGATACTGTTTAAGCAGTGGATGAGAAAAGAGGGGAGGCTCTGTGTTGTAATGAGTAGAGATGGCAGAGGCATAGATTTTTATTGAAGAAAAAAGATAGGCCCTTGTCAAGCATCTCAGTTAAGTATTGTAAAATCTGAGGAATATTGGGCTTTGCTGCGTCTATTCCTTGTGCTTGGTTCCAAGCACAGAATCTCTTCCATTTATCAGCATAAGATTTTCTAGTACTAGGCCTTCTGGCTTCCAAAATGACATCCATCACAGGTTTACTGAGAGAATGTAATTATTTAAGAGGGAACCAGTTGTGACTTCTTTTCATTTATGGTGTACCCTAGGCATGCTAGAAGCCTTTTCACAAATGCCAGATGTTGGAGTGTCCTTGACCTCTGCTTGAATGAGACAATCGTCCAGATAAGGATAAATTTGGATGTTTCTTTGTCTGCAGAATGCAGTTACTGGTGCCAGGCACTTTGTAAAGACCCTGGGCACAGTACATAAGCCAAAGGGCAGTGCAGAGAATTGGTAATGCAAAAAGCCTGCTTTGAAGCGGAGGTATCTTCTGCAGGATTCCCTTATTGGGATATGCAGGTATGCCTCTTAAGTCTAGAGTGACTAACCAAGCATTCTTGCCTAGCATAGGCAGTAGCTGCTGCAAAGTCAGCCTTTTGAATTTTGGAATGTCCAGGTACATGTTCAGAATCGATAAGTCCAGTATTGGACGCCATGAATTGTCCTTTCTGGGTACCAGGAAAAGTCTTGAATAAAATCCTTGCCCTTTCTCTTTTTCTGGTACCGGATGAATAGCTCCCATATCCATGAGGGACATGACTGTTTCTGGGCCTCTGCCCACTGGTTTTGTGGCAGATCCGGCCATCCGTTTGGATTAGCAAAGTATGGAAATGAAATCTGTACCCCTGGGATACTATGTTTAATACCCACTTGTCCTGGGTAATTAACTGCCAATTTTGAGCATGAATTGCTAATTTTCCTCCCAAGGGGACTGCCAAAAGATAAATGCTTGGAGATGGTAGAGGAAAGTCATTGAGACTGTTTACTGTAGGGTTGTGCTTTGTTTCCTCCAGATTTGGAGGTGGAGGCACACCAATGCTTTGACCTGTAAGAACCCTGTGATTGATATCTGGAGCCCAAGTGCTTGGGTTTGCCCTGAGTGGATCTGTTAGACACAGGAGTAGGCCAGTGCCTACTGAACCTGGGTGGCTGCACTTGCAAGAAATCTTTTACAGTTTGCATAGATTTAGCTTTGTCTCACATTTTCTTTAAAACCTCTTCTGCCTTATTGCCAAACAGAGTATCATGCTGCAAAGGGGCATCCAACAATTTAGCTTTAACATGATCAGGCAGATTTTGCTCCTTCAGCCAGGCATGCCTTCTAATCACAGATCCAGTAACGGCGGCCCTACAAGAGGCCTCCAAGGAATCAAAACCAGATTGCAAAGTATGCTTTCCAACCTGCTCTGCTGAATGCAATAAATCCTGTAACTCTGTTTTCCACACAATCAGAAATCAACATCATTTTCTGTTTCAGTAAGCCCATAACATGCTGTTGATATTTAAGCACATGAAACTGGCAGTTTCAAGCCCTGATTGCCAAGGTTGCAGACATATACACCTTCTTACCCCATCTATCCAGCGCCCTGGAATCTCTATCAGAAGGGGTATGATTTTTGGCAGTAGAAGCCTTAACACCCTTGGGACCCTGAGAAATAGTCTCAGGATCAGCAGCAGGATTTTTGAAAAGAAATTTGTGGGAGTCAGGATCCCTGTAATATCTGTCTGGCTTACGCAGGAGGCAGGGAATCAGGAGCCATGCTTGATTCCGAAAACACATCAACAATGTCTGATACAGGAGGTATAGCCAAAGGCCTATGCTGAGGAAGGAGGAAATCCCTAAGCCTCTTTTTTGATTCAGAGAAGTCTTGACTCTCCCACTGAAAATGTTCCCTACTATAGTATGCAAAGTCTCTCCAAAAGAATAATCCTCAGGAGGAGATGCAGATGGGATGGATTCCTCTGCATCAGAATCCTCATAGGGTGGAACAGAAAATTCCTGATCAGAAGAAATGGAAACCTGATCTGAAGATTCATAATCAGTGCGTTCCCTAGGCCGCTTAGCGGGGGGGGTTGGGAACCCCTGATCAAGGTAATTAAATACTCAGCCATTTTGATCATCTATTTTTTTAGGCATAGGGGCCTGCGCATGTGGCTCATGCGTCAGTTTTTTAGACACAGAAGTTATTTTTGACCTTGTTTTTGAAGCTGGCGTCAGTTTAATGTAAACAAGTTGAGGTTTGAAAACAACCTCAGAAGCCGGTGCCTGCTCAGCGGCTCCGGACCCATCCAAGGGAGAGACATCCACGGATTCAATACTTTGCAAATCTCGCGGCATACTGGACTCTGAATGGGTCTCGGGTACAGGCCTGCGACTCAAAAGTAGTGGGTATCAGCGGCTGCGAAAGTGCCTCACTGAGTACTGGCGAACCGGCGACTGGCTTAGGAGAAGCTTCGTCGTTGGTTTTGGACATAGACGGTCTGTCTCTGTCTTTTTCCTTGCGTTTTTTTGTGAACTCCAGTAGTCTGGTTGCTAACAGACGACATTTCAGGGTAGTTAAATCTTGAACCAAAATACTTAGAAGCAAAAATATACTGACGCTTAATAGTGCATTGGTTAAATTTAGCACAAAACCGACAGCAAGGCATGTTGTGATCAAGGACTAGGCAAGGAATACAGTACAAATGAAAATCCTTATGAAGTATTTGCTTCCCACAAGTAATACAATTATTAACTTTTACCGACATCGGTATGGAGCAAGAAAAAGTTTCCCCAACGGGGTACTTAGCTTTAGTTTGAAGACTTCGGTTCTGAAACTCGAATACGAATATTTCAGGAGTCGGCCAACCAGCACTTGTGAACTGCTTCTGCTTCGGGCACCGCGCTGCAAGAAAGACTGATTAAAATGGCATCGGCTGCATGTTTTATACCACTAATGTCACGGTAGAGGAGACAGCAACCGACACAGGACCCAAGACTTTGTTATTCAGGCCAACCGAGGGCAACCTGCCAGCAGATTACCCAAATGTAATGACTGCAACAGTGAAACACGAAGAACATCAGGAGGGATAAGCTAGAGGCCTGTGCTGAGGCAAGTTTAGAAATTCTCTGAGTCTCTTTTTGGACTGTGGATAGGCCTGGCGCTCCCAGCAGAAATGCTCTCTAAGGGTATGCAGGGTTTCACTAAAAGAAACATCTTCTGGTGGGGAAGCAGAAGGAATGGAATCCTCTACATCAGAATCCTGGTAATCAGAAGGATCAGAGTCAATAGACTCATGATCTGAAGAATCAGAAGGAAAAGCAGTTCTTGGTCTTTTTAAGGAGGAAGGCTGGCTTCCCCTAACTAAAGTTATAAGATCTTTAGCCATTCTAAGCATTTGTTTCTGAGGCATGTGGGTCTGAGAATGCGCTTTGGTCGTCAGTTTCCTAGGCCTAGTGCGAATTCTGGGCCTGAGAAATTCTGTATTTTTGGTCTGAAACGAAGTTAGAAGGGCAGCGGCTCCGAACCCATCCAAGGCAGAGACATCCACAGGTTCCATAGTCGAAGAAGCATCTTGCGGCATACCAGACTCCGAATGGGTCTCAGTAGAGGCCTGCAAATCTGTAGAAGCAAGTATCAGGGGCTGCGAAAGCGCCTGAGTACCGGCAGACTGACGACTAGCTTAACGGAAGTGTCGTTGGCAGTTTTGGACCTATGCGGTCTGTCGCTGTCTTTATCTTTACGTTTTGTTCGGAAGATCGGTAGTCGGATGGCTTAACAAAGCCATTTCGGAATACGGAGATAGAGAGTGAAAGAATTTAGCGACAAAAATAGTCAGACCAATAGTTCAGGCATTGAACAAGGCACAAAACCAACAGCGAGAAACGTCGCGGTCTGGGCCTAAACAGGTGACGCAGTAAGAATGAAAATCTCTGTGAGGTACTTGCTTTCCACAGGCAAGACAATTATTAACTTTTTCTGACATCGGTTAGAGCAAAAAAAAAAGGGATCCCCAATGAGGTACTTCTCTTTTAGAAGACTTCAGGTATGAAACTTGAAAAAGGAAAATTTCAGGAGGCGGCCGACCGGCACTTGCAAACTGCTTCTGCTTCGGACACTGCACAGCAAGAAAAGCTGATGTAATGGTGTCGGCTGCCTGTTTTTATACCCCTGACAACCTGACATCATGAAAGAAGCGAAAGCATTGATGCAGAAATACTAAGACTCTGGTATTCGGGCCGACTGAGGGTTACCTGCAGGCAGATAACCCAAGTGTGATGACTGTAACAGTGAAACACGAAGATAATAATCAATCTTGAATAAAACCCTTTTCACGCTTGTTCCTGTGGTACAGGTTCCACTGCTCCTTGAGTACAGAGTTTCTGAATTTGGCTGAGGGCCTCTGCCCAAACATTTGTTGTTATGTCTGGGAACCCTGTCGAGATTGGGCTCTCTCTGAAGGAGAATCCGTATCCTTGGAAAATGATTTTTAGGATCCATTGATACTTTGTGATGGACTGCTAATTGTCTTGAAAAGGGACGGCCTTCCTCCTAACCTTTGGGGGGGCAGAGGTGGGGGGGTCATTGCGAGTCCTAAGGGAAGGGAGTGGACTTAGAACTCCCTGCCCTGGGGGTTGTAGAGATCCATTGTCTGGGGCCTCTGCTGTCCTTGTAGTTGCTGCCTGGGGGGCTGTCCCTGTGCCCTTTCCTTTGCACAGGCCTGGACTGGGAAGAAAAGGACCAGTGTTTGGTGGGAAAGTTCCCGCTGAATCTGGGAGGTTATATCTGGAGGAAACCTTTTACTGTCTTCATTGATTTGGCCTCATCTTCCATTTTCTTGAGCACCTCCTCCACCTTAGATCCAAACATGTGTTCCTTATCTAGGGAGGCATCTAGGAGTTTTGATTAACATGATCAGGAAGAGATTGCTCTTTCAGCCATACATGTCTCCTAATGACTGACCAAGCAACAGCAGCCCTGCTAGAGGCTTCTAGGGCATCATATCCACAGTGGGGGGAATGCTTTCTCACTTCAGAGCTGGAGTGTAAGAGTTCCCCTAGCTTTCTGAAGTTGAACTGTCTGGCAAGGAGGACATTTTCTGCTTTAATAGTTCCAAGGTATGTTCCTGATATTTTAACATATGGAACTGGCAGTTAAAAGCACTAATAGCTAAGGTAACAGAGGTGTATACTTTTTTACCCCATTTGTCTAGGGCTCTGCTATCCTTGTCAGATGGAATAGTGTTTTTGGAAGAACTGTCCTTAGCCCCTTTGGGTCCCTGGGTGATTACCTCTGGGTCTGCTGCAGGACTTCTGAATAAGTATTTGTGGGTGTCTGGCACCCTGTAGTACCTGTCTGGCTTTCTAGGTGCAGGAGGAAGGGCATCAGGTGTGAGGGTAGACTCCATAAAAACTTCCTGTATCACATCCAAAATGTGGTGGAGTGGCTAAGGGTTTGTGCTAGGGAAGGTCCAGAAACTCTCAGCCTCCTTCTTAGACTGGGGGTAATCCTGAGATCCCAATGGAGGTGTTCCTGAGGGTGTGTAAGGTCTCTCCAAAAGATAGGTCCCTCAGGAGGGGGTGCAGATGGGATGGATTCCTCAGCATCAGAATCCTCAAAGGAGATAAGGGGCTGTTGTTCATTCTCTGAATCCAAAAGGTCAGATTCTTCAGTGTCAGGGTCTGACAGAAACTAAGGGGAAAGGTCCTTTTTTTCTTTTGGCTGGGGTAGTCTGGTTACCTCTGATAAGGGTGATAAGATCCTCAGCCATCTTAAGAAGCTGTTGTGACTGAGCAGGTTGGGCTTGAGGAAGATGGTGACTAGGAATTGTTTTTCTGGGAGTGGTCTTGCTTTTAGGCCTCAGTGCTTCAATGGGCCTGGGTGCAGTTGTGGCCCATGGCGCGGCCATCGGTCTTTGTCTGGCGTTGGTTATCCGAAAAGCCCCCTCAAAGCCAGTGCGTGCAGAGCGGCTCTGGATCCAAACGTGGGGCTGATAACTGAAAACTCGTCAGACGTAGTCTGATCTGGTGGTGTGCAGGACTCCTAATGGGTCTCAGTAGAGGCCTGCGGAGGTACAGAGTTGGGTAACAGGGGCTGCGTAGGCGCCTCACTGAATTCCGCTGTGCTGGTGGCGGACATCAGAGTAGAGCCGTCTGAAGACTTGACCTTTTGTGATCTGTCCCTTTCTTTCTCTTTTCTCTTTTTGGGGATATCCACATTGTATGCTGACCGACGGACGCCATTTCATACTGTGAAGAACTGTCTTTGAAATATCTAGCTACAAATTCTGCTGTACAGCAGATGGTCCCAGCATTAGAGAGAGAGCAGAACCAACATCTGGAATATTGTGGTCTGGGCCTTAACAGGTTACACGCAGGTTATGCAAGTCTCGGTGTGGTATTTGTTTTCCACAGCAGAGATGACCATTTACTTTTTTTGGACATCGGTTAGTGCAATAAAAAGATCCCCAACGGGCTACTTAGCTTTAGTAATTTTTTACTTCACTATGGCAACGGCCGACCGACACACGCAAACTGCTTTTGCTTCGGGCTCCAAGGCAAAAAGACTGATGCAATGGTGTCGGCTACCCTGCTTTATACCACTGACAACATGATGTCAGTTCCTGGTGACCTGCAGCCGACACAGGAGGAACAATCTTTATTCTGGTATTCGGGCCAGCTGAGGGCTACCCAGCAGGGATAACCCACAAGTGATGACTGCAATAGTGAAACACGAATATCATCAGAAGTTACATTTAAGAAAGGAATAATTAGTAGTAAAATAGTGCATGGTAGCTATAATCAGAGGAGGTTAGAAATGACTGGGAAAACTGACTGGATAAGCAATTCACAAAGAAACGACGGTGAGATATATGTATGTCTCACAAATATGCAATAAAGTCTAGAAGATTTAGGATCTTTGCTTGAAGTGTATACACTGGTATTTTTATACCCCAAGTAGTCTGCAAAGCATTTTTCCTTATGTAGACAGCAAATGTTGGAGTCGTGATGGGGAAGGAGGAGGAAACTAGGAACATATTTTCTGGGAGTATAATGAATTGGCAGACTTTAAAGATTCCCTGCAGACTGCTCTGTCAGAGATGATGGGTGTGAAAATTGGTGCAACTGAGGACATTTTTTATTTTATGTATTTATTTTACATTTGTTAACCGGGATTGTCTGAATGAGAAAAAGCCCTTTTTCAGCAGAGGCCCAGGGAGAAAAGCTCCAAAAATATAACCTTTACAAACACAGTTAACATTATAATCATTCATAATAAAACTTGTAGAACAATTCTATATATGCAGTTACAATTATCTATAAAAATGTTATGAAGAATACTGCAGCAAAAAGAAAGAAGATGGTGTGAAATAAAAAATGATGAAGTAGACTAGTTTAAGTTGCAAATGTTTTGGTATAGAGGAGAACAAATTATGGTAAGACAGAGGAAGTTAGGTTTGTTATTTAGTGAAGGCATATTCAAGGAGACTGAGAAAGTACAGTTGTGTGCACTTACCATAAATGTAGATGTTCGAGTGTATTCACTGTTGCAGTCATCATCTGTGGGTTATCCCTGCTGTGGTAGCTCTCGGCTGGCCCGAATACCAGGGCTAATTTTTTTGTGCGCCGGCTGCTGTCACTTTTAGTCTGATGTCAGGTCGTCAGTACTATAAAGCAAGACAGTCGACGTCATTACATCAGTTTTTCTTGCCCTAACCCATCAGAAGCACAAGGGAAAAAAAAGAGTAGTGGTCCTGGTGGCTAACAGCCACCTAGGGAAGCCTGTGTCCCACTAGGGGAAGATGTGAAAAGGGGGATGGAGGGAGGGAAACCAAGACTACAACAGTGAATACACTCAAACATCTACATTTATGGTAAGTGTACATAACTGTACTATGTTCTTCGTGTTTCACTGTTGCAGTTATAACCTGTGGGAGAAATCTCAAAGCTGAGGTAAAGGGTGGAAGGTTAGGTAGAGTCTTGGGTATGGGTCAGGAGGCCCTGCAGGATTGCAGAGGCAAACCCTGCCGCAGACTTACAAAAGAGAGGTAGATGATAATGCTTTGTAAAGGTATGGGCAGAGGTCCAAGTCGCCGCTTCCAATATGTCCCTGGTAGGTACTCCTTTGTGAAAGGAAGTGGAGATTGCCCTAGTGGAGTGGGTATGGATAGACTTAGGGATGAGTTTCCCATGTAGTCTGTAGCAAAAATGGATAAAGTGTGAAATCTATTTAAAAATGGTTTGTTTGGAGATAGGCTTCCCCTCCGCCCCTGGGGAGAAGCTTACCAGAAGCTGGTCAGTTTTCCTGAATGGCGTAGTGTGGTCCAGACAGCATATGAGTTCTGTGCACATCTATTGAGTGTAGAATTATTTCCCCCTTGTTTTGAGGGTTGGAAAAGAAGGTGGGAAGGTGTATGGCCTGGTTGAGGGTCACACCACATACCACCTTGGGCATAAAGGAGGGATTAGTCCTCAGGGACAGACTGTCTGCATGGAAAATTATGAAAGGGTCAACAGCCATGACAGCTTGAAGTTCTGAGACCCTTCTGGCTGAGGTGATAGCTAGTAGGAAGGCAGTCTTCCAGGAGAGGTATTTCAATTCTGCTGAAGCGGCAGGTTCGAAAGGAGGTAAGGTTAGTTTCTCTAACACATAATTCAGGTCCTAGGGTGGAGTAGGTCGTCTTCTGGGAGGCCTGATATTAGAAGCTCCTCTGAGGAATTGCTTAAATCAAGGATGAGAGAAGAGAGGTGAGTCTGAATCATAACGGGCAGAGATGGCAGAGGCATGGATTTTAATAGAGGAGAAGGAGAGGCCACTATTGAGCAACTATGCTAAGTAATCCAGGATGAGAGGGATGGAAAGTTGGGAGGAACTGCCCCCTTTAGATTGCTTCCAGGAGCAGAATCTTTTCCACTTTCCTGCATAAGATTTTCTTATGCTGGACCTTCTGGCCTCTGTGATGATGTCCAGGACCTGTCTACTGAACAGTGGCTTCTTGTCAGTGTTTAGTGTATTAACCATGCTGAAAGATTGAGCATCTGTTGGTCTGGGTGCAGTACGTTCCCTCTCTCCTGGGTCAAGAGGTCTGACCTTAGAGGAAGCTGTTTCAGGGGCTGTGAGGTCAGACTGCACAGCAAGGGGTACCAATGCTGTCTGGGGCAATGAGGATGGCTTTTGGTCTCTCCTCTCTTATTTTGATCAGAACCTTGAGAATAAGGGGTAGAGGAGGGTTTGTGTGCACAAAGAGGGAGCTCCAGGAGAAGGTCAAGGCATCCACCTTCCATGCTAGGAGGTAGTACTCCCTGGTACAAAACTTGTGCAGCTGGTGTTTGAGTTGCTAGCCAAAGAGGTCCACCTCTGGGGTCCCCCACCCCTGGGTGATTTGCAGAAAGATTTCACTGTGGAGATGCCACCCATGGGGGTCCAGTAAGCTTCTGCTTAGGTGGTCTGCAAGAGTGTTGTTGATCCCTGGTAAGTATTGGCTAATCAGGTGTAGCCCCATGGAGGTGGCTGTGAGCTACAGACTCATAGATAACCTGCAGAGAGGGTAAGAGTGGGTGCCCTCCTGCTTGTTGATGTACCACATTATTGTGGTGCTGTCTGTTTTTATAAGGAGGACCCCTAGCCTGAGATGGGATTGGAAGGAAGTCGGAGCGTTTTGCACTGCCATCATTTCTTTCTGGCTGATGTGCAAGTGGAGTTGCTGGGCATTCCAAAGGGCTTGGGTACACCTGCCTGCTAGGTAAGCACCCCAAGCTATGTCTGAGGCATCAGTGGTGATGGTCTGGCCGGAAGGGGGGAGGATGAAGTAAAGACCCTTGTTCATGGCACAGGCCTCTGCCCACCAAAGAAATTTGTCCCTTATGCAAAGGATCAGTGGGAGTGTGGTGTCTAGGGACTGAGAGTGCTGACACCAAAGGCACTAAGTACCACTGAAGCTTTCTCATGTGAAGCCTGGCTAGAGGGATGAGAAGAATGCAAGATGCCACGTATCCCAGGGCTTGCAGGCACCTCTTCGCAGTGCGGTGACTTCTGGAAGCCAGCTGGATGAAGGATAGAGGCAGGAAGCTCTGCTTTTCTGGGGGTAGGAAGGCCATAAGGGTTGCTGTGTCTAGCACAGCTCCCAGGAAAACAATTCTCCTGGTGGGGATTTGCTTTGATTTTTTTTTCTCATTGATGGTGAACCCTAGGGAAGTTCTCTGACAAAGAGAAGATCCTGGAGCAACTTTTCTTTGCTGTTCATCTGAATAAGGCAGTCGTCCAGGTAAGGGTAAATCTATATGTTTCTCTGTCTGCAGAATGCTATGGCTAGGGCCAAGCGCCGATTGCCTGCTCTGAGGCGCAGGAATTTTCTGCACTATTTCCTGATGGGGATGTGGAGGTAGGCATCTTTTAAGTCTAGGGTCACTAGCCAGGCATTGGGTGCGAGCACAGGCAGGATCTGCTGCAAGGTTAGCATCTTGAAACTGGGGACCACCAAGGAGGTGTTCAGTTTAGATAGATTCAGGATGGGGTG
This sequence comes from Protopterus annectens, assembly GCF_019279795.1. Taxonomy (NCBI): domain Eukaryota; kingdom Metazoa; phylum Chordata; order Ceratodontiformes; family Protopteridae; genus Protopterus; species Protopterus annectens. The sequence goes on along the minus strand of NC_056731.1, from coordinate 339,486,107 downwards.
CCAAGTGCCCTCTTTTCTGGGTAAAAGGAATAGTCTGGAGTAAAAACCTTTTCCTGTTTGATCCAGAAGGACAGGTTCTACTGCTTCCTGGGATAGAGGTGTTTTTACCTGTTTTAATGCCTCTGCCCACTGGTTTGCGGGTAGGTATGGGTACCCTCTTGGAACTGGGAGTTCGCTGAAGGAGAAAGTACAGTTTTGTACCTACCATAAATGTAGATGTTCGAGTGTATTCACTGCTGCAGTCATTACACTAGGGTTATCCTGCCGTCAGGCGGTCCCGCAGTCGGCCAGAGTTCCGAAGTCTTGGTCCGGTGTCGGTTGCTGTCACTTCTTCCCAGTCAGTGCGCCAGGGGTATATAAGATGACGCCATTTTCTTCAGTTTTTCTTGCCCCAGATGTCAGGTGCCCCCAAATAGGTAGGCAATACATATTGCTAATAAAACATACATAAAAAATAAAACGAAAACCTTCAGTTACCAGCAAATACACCACACAGGTAGTATAGAGTAGAACGGTATAGATAAGTCCCAGCTAAGAAAGAGGGGATGGAGGAAGGGTAACCTGGACTGCAGCAGTGAATACAGTCAAACATCTACATTTATGGTACGTACAAAACTGTACTATGTTCATCGTGTTTCACTGCTGCAGTCATTACACTTGGGTTGAATCCCAAATCTGAGGTAGGGTGGATGGTTCTAGAGAGGATTTGGGGTGGCTATGAGGCCTTGCAGCACTGCGGTGGCAAAGCCAGCTCTGGATTTAGAATAAAGAGGCAAGTGATAATGCTTGGTAAGAGTGTGCACTGAACTCCAAGTTGCAGCTTCCAAGATATCTTTGGTAGGTACTCCTCTAAGGTAGGCAGTTGAAGTGGCTGTTGCCCTGGTGGAATGTGGCTTAATGTTGCTAGGTATAGGTTCCCATGCTGTGTGTAGCAGAAACGGATACAGTGTCCTATCCACTTTGAAATGGTCTGCTTTGAAATAGCCTTTCCCTGTGATCCTGCAGCATATGCTACAAACAATTGTTCAGTTTTCCTGATAGCTTTTGTTTTGTCCAAGTAGAAACGTAACTGTCTGTGTATGTCCAATGAATGCAGAAGTCTCTCCTCTTTATTCTGGGGATTTGGATAAAAAGTTGGCAAGTGAATAGTTTGGTTAAGAACCACACTGGATACCACATTTGGCATAAATGAAGGGTTTGTTCTTAAAGACACCCTGTCTTGGTGAAAAAATGATGAAAGGCTCCACTGCCATTAGTGCCTGTAACTCTGAGACTCTTTGTGCTGAGGTTATTGCCAGAAGCACAGCAGTTTTCCATGACACATTTTAATTCTGCTGAATTTGCTGGCTCAAAAGGAGGTAAAGTTAGTTTTTCCAACACAAAATTGAGGTCCCACGTTGGTGTTGGTGCTCTCCGCGGCGGTCTTATGTTTTTAGCTCCTCTGAGGTACTGTTTTAGCAATGGATGAGAGAAAATGGGAGGATCTGTGTTGTAATGAGCCGAGATGGCAGAGGCGTGGATCTTAATGGATGAAAAGGATAGGCCTTTGTCCAGCATCTCAGTTAAGTATTGTAATATCTGAGGAATATTTGGGACAAGAGGGTCAAAGCTTTGAGCCTGGTTCCAGGCACAGAATCTCTTCCACTTTTCTGAATAGGATTTCCTGGTGCTAGGCCTCCTGGCCTCCAAAATGACATCCATAAAAGCTTTAGAGAGAGGTGTTGTCTGCTTGACTAATCTGCCATGCAGCTAGGTTTAAGGTTTTGAGCTGGCTGTGCAGGATCTGATTGTTTTGTTGAGTCAGAAGATGTGGAATTTGAGGCAAAATCCATGGTGGGCCTTGAGCTAAGTTCTTTAAGAATGGGTACCAGTGCTGGCCAGTCAGGGGCAATCAGGATCATTTTTGGCTTTTCTTGTCTGGCTTTCAGGAGTATCTCTGAAAGGAGAGGCAGTGGTGGGAAGGCATACACTTGCAGGCTTTTCCAGCTGAACGAGAGAGCATCCACTTTCCATGCTTGTGTGTGCAAGTCCTTGTGCAGAATTTCTGTAGTTGGCAATTCATTGGGGAGGCAAACAGATCTATGTCTGGGCTCCCCCATTTTTGTGTTATCATGCTGAGTACTTGTGGATTTAATTTCCACTTGTGAGGATCCATGATGTTTCTGCTTAAGTCGTCTGCCAGAGTATTTTTCTTTCCTGGCAGGAATTGTGCTTGCAGATGAACTTGATAGGTTAGAGCCGTCTTCCACAAGGTCATGGCTTGTCTGCAGAGGGGATATGAATGAGTGCCCCCTTGCTTGTTTATGTACCACATAACTGTGGTGTTGTCTGTCTTTAGTAGTAGTTGTCCTGGATGCAGAAGGTCCTTGAAAGCTATAAGGGCATTTTGTACAGCTAGCATCTCTTTTTGATTGATGTGAAGATGCATTTGGTCTGCGGCCCACTTGCCCTGAATACATTTTCCTGCCATGTGTGCTCCCCAGGCGTAATCCGAAGCATCTGTTGTTAGTGTCTGCCTGGACGTGGGTAGAGTGAAAGGCTGTCCCTTGATGAGGTGACATGCCTGTGCCCACCATAGAAACTCCTGCTGTAGGCAGGGAATAAGTGGTATTACTGCTTCCAGACTGTGGCAGTGTTGAGTCCAAACACTTTTTAGGTACCATTGTAATTTCCTCATATGCAGTCTGGCATATGGTATTAGTAGTATGCAGGATGCCATGAACCCCAAGGCCTGCAGAACTTTTCTTGCAGGGAGTTGAGTTTTTGTTGCCATCAATTGAAAGTACTGAGTCAGTTGTCCTTGCTTGTCTGGCGTAAGATAAGCCATCTGGGCAGTTGTATTTAAGCTGGCACCCAGGAATATTCTCTTGTGAGGGCACTAGTTTTGACTTCTTTTCGTTTACTGTGTACCCTAGGCACATTAACAATCTTTTTACAAATGCCAGATGCTCTCTGCTTGAATAAGGCAGTCGTCCAAGTATGGATATATTTGAATTCCTTTTTGTCCGCAAAATGCAATTACTGGTGCCAGGCATTTTGTGAAGACCCTGGTCGCAGTAGATAAGCCAAAGGGCAGTACAGAGAATTGGCAATGCATTGAACCAGCTATGAATAGGAGGTATATTCTGCAATTTTGTCTGATAGGGACATGCAGGTATGCATCTTTGAGGTCCAAAGTAACAAGCCAAGCCTTCTTGCCCAGCATGGGAAGAAGCTGCTGTAGTGTCAACATTTTGAATTCGGAACATCCAGGTATTGAGAGTAGAAAGGTCCAGTATGGGTCTCCAGGCTTTGTCCTTTCTGGGGACCAGGAAAAGTCTTGAGTAAAATCCTTGTCCTTGTTCCTGTTGTGGCACTTTTTGAATAGCTCTCATGTCCATGAGGGCTGTAATTTGTTTTTGTGCCTCTGCCCATTGATTTTATGGCAGGTCTGGCATTCCTTTTAGCCTTGGTAAAGTGTGAAACTGGAACCTGTAACCTTGAGACACAATATTCAGATCCCATTTGTCTTGGGTGATTATATGCCAATTTTGTGAAAAAAGTGCTAGTTTTCCCCCTAAGGGAGCTGCCAAAAGGTAAGTGCTTGGCATTTGAAGGGGGAAGTCATTGGGACTGTTTGTGACTTGTCTTCCCCTCCTTTTGGGGTTGAAGCACCCCCACTGTCGTGGTCTGTAAGGGTCTTGGGGCTGAGATCTGCCTCTTGGGCGTCTGTATCTGCCTCTTTGTCTGACACTGGAAAGGACCAATTTTTTGAAGGCCAATTTCTGCTAAATCGAGGTGGCTGTTCCTGTAAGAAATCCTTCACTCTTTGCACAGATTTTGCCTTATCCTCCATTTTCTTTAATATCTCTTCTGCCTTAACACCAAATAAAATATCCTGCTGTAAAGGTGCATCCAATAATTTTGCCTTAACATGATCAGGTAAACCTTGTTCTTTTAACCAAGCATGCCTTCGAATCACAGATCCTGTAACTGCTGCTCTACAAGAAGCCTCTAATGAATCAAAACCACATTGCAGAGTATGTTTTCCCACTTGTTCAGCTGCATGCAATAAATCCTGCATTTCCTTATAGTCAGGATGTTCTGAACTTGTAAGCATTTTCTGTTTTAACAGAGAAATTAAAATATTGTTGGTATTTAAGCATGTGAAACTGGCAATTTAAAGCCCTCACTGCCAAAGTTGCAGAAGTGTAAACTTTCTTCCCCCATCTGTCTAATGCTCTAGAATCCCTGTCAGAGGGAAATGGATTTTTAGCCGTGGAAGCCTTTACCCCTTTGGGACCCTGGGAAATAGTTTCTGGGTCAGCAACAGGATTTTTATAAAGAAATTTGAGAGAGTCAGGGACTCTGTAGTATCTGTCTGGCTTGACTGGAGCAGGAGGCAAAGAATCAGGATTTAAACTGGATTCAGAGAATACATCATCCACAATATCTAACACTGACGGAATAGCAAGGGGCCTGTGCTGAGGCAATAAAAGAAAGTCTCTGAGCCTTTTCTTGGATTCTGAGTAATCCTGGCCCTCCCAATGGAAATGCTCCCTCATGGTATGTAAAGATTCCCCAAAAGAGTAATCCTCAGGAGGAGAGGCTGAAGGAATTGATTCTTCAGCATCAGAATCCTCATAGGGGAGTAAAGAGTATCCCTGGTCTGAAGAGGAATCAGAAGAAATGGAAACCTGGTCAGAGGAATCATAGTCTGTATCCTGCCTAGGCCTTTTATCAGGAGGGGGATGGGAACCTCTGATCAGAGTAATTAAGTCTTCGGCCATTTTGAGCATCTGTTTTTTAGGCATGGAGGCCTGTCCAGGTGAATGCTGTACTTGCTTCTTTGTCTTTAATGGAGTTTTAGACTTGGCTGTAGTTTTGATGGTAAGTTGTGAAGGTATGAAAACACCCTCAGAAGCAGATGCCTGCTCAGCGTCTCCGGACCCATCTGAGGGGTTAGTTTCCGTAGGCCCAATACCTTGAGCTTCCAGAGGCCTAGACATCTCCACGTGGGAGTCGGAGGCAGCCTGTGGCTCTGAGGTAGCGGGTGTCAGGGGCTGCGAAAGTGCCTCACTGAGAACCGGCGACTGGCCTAGAAGAGGCTTCATCATCAGTTTTGGGCCTCGCATGCCTGTCCTTATCCTTGTCTTTGCGTTTTTTGTGTATTCCGGTCATCGGTTGTTCCGACGGCATGGTATAATTGAACCTTCGGCCAAAATAATGTCGAGCAAAGTCAAACCGACGTTTAATAGTGCACTTGTTAAATCTAGCACAAAACAGACTAGTGACATCGTGGTCTGGGCCTAGGCATGAATACAGTAAGAATGAAAATCCTTGAGAGTTATTTGCTTCCCACAAGAAATACAATTATTAACTTTTACTGACATCGGTCTGAGGCAAGAAAAAGTTTCCCCAATGGGGTACTTAGCTTTATTGAAGACTTCAGTTCTGAAATTCGAACTGGAAAATCTCAGGAGTTGGCCGACCGGCACTTGCGAACTGCTTTTGCTTCCGGCACCGTGCGGCAAGAAAGACTGAAGAAAATGGCGTCGGCTGCATCTTATATACCCCTGGCGCACCAACGTCAGGGAAGAAGCGACAGCAACAGATGCCGGACCAAGACTTTGGAACTCTGGCCGACTGCAGGACCGCCTGACGGCAGGATAACCCAAGTGTAATGACTGCAGCAGTGAAACACGATGAACATTCTGTATCCCTGAGAAATGATGTTTAATACCCATTGGTCCTTGGTTACAGAAATCTAATTGTCATTGAAGAGGGTGACCCTTCCTACTAGTTTTAGATGAGTAAAAGGAGGGCAGAGGGAGGAGGGAGAGTCATTGTGAGTGCTTACCATAGAAGGTTGGCTTAGTTCTCCCTGCCTTAGAGCCGGAAGTAGTTCACTGTTTGCTTCTTTGCTGGCCCTCAGATAGGGGCTTGGATGTCCTATTCCCTGCGAGTCTTGCTTTGGCCCTGTCTGATGGGTGCAAGGAAGGCCCAGTACTTCGAGGGGATGTTCCTGCTGAATCTGGGTGGTTGAACTTGAAAGAAATATTTTACTGTTTGCATAGATTTTGCTTTTCTTCCACCTTTTTAAGCACATCATCTGTTTTTTGCCCAAACAGGCATTCCTCATCTAGAGGTGCATCAATAAGTTTAGACTTGACATGATCAGGGAGAGGCTCTTCCTTCAGCCATGCATGTCTTCTAATAACAGAACCTGTCACTGCTCCCTGCTTGAGGCTTCTAGAGCATCATATCCACATTGTAAAGAGTGCTTGGCCACTTGACCAGCAGAGTGAAGTAATTCTGCCAGCTCCTTAGAGTTGGCAACGTAAGGAGAGGTAGCAATCTTCTGTTTTAATTGTTCCAAAGTGTGCTGTTGATAGCTCAACATATGGAAATGACAACTGAGTACCCTGATAGCTAAGGTTGCAGAAGTGTATACTTTCTTACCCCATCTCTCCAGAGCTCTTGACTCTATCAGAAGGAAGAGGATTTTTGGCAGAACTAGTCTTAGCTCCTTTGGGTCCCTGTGTAATGACCTCAGGGTCTGCAGCAGGGTTCCCCGTACAGGCATTTGTGAGAATCCGGTACTCTGTAGTACCTGTCAGGTTTAGCTGGAGCATTAGGGCAGGGCATCAGGGGCTACACTGGATTCCAGGAAAACATCATCCAGCACTTCTAGAATGGGTGGGATGGTCAGGAGTATGTGCTGGGGCAGGTCCAGAAATTCTCCAAGTTATTTCTTTGACTGTGGGTAGTCCTGAGATTCCCACTGAAAATGTTCTCTGAGGGAGTGAAGGGTTTCCCCAAAGGACAGGTCCTCTGGAGGGGAGGCAGAGGGGATGGATTCATCTGAATCCTCGTAAACAGTTAAGGGCTGCTGTTCCTCTTCAAAGGCAGAATAATCAGATTCCTCAGTCTCTTGGTCTGTCAATTTCTGGAGAAGAAAGCCTTTTCCTTTTTGGAGGACTTTGTGTGTTTTTGTGGGGGCTTGAGTACCTCGGATAAGAGAGACAAGATCCTCCGTCATTTTAAGCATTTGAGCTTGGGGTGGGAAAGCAGTAGCAAGATGGTGGCTAGAAACAGATTTCCTAGAAGTGGCCTGTCTTTGGGGCCTGAGAGAGTCCGGTCTTTGAGAAATGGTAGTCGGAAGAGAAGACGTCTTTTTTTTGTCTAGAATCGGTAGTGCAAACAGCCTCCTCAGAAGCTGCTGCCTGCGTAGAGGCTCCGGACCCAACCAAGGCAGAAACAGTGAAAGGCTTGGTAGACTATGTGGATTTCTGTGGCAAACCGGACTCTGAAAGGGTCTCAGCAGAGGCCTGCGTCGAAAGAGTCAGGCATCAGGGGCTGTGAAAGTGCCTCACTGAATTCCGGAGAACTGACTACTTGCTTAGCGGTAGCGTCATCGGAAGGCTTAGCCTTGTGTGGCCTGTCTCTATCGTTACATTTTTTTTGGAATGCCAGCGGATTGTTGGCTGATGAACCCCATAACAGAATTCGAAGACAGAATATGAAAATAATTGTCTACAAAAAGAGCTCTACGGCGAATGGTTCTCGCATTAAAGAGGGCAAAGAACCAGCAATGGTCATGGTCTGGGCCTAAACAAGTGATGCAGTAAGAATGAAAGTCTCGTGTGGGATCTGCTTTCCACAGGTGAGACAACTTTTTCGGACATCGGTTAGAGCAAGAAAAAAGGGTCCCCAACAGGGTACTTAGCTTTAGACGTTTTCTGCTGACCGGCACTCATGCAAACTGCTTCTGCTACCTTCTCCAAGGCAAGAAAGACGGATGTAATGACGTCGGCTGCCTTGCTTTATAGTACTGACGATCTGACTTCAGACTACGATCGATAGCAGCCAGCTCACAAAAACACTGACTCTGGTATTCGGGCCGGCCGAGGGCTACCACAGCAGGGATAACCCATAGGTGATGACTGCAACAGTGAAACATGAAGATCATTAGGTACACATCCAGTGACTTTTTAAGTAGTCTTTAGTGACTAGTTTGAATACTTTAGGATGTGAATGTGATCTAACTTCTTGTGCGAGTTTGTTCCAAGCAACAGTGGGATGGTAGCTGTATGTAATGGCTCCTATTTTGGACTTGGGCTTGTAGATTTGTAAAGGTTTTGGGTGGAGCTCCCGAGTAGTCTGGATGGGACACACAGGGAAATTATGGTGCCTAGTGCTGGACAGTAGGATGGTGAATAAATAATGGAGTATATAATTTGGAGATGAGAGAGGAGTAGGTGGTGTGGTAGTTCGAGCCAGTTTAGATGTTTGAGGGAGATACAGTGGTGAGATCTATAGGTTTGTTGTGCAGCAAATCTGGCCATTTTGTGATAAGTTGATTCGAGTTTGCTAAGTAAGGTAAGAATCAGAATTGCCTAGACATTGTAAGCCTTGCTGAGTCGAATTATGAAGGCTGCCAAAAAAGCAATTACTAGAAAATGGAAATCAAAGTCTAAACCAACTTTGCTAGAAGTAGCAAAGATAGTAACAGCGATAAAAAAATGGAATTGGGATATTTAGAAAAGGGTAGGAGAAAATTACATAGGAAAATTATGACAATACATGCAGAGGAACAAGGTTTAAAAGAAGGCAGGAAATTAATGAGCTGTGTAATGGTTGACTGACAATGACTGGATATAAGTGATGTATAATGTTTGTAGCTACAGTTGTGTCGGAATGGTTTGCAATGTATAATGTTTGCAAATAATATTGTGCAGATATAGTTTATTTTAATTTATATAAATGTAAGATTATTAAATTATGTACGATATATGCAAACACATTTTGTGTTTTAAAACAAAAGATCCAAGGGAGGGAGGCCCAATATGAAGGACACCTTAAGAAATTGTTTAGCTTGGAATCTAGCAGCTAAAGAAGGAGATAAAGGCAGACAAGAAGAGAGAGCTGATAAGTGGGTCTTAATAGAAGAATAAGCCAAACTAGCATTCAGCAATTCACACAGATAAAAGAGAACCAAAGGAGCATCCACAGAAAGTGGATCCAAGTTATGACAAAGACAGCAGATTGAAAATCTCTTCAATGTGGATAAGTGGAACTTCCTAATGTTTGGTTTCCTGGCCACCTGCAGGATCCAAAGCACATCCTCAGAAAAAAGGATTATAATTCTATATAATCACCCACAGTATCATCTGAAGAGTGGACAAGTGGGGGTGGATGAGACATTATTTTATCTTGTGCGAGTAGCTCTACCGTGTGAGATAACTTGTGATGATTGCCCTTGGCTAAATGCAGAAGAGGGAACCAATGCTGTCTTGGCCAAAAGGGAGTCACCAACAAGATTTTGGGAGCATCTTGTTGAAAATTGAACAGGACTTCTGGAATGAGAGGAAGGGGCGAGAAAGCATAAAGAAACATCCCCTTCCAAGAGACAGAGAGGACATTCACCTTCCACACCAGAATACCTGGGACTCCGGCACAAAATAGAGGAGGCTGTCTGTTCAGAAAGGAGGCAAATAGATCTGAGGATTACCCAACTGGTGGATAATGCCTAAAAACATTCCTGCGAAGCACCCATTCATGGGACTGAGTTAAGGACCTGCTCAGTGTGTCTGCCACAACATTTTGACCTGAGGGAATGCAAACTGCATGAAGAGTCACTTGATACTGGATAGTAAGTTCTCACACCAGGAGTGCCAACTGGTAAAGAAGATAAGACCTTGTCCCCTCCTGTTTGTTTACAAACCACATCACTGTCCTGAGGAGGAGAGAGGATGAAAAGCCTGAAGAGCCAGCAGAAAAGTCCTCTTCTCTGCCACTGATGTACTCAGTGGGTCTTTCAAACACCCTGCACCTTCAGGGAGTCAAATGCTGTTTCCCCATCCCATATCCGAAGCATCTGTGAACAGTTCCTGAGATGGAAGAGTGGAATGAAATGGGAACCCTAGATCTGGACAACACTGGAAAAGAGGGAACATTCAGGAAAGTATTTAGATGACAGCAGTCTAGAATTGGTCTCCGGATACCCTCTTTCCTGGGCACTAAAAACATCCTGGAGTAAAACCCCCTCCTCCTTTGGGACACAGACACCTTTTGAACAGCACCCAGAATCAAAAACTCTCGAAACACCCCTGGAAAGGAGGACAGCTGTTCCTGACGGGGCTAAAGAATTCCCAAAAAAGGGGAAAGATATTTCCAGACTATGAAATACCCCTGGCAGATAATGGAAAGAACCACTGAATCCTGAGTAATCTTTAGCCAAACAAAGAGAAAGAGATAGACAAAGAGAAAGAGAAATGAGGCTGGGAAGAAGAGGATATTCAGCACTTGGATTACCATGAAAAAGAGACTTCTGAGGCACAGCAGTCCCTGAAGCCTCCACAGGAGGAACCCGCTTGCCACCCTTTTTACCCTTAGAAGGGTGAGGTTGCCAGCTAACAAAGGTCAGCTTATTAGGGTAGTTTCTCTGAAATTTAGGCACAGGAGAAATAAGTTATGTACTCACCATAATGTTCCATGTGAGTTGTTCATCTCACCCTCATTCTTAGAGATGGGGTTGGAGCCGATCCTCAGCTCTGAGTCGGCCTACTAAAAAGCTCGAGGCCAAGTCCCTATCCCATGATGCACCTTGAGTTACCTCCGATCTTGTTTGCTACCTCTAACAATACCATGTGCCATTCTATCACTTTTTTAAGGAAAACCCACAGAAAGACTGACCAACCATGGTAAAACGGGTCTATATTAGAACATCGAAGTTTCAAAACTTCAAATGTTCTAATATCGAACCCTAGTCAGCAAAAGCTGAAAATATCGAAGCAACAGAAAACCAAATTTTTTTCCTAGGGAAAGAATTCGGTTGTCCATTTCTGTTGCTTCAGTATTTTCAGCGCTGTGGTGGAAAGTTACAGGTCAAGTTCAAGTAAGTGTGTGATTGAGTGCGGGTTAGGGTAGTTAGGGTGTGGGTTAGGTATGTGTGCAATTGGGTGGACGTGAGAGTTAGGGCGGGTAAGGTATGTGTACAATTGTGTGGACGTGAGGGTTAGGACTAGGGCGCGGGTGAGTGTGCGATAGTGACGGACCTTAAGGTTAGGGTTTGGGTTAAGGTAAGTGGATAGTTAGTGGTGTGTGTGTAGTTTAGTGTAGGGTAAGGTGTAAGACTTTAGGTGTATGTGTTTGGATTGCTATTTGTTTGGTGTGCTTGTGATGTGTGTATATGTTTGGGAACAGCGAATTTTTTCCCTAGAAAAAAATTTGCCGTTCTGTATGTTTGATGTTTTCAGCTTTCGCTGAATAGGGTTCGATATTAGAACATTCTACATTTTGAAACTTCGATGTTCTAATACAGACCTGATAAAACTAGTATCTCAGTCTTCGAAAAACCCTGGTGGGGGGAGGAAGGAGGGAAGTAAGAATGAAGGCGAGATAAACAACTCGTATGGAACATTATGGTGAGTACATAACGTCTTTATGTGAAGTTGTTCTATCTCGCCATTCATTCTTACAGATGGGTAGCGTCCCAAGCACCATCTTTCTCTGGTGGTTCACGGGAGTATATTTTTCAGGACGGTAGAAATAAAGGAGGCCCTGTCCCTGGAGGCCCTATCAACTTTGTAATGAGTGATAAAGGTACGAGGCCTTGACCAAGTGGCTGCTGCACAAATATTTTCTAATGGAAGCTTAGCAGAAAAAGCAGAGGATGTGGACACTGCTCTGGTACAATGAGCCTTAATTTTGTGTTGTAAAGGAAAACTGGCAGCTGAGTAAGTGAAAGTGATGCAGTCGGGTAACCATTTAGATAGTGTTATTTCTGCCACTGCCATACCTTTCCTAGAATCTGAAAAGGAAACAAAAAGCTGTTCTGATCTTCTGAAGTCTTTGGTTGTATCCAGGTAAAATCTGAGCTGTCTATGAACATCAGCATATACTCCAAGTTGTTGGTGTGTTTGGGGAAAAACACTGGTAAATCTATGATTTCGTTAAGGTTAGATTCAGTACAAACTTTAGGTAAAAATGAAGGATTTGTTCACAGTGACATTCTGTCAGCATGAAAAACCAAATACAGAGGTCTTATGGACAAGGCCTGTAAGTTCTGAGACTCTTCGAGCAGACGTGATGGCTACTAAAAAGATAAGTCTTCCAAGACAAAAATTTCAAATCACACGAGGAAGCTGGCACGAAAGGTGGGAGAATAATGCGTCAAAGCATGAAATTTAGGTTCCATGGGATATAAGGGGATTCCACTGGTGGTCTGTGGTGGAAGGCCCCTTTGAGAAAGGCTTTGGATAGCTTGTGTGACATTATGTTCAATCCTTCAAAGCCAAGATGAAAATTAGAGATGGCAGCAAGCTGTAGCCGAACTGTAGCTGCCGCCGCTCCTTTGTTAAAAAGCATAGTCAAAAATTCTAATATAGAGGAAATGGGGGCTTGGTAGGGATCAATGTTATTCTGAGAAGCCCATATAGAAAATCTCCTCCATTTGCTAAGGTACAACTTCCTATTAGAGGATTTATGAGAAGATATTAAAATATGCTGCATTCCGTTTGAGAGGTTATGGAACCTGCCTATGTTGGGAATTGGAGCAGCCAAGCTGTCAATTTTAGGGACTGAAGGGAGGGATGAAGAGCCCCCAACGAATGAGTCAGATCATCTGCAACTGGGGCCAGAATCCAAGGCTCTTCCAGCATATGAAGTCGAAGGAAGGGGAACCAAATCTGACGAGGCCAATGAGGGGCTATTAGAATGATGGTCCTTCCCAGGGCTTTTGCTTTTTGTAGTACTTTGGGTATCAGGGTGGAATTGGTGGAAATGCATAGAAGAGACCCAGAGGCCAATCATGTATGAGTGCGTCCCTTCGGAAATCTCCCGGATGGGGAATCAGGGCAAAGTAGCTTCTGCACTTTGTGTTCATGTGGGAAGCAAAAAGATCGCAGCAAGGCTGGCCCCATCTGTGGAATATCTTCTCTGCCATCTCTTTTTTGAGGGACCACTAGTGAGGCAAAAAAAATCGCAGTGCTGAGTTTGTCTGCAATCACGTTGGATTTCCCTGGGAAGTGTGTTGCTGTCAGAAAGAGCAAGGTGGATGTAGCCCATTGCCATGCTCTTCGGGCCTCTTGACAAAGGGGATAGGACCTGGTTCCTCCTTGTTTGTTCAAGTACCAGACCACTGACATGTTGTCCGTCTGAATCACAATTGTCCCCAGAGGGAGAGAGAGTCCTGAAAGTACTGCAACGCCAAAAGTACCACTCTCATCTCCAGGACATTGATATGCAGATGTGTTTCTTGTTCAGTCCATGTGCCTTGGGCTGTCCTTTCCTGAAAATGCACCCCCCCCACCCTATCAGGGAAGCGTCCGTGGTCACTGGGGCCAATGGTGAAGGTAGGATAAAAGGACAACCTATGGTTACTTGGAGAGGTCAACCACCAAAGATCATCCTTTTTGCATGGGTTTGTTACAATAATGAGATGAGACATCTTTTGTCCACACTTTGCGGACATTTCTTAAAGCCAGATTTAGGATGTTTGTCTTTCTCTTGGTCAGCCATATTGAATCCTACAGTACCAAAAATATGTAACTGTACAATAACAGACAGTAGTATCAAAGAAAAATGCACAAACACACAAACTTTAGCAAACAAACTACAGTAATTATCCCTCAACAACAAATGGGGTTTATATGAATAAATGTAATCTAAATACAACTATCTAAATACACACACACGGTATCTAACGTTTAAAGAAGCTTAACACTACAAAGCTATATAAAACTATGCTAATATTTTTATAAAGGCACACCAAGGAAGGGAAAAGGAATAGTAAAGGCTGATAAAAAAATGAAGGCCAAAGGGAGAAGAGAACTATCTAATATAAAACTATTAATGTTACAACTATCAATAACTATAACTAGCTATTATATGCAAGACAAAAATTAGAAATTTTTAGAAAAAAAGCTACACTGGCCTGAGCTCTGCTAGGAAAAGTACAGCTGTGTACAGTTACCATAAATGTGGATGTTCACGTGTATTCACTGTTGCAGTCATCACACTTGGGTTATCTGCCTGCAGGTAGCCCTCAGTCAGCCCGAATACCACCAGAGTCTTGGAATTTCTGCGTCGGTTGCTGTCACCTCTTCCATGACGTCAGGTCATCAGGGGTATAAAAAATGCAGCCAACTCCATTACATCAGTTTTTCTTGCCACAGATGTCAGGAGCCCCCAAAATAGGAAGCTATTACTTGGTGTGGAATACCTACAGTAAAAAGTAAATACCCCTGACATAACAGATGGCCATAAAGAGGATAGGAAGAAAGGATATTAAAAACCAGGGGGATGGAGGGAGGGAAACCAGGACTGCAACAATGAATACACTAGAACATCTACTTTTATGGTAAGTGCACACAAGTGTAGTATGTTCTTCGTGTTTCACTGTTGCAGTCATCACACTTCGGTTGATTCCCAAAGCTGAGGAAGGGTGGAGGCAGTCAAGGGGTGTTAGGGCTGACTAGCAGGCCTTGTAAGACTTCTTTAGCAAATCCACCTGTGGATTTAGAAAAAATAGGTTAGTGGTAATGCTTGGTGAAGGTGTGTACAAAACTCCAGGTTGCAGCTTCCAGGATGTCCCTGGTAGGGACTCCTCTGAGAAATGCTGAGGTTGAAGTAGCTCTAGTGGAACTGAGTTCTGATCCCCAGAGGGGTAGGTTTTCCATGGTGCTTGAAGCAGAAATGGATGCAGTGTGCTATACACTTAGAAATGGTTTGCTTTGAAATGGCCTTGCCCTCTGCCCCTGTAGCAAAGCTGACTAGCAGCTGGTCAGATTTTCTGAAAGGCTTAGTCCTATCAAGGTAGAACCTGAGCTGTCTGCACACGGCCAAGGAGTGCAGGATCCTTTCCCTTTATTCTGAGGATTAGGGAAAAAGGATGGCAAATGGATGGATTGGTTTAAAGCCACACTGGATACTACTTGGGCATAAAGGAAGGGTTAGTCCTGAGGGGAAACCCTATCTGCATGGAAAATAATGAAGGGCTCCACCATCATTAGTGCCTGTAACTCAAGACACCCTTCTTGCAGAAGTAACAGCTAGAAGAAAGGCTGTTTACTAAGAGAGGAATTTTAACTCTGCTGAAGCAGCAGGTTCAAAAGAGAGGAAGTGTGAGCTTCTCCAGTACAAAGTTAAGGTCCCGGGGGGGGGTTCTCCTCCGGGGCCTTAAATTGTTAGCTCCTCTCAGGAACTGCTTGCTTGATGAGAGGGTGAGAAAAGAAAGGTGGCTCAGTATTACAATGAGCTGAGATGGCAGAGGCATGAATCTTAATGGATGAGAAGCATCGGTCTCTGGGGAGCAGCTATGCTAGATAATCAAAGATATGAGGCAAGGTGGACAACCCTGTGTCCTTTCCTTGAGAGTGACTCCAAGAACAATATCTTTTCCACTTTTCAGCACAGGATTTCCTGGTACTAGGCCTTCTGGCCTCAGGGATGACGTTTAGCACCTGTTTGCTGAGGGATGCTGGTGATGCATTTAGGGAATAAGCTGGGCTGCAAGGTTTAGGGTTTGCAGCTGTGGATGCAAAATCTGTCCCTCCTGCTGAGACAGCAGGGAACGTGTGTGATGTAGGTGCCAGGGTGGCACTGCTGTCAGACTGCGTAAGAGTGGGTACCAGTGCTGGCGTGGCCAGTCTGGTGCAATAAGAATTGTGCTTGGACTGTCCTGTTTGATCTTGAGTAGTACTCGAGAGGAGGGGCAGATGAGGAAAGGCAAAAATTGAGAGGTTTTCCAATGTAAAGGATAGGGCGTCCACCTTCCAGGCTCTGCTGTGAGGGTTCCTGGTGCAAAATTTGCTCAATTGGTGGTTTTGGGGGGAGGCAAAAAGGTCCACCTCCGGTGTTCCCCACCTCTGGGTTAGAAGTTTGAATGAGTTGGGGTCCAGTTTCAACCCGTGAGGGTCCAGTAATTTCTGCTCAAGTCATCTGCCAGTGAATTTTGCTTGCCTGGCAGGAAATGAGCTTGTAGGTGCACTTAGATGCTCAAAGCTGTGTTCCACAGAGCCATGGCTAACCTGCAGAGTGGGTAAGAATGAGTTCCGCCCTGCTTGTTTATGTACCACATTAACTGTGGTGTTGTCTGTCTTTATCAAGAGCTGTCCTGGAAGAATAAGGTATTTAAAGACTGTCAGTGCATTCTGTACAGCTAGCATCTCTTTTTGATAAGATACCACAAAAGACTAGAGGATGAATGGCACAAAACCCAGCCGGTGTGTTGTGATGCAAAAAACACCAAAATCCACAGTAACGAATAGTTGCTAAAGGTCAATAAACGCTCCAAGATGCTGTAGTTTAAAAGATGTCTTTAATCTTACAAACAAGAAACAAAATGCGTCGACCTAGGTTTCGTCCGACTACTCGGACTTCTTCAGAACAATGCTACAACAAAAATCTAGTCCTTAAATAACCGCTTTAATTGCCTTCATTGTTCAATTGAATCAAAAATTGCATAATTGATCATAACCTCCTTAAAGAGACGACTCGGTTATAAAACTTAATCATTAGTAATGTCATAAGATTACATAAAAAACAGTACTAATCTATGTGTTATGGTAATATTAGTACAATATGTATATGTGTGTTTATAATCACATATGTAATATATATTTCTATATTAAATTTATGTATGTGTGTACTGATAAAAAGTGTACCCATTGTGTAAAGTAACTTAATAAAGTGTCCAAGTTTTAAAAAAAAAAAAAAAAAACGTGTGAATAACCTGTGAAAAAGTTGAATAAATAAATAAATGTACATATATTTCATTGCATGATTCATTGAATAAAAATGTTGTACAATGAGCCAAATAAATACCCACATATAAATAAATAAATGGAATACCTAAACATATAATCAATAAATAATAAATCGTAAGATTAAATTTCAATATAAATTAAGAATATATATATTATTACATTTATTTTTTGTATTTATTTTGTACATATTTATGTGTGTCACCTGCCATCTACCCTCATTGAGTCTGAGGTGTACACCAAAATCTATGAGTATGTAAATGGACACATATATAAATAAATGTGTATACAACTAATAGACCTATAATTTGAAAACAAATATCATAATAAAAATGAATAATGAATAAAAAAATGAACAACGTGGTGTATGTAATTAAAATTGAATTTGTAACCATAAATCTCTAAAGTGCTCATGTGATAAAATGTTGCAAAACATTCTTAAAAACGTCCTCAAAAAAGTTCCCTAGAACATCTTGAAAAGATAAAACCTGTTGTTTTAAAAAAACTTTAAAACTTTAAAAATCAATGGGGTGGCTTCAAATGTGTGATGTAATGTGTAAAACCCAAACTGGTCTATTGGTATTAAGTACCTTTGATGTGATGTAACCATAAAATGGGTTTGATGGTAATGTATTCGTTTAGACCCGGATGTTGATTGGCATTTAATAAAATTTGCATTTTTAATTCCACTATATCAAGATTGTGTTTGGTGGTCTTGCCCTGCGGGTCCAACTCTTGGTGAAATACCCCCATAAATTTAAAACTGTGGGTGTTAAATTGATTAATATGTCTTGCTAGTGCATTGGTCAATTTCAACTTCTTAATGTCCAGTAAGTGTTCTTTAATCCTGTCACGTAACAACCTGCAAGTTTTCCCCACATAAAAACTTTCACAGTTTTGACATATTGCAATGTACACGACGTTGCGTGTGTAACAATTTATATGTTGATTGATCCGTACATTTTGTCCATTAATGGTCGTAGTGTGGTTGGTGTTAACAATGTGTTTACATACAGAACACCTTCCACAGTTAAAGCTTCCCTTGGGTTTGTTTGAAAAACTCAAAACCCCTGTATTAATACTCTCAAATAGCTCTTTGAATGATGTGTCCTTTCTAAATATGTAAGTAATGTTACCATTAAAAAATTCCCCCATTTGGTTGTCGAATTTAATGAAATTCCAATTCTTCTTGACAATACTCCTCACCATTTCAAATGTGTCATTAAATGTAGTAATGTAAAGGGGTACACCATTACCCACAAAATTGTTATTTTTATGTGTGGTGCTACTGTTGTTACTCATGTGGTGAGTTTGTATGTTGCTGTCAACATTATTGTGTATTAGAGCCTTGTAAAAACCATTTTCCCTTTTATTAATTACTTCATTTGCTATACTTATGCAAAAATCACGTGGATAACCACGGTTTTGAAAAAGCCCAATAATAAATTGTACTTGGTTTTTGAAATCCACTTCTTCGCTCACCATTCTGGCAGCCCTGACCAATTGGCCCTTAACCACGGCTCTTTTTTGGTGGTCAGGGTGCCAACTGTCGTAGTGTAAATATGAATTTGAAAAAGTGGATTTTCTATAAATATTGGACGTCACCCTGTTTATGTTTTTATCAAAGGTTAATTTAACGTCCAAATAACTTATACTTTCCTGACTAATAGTGAATGTAAATTGTAAAAACCATACACTGTTATTAATGTAATCAATAAAGGCTTTAAGCTCTACCTGTTCACCACTCCACACCATAAATAAGTCGTCTAAAAAACGACCGTAAAACTTGACGTGTGTGAAAAACTCTGAATTAAACAAATAATTTGTTTCCCAAAATGTTAAGACAAAATTGGCAAAATTGGGGGCACTTGCTGCCCCCATAGCCACACCACTTTTTTGTTTATAATATGCACCATCAAAATAAATGAAATTGTTATTTAAAACAACTCCCATAAGCTTGGTGAGTACATTAATTTTGTTTTGATCATATAAATTGGTGTAAAACAACTGCTCCTCCAGCCATTCCAAACCCTGGTCGTGGGGAATCACTGTAAACAAATTACAAATGTCCAATGTGATGAAAGTATCCCCATAATTAAATGTAATCAAATTGATCTTGGATAGAAAATCCCACGAATCTTTAAGTATGTGGTCAAAATATTCAATACCAGGTTTAAAATAATGATCTAAGTATTGGCTGATGAAGTGAGTTTTGCTGCGTTTACCATCGACAATTGCTCTGAATTGCAACTTGTCCAACCCCTTATGTATCTTAGGGATACCAAAAATCCCACTTATAACTGGGTATTCGTTGTGTAGAAACCGCCAATCGTGTTCATCTAACTCACCCTGATGCAACATGTCATAAAGTGTCGTGTCTATTCTTCTGTGGGCTATATTTATTTCATTTCTACTAACTTCCTCAGATAATGCGTCACTAGTTAACATGGCATTCATGTAACTTACATAATCATGATGGTCAACAATAACCACTCCACTGCCCTTGTCGGGCTTCATAATTCTAATACTTTTAGTGGATAAAATGTTTTTAAGTATCCCTTCCTCTCTCTTGGTCATGTTGTGGTGAAGTTGCTTGTTGTTATGTTTCTTAAACAATTCCCTTAAATCATTTCTTGTGACTTTCTCAAAAAAAGCCACTTTTTCGTGATTGGGGGGGTTGTAAGTGCTGGGTCTAGAAAGACTGGGTTTGTTAATTGTATTAATATCCCAAGAATTGTTGTTATATAACATTTTTAAATTTAATTTACGAGTAAATAATTTTAAATCTATAATGGTGTTTACAATGTTACCTCTCCTACATGGGACAAAACTGAACCCTTTAGAAATCAAATTAACACTCTCTTTGTCAAAACTTTGCTGTGTATAATTGTATAATTTGAAGTCTCCTTGGTCGTTCTCGACTATTGTAGGATTAGAAAAAAGTATACATTCACTTTCATCATTGTAGCTATTATCAATGGAAATGTTAGTGTTGTAATTTAATTCAAAATCCACATTAACTACATTCGTCAAATCACTACATGTATCACCTACATTAAGTTGAACAACACTAGTGTCAAGTGTAGGTAATATCTCATTGTATTCATATATTGAAAGATCACATAGCGAACACCTGCTGTCCGTATTGTCCAACACATTCGCTGAGTTTATGTCATACAGTGGAGTAACAGTCAAGCCCACAAAGGACTCGTGCGAAAAGGACTGATTCCTGTCCAAAAAATCCCCACACAACAAACCATCGTCTAAATTAAGTGTGTGTGAAGCTTCCGCTCCACAAATGAAATCTTGATGTAGAATAGGGGCAAAACTGTTTAAAACTTTAACATCAGAACAATCACAACCAGGCAATAACGCTCCGTTCTGTGCGGTATAAGGAAAGTCAAATTTCTTACCACGTACTGCATATAGTGGTGGGACGCCATCGCTACTGCGTCCGCCACTGCTTTTGAATAATTCACTTTCCTGTAGTAATCCGCATCTCTCCTTGACGGTACCTGTATTCTCGAATTCTTCGTTCTCATCAAATGTATGTTCACCCCTAAGTCTCTTGGATCTTCTAAGACCATCTGTGTAACTCGGGCTACTTGCTTGATGTTCTACATGCGTGGTTAGCCGTGGAGGGGAAGTGATGTCATCAAGTTCGTCTAACCGATCGGTCCTGTCTATTTTCTTAGCGTGTTCACGAGTCAATGGTTGTGATTTCGGGTAAACCATCCCGGATGCGTATATTTTAGAGTCTCTCTTAATTTTACTCTGTTTTTTTTGATACAAAATATCACAACTGTGTTCAACATCCTGAATAATGTTGACATAGTTTGTGTAGTAATGGTCAAACAAAAGATCTTGACTAATGTTATTATTCAACTCTTCAATATCTAATAATAATGATTCGATTTTTTTGTCATTATATTTGATCATTATTTCCAAAAGGGCCAAACCAGTGTTATTAAAGAGTTCATGTAATTCTTTGAGCATGTCAGGTTCCCGCTCACTACCATTAGGATATCTCCAAAGTCTGAGCCCTTTGGGTACTTGCCTTAATTCAACATTCCTACGCAAGTACCCATTTTCCATCTGTGTACGCTTTAACCTGAAGAGTTTCACTTCAAATTGTTTAAGTAACTCTTTCAAGTTACCTTTAGGTATGTGGGTATTTGTTGGTTCTCGAACCGTGGGTGAATTAAAAGAGTAGTTATTAGATTTCCAAGAAGTGGTATTGACCGGCTGCCCTCGGTCATGAAATCTCACCCTGTTCTGTCTTTGTACTTCCGTATTGTCGGCACCTCTCGAAACCGAAGTGCCGGTACCAGTTGAAGCTGAAACAGAAGGCAATGGAGAAGCTTGGGTAAGCGGTAAACCCAAACTATCCAAGGGTGAATTCTCCACAGTAGAATTGGATTTAGACATGAGTTCATGTATAAGAGCAGTATGATGTTTTAACTGTTCGTTCATTTCTCTTAACAACACGCCCACCTCGATTGCGCCGGTTCCATCCTCCATGACAAACACCACTGAACTGCACCGGGAACCGAATACACTACCACAAAAGACTAGAGGATGAATGGCACAAAACCCAGCCGGTGTGTTGTGATGCAAAAAACACCAAAATCCACAGTAACGAATAGTTGCTAAAGGAATTTTGCTTGCCTGGCAGGAAATGAGCTTGTAGGTGCACTTAGATGCTCAAAGCTGTGTTCCACAGAGCCATGGCTAACCTGCAGAGTGGGTAAGAATGAGTTCCGCCCTGCTTGTTTATGTACCACATTAACTGTGGTGTTGTCTGTCTTTATCAAGAGCTGTCCTGGAAGAATAAGGTATTTAAAGACTGTCAGTGCATTCTGTACAGCTAGCATCTCTTTTTGATAAGATATGCAGGGGAATTTGCTCTGGGCTCCATTTGCCTTGAATGCATTTGCCTGCCATGTGAGCCACCCATGCATAGTCTGATGCATCTGTTGACAGGGTTTGGGCGGTGAAAGGTTGAGTGAAAGGAAGTCCCTTGCTGTGGTTGCATGCTTCTGCCCACCAAGGGAACTCTGCCCCTAGACAAAGTATGATAGGAATCACTGTTTCCAGGTCCTGAGAATGTTGACACCAAAGACTTTTTAAGTACCACTGAAGTTTCCTCATATGCAGTCTTGCATATGGAATTACTAGAATGCAGGAGGCCATGAACCTTAGGGCTTGCAGTATTTTCCTTGCAAATTGCTGAGTTTGGTGGCCATAAGTTTGAAATAGTTTGTCAACTGGACCTGCTTTTCTGGAGTGAGGAAAACCATCTGGGAAGTTGTGTTCAAGCTTGCTCCCAGGAATAACATTTGTTGGCTGGGCACCAGTTGTGATTTCTTTTAGTTGATGGTGTATCCCAGTGAAGCTAGAAGTCTTTCTACAAATGCCAGGTACTGAAGTAGCAATTCCTGACTGTTCGCCTGAATCAGGCAGTCGTCCAAGCATGGGTAGATCTGAATATTTCTCTGCCTGCAGTACGCAATGGCTGGAGCCAGGCATTTTGTGAATACTCTAGGTGCAGTAGATAAGCCAAAGGAAAGTGCAGAGAAAGTACAGTTGTTTACACTTACCATAAATGCAAATGATCGAGTGTATTCACTGTTGCAGTCATTACATTTGGGTAATCTGCTGGCAGGTTGCCCTCAGTCGGCCTAATTAACAAAGTCTTGGGTCCTGCGTCGGTTGCTGTCCCTTCTTCCATGACATCAGGTAGTCAGGGTATAAAACATGCAGCTGACGCCATTACATCAGTTTTTCTTGAGAAAATTCAAAAGGGAGGGAAAAACTTGTGTTAAATTTTTAAGGGAAAAATAAAAATAAAAAAAATATATTTATAAAAAAAAAAAAAATTTTAAAATAAAAAAAATTAAAAAATTTTTTTAAATATAAAATATAATTTTTTAAAAAAATTTTTTTTAAAAAAAAATTTTTTTAAAAATTTAAATTTTAAAATAATGTTTTGTTTTATTATTTTATAATTGGTTTTTTAAAAAAAAATTTTTTTGGTTTTAAAAAATTTAAAAAATTTTTTTTTTTTAGGGTGTTATATTTTTAAATTAAAAATTTAAAATTTTAAAATTTTTGAAATTTTTGGGGAAAATAAAATAATTGGTTTTTTTTTTTTCTTTTTTTTTTTTTTTTTTTGGGGGTTTTGGGAAAATTTTTTTTTTTAAAATTTTTTTTTTTTAAAAAAAATTTATTTTTGTTTATTTAATTAAATTTGGGGTTTTTTAAATTTTTTAAAGGGGGGGTTTTGTAAAATTTAAAATTTTTTAAAATAAATTTTGTTTTTTGGGTTTTTAAATTTTTTTTTAATTATTTTTTTTTTTTTTTTAAAATTTTTATGGGGTTTTTTTTTTTTTTTTTAGGGGGGTTTTATTTTTTAAAAATTTTTTTTATTTTTTAAAAAATTTTTTTTTAAATTTTTTTTTTAAAATTTTAAGTTTTAATTTTTAAAATTTTTTTTTTTTAATAAATTTTTTTTTTTAAACTTTTTGGGAAATTTTTTTTTTTTTTTTTTTAAAAAATTTTTTTTAAAGGGTTTTTTAAGGGATAAAAAATTTTTGGAAATTTTTTAAAAAAAATTTTTATTATTGTTGTAATAATTTTTTAATTATTTAAAAAAAATGTTTTAAAAATTAATTTTTAAAAACAGTTTCTATATGGGATCAGGAAGGAAATTTGAGCAAACCGAAAACAATCGACTGCCGCCATGAAACCCCCGTGGGGAATAAATTTTTTAGTATAAAACCCCCAAAATTGCATGGGAATAACCAAAAAAATATTTTTCACGCTAGGGAATATATTTCATTGAATCAGAATTTTTGGACCCGGATTAAATCGTTGAAAACTTTATTAAAATATTAAAAAAATTTATTGGGTGTGTGGGGATAAAAATTAAAATATATATATATATTTATGTTGTGTGTTGGTTTTATTTGTTATAATATTAATTATGAAAATATATATATATATATATAATATATTATATAATTTTAATTTTATATTTTTTATAATAATATATATATATATATATAATTTTTTTTTTTTTTTTTTTTTATATATATATTTTTGGTTGTTTTATATATATATATATATATTTTTTTTTTTTTTTATTTTTCTTTTTAATTTTGAAAATTAAAAATAATAATAATTTTTTATACTTTAAAACCCTTTTTTATTTTTTTTTTAAAAAAAATTTTAAAAAAAAAAAAAATTTTTTTAATTTTTAATATTTTATAATTTTCTATCCCCCTTTTTTGTTTTTTCATTTTTTTTTGGTCAAAATTTTTTTTTAAAATTTTTACTCCTTTTGTCCAAAATTTTTAAAAACTTTATTTTTTTTTCATTTTGTTTTATTATAATTTTTAATTCGCTTTTTTCCATAAAATTTAAAATTTTTTCCCCTTTAATTTAAAATAAAAAAAATTTTTAAATTTTCCCCTTTAAAAATTCCCAATATCTATTTAAAAATTTTAATAAAAATATTTATTGTAAATAATATTCTTATTTTAAATGTTGTTAATATTATTATTTTAAAAATTTTATAATATAAAAAGGAAATTTTTTAAATTTTTTAAATTTTTTTATTTTAATTTAAAGGATTTTTTTTTATGGGGAATAATATTAAATTTAAATTGTATTACCAAAAAACCCCCCTTTTTAAAAAAAAAATGAAAAGGGAAATATATTTTAAATAGGTGGAAAATAAAAATTAAAAACTATAGAATTAATATAATTAAATAAATATACAATAAAAAAAAGCATATAGGTTATCAAAATTACCCAAAAACAAAAAAACCCCAAAGGCCCCAAAAAACCCCCCAAACCCCCCCCCCAACCCCTAACCCAACCCCCAAAAAGGGTAAAAAAAGGGGCCCAAAAAAAAAAACCCCCGGGTTTTTTAACCCCCCGGGGCCCCCCACCAGACTGAGTAAGGAGAAGGTCACAGTAAGCTGCCTGTCGGGGCTAGAATCCGCCACATAACGCAAGCACTCAGGTCTCTCAACAGCAGGTACAAATATGACTCAGTCATTGTCCCCGCTGGTGTAAACGACCTGAGGCCTCCTTGGACTACATGAAAAAAGACATTGAGGAGCTCTCTGATTATTTGCCCAGGCAGGTATGACCCTGACCTTGAACAGTATCCTACCTTCACCAAGAGTGATGCCACAATACAGAGATAAGATGATCAGCTTTAACAATTGGCTTAAACACCCGGTGTCATTCAAAGGGGATCCCGTATCTGTCTGCCTGGGATGACATGCTGGACAAGCCAGCTGCGAAAGGGCGGCTTGCACCTGTCACCCCCGGGATTCGGATATTGGCAAAGGCTCTTGCCACCCCCATAGTGCCTTTTTAGGCAAGGCTCAAATTCTAAACCTACCACCCTAGAACACAAAAAAGGAAAAAAAATAAGGGTAATGCTGCTCAATGCCAGAAGTCTAAATCTCAAAATGCCCGAGGCCCTTCTCAGTATGGAGAACATCGATGTCTGTGCTGTGACAGAAACCTGGTTCAAGGCTCCTGAGACCCCCAGCATATCAGGTTTTACCTCATATCATGCGTCCCGGCCCCAAAATCCGGACAATACCAAGAAGGGGGGGGGGGTATCCATATTCATCAAGGACCCCCACCCCTCAAGACTGGGGCAACGAATGCATCGGAGACCATCCAGGTGCAATTAACCATAGGCAAGACTGCTCTGCAAATTGTAGCATGTTACAGGCCACCCTCACAAA